>NC_067489.1:35328063-35655206 GCF_947179515.1 Apodemus sylvaticus
GAGAATTTTCTTCATATTTCTGTATTACATAATTTATGTTTTTATAAACACATCATTCAGAAATTAAAAGAAATAAATGTAGATATTTAACAAGCCAATATTGTATACTTGAATCGTTTGCCTGATTTAATATAATATTTCTACTAGAATAAATTAAGACAATTTTAGTGGCATAAGGTAAACCATATACTAATACTTTGTCTTCTGTTCTGATGTTCAGCAGTCTAAGTTACATCTCTACAGCATGATATCAGGTGTTAGAGAGATTCCCTCTGTACCCTAAGCTTTGTCCTGATCCAGGAGAAAAACTCTGTTTGCTCCTTTGTACTTGTGAAGAACTTCAAAACCAGGGATATGGTGACTTAGAATTTATGTAATTCTCAAACTTTTGTACCCTTCTTCAACTTGAGTATTTAATGTCATTGAAGGTACCTCTGTAATCCAGGATGCTCTCTATACTCTACCAGGCTTTTTGATTAACACGTGTATCTATCTGCAGCCTCCACACTTTTGTCAATAAAACCAGGACACATCCCACCTCTGTGGAATCAGATATCTTTACAATCATCGTTCTTCACAGCATACCTCTTGTTACATAGGAAAATTTAGCATCAATATTACAATATACACACGTACTAAATATGAGGAAGATGATAAACATGGGACTCAAACCACCAGTCTTCCTTGGCAAGCACCCTCCTTGATATGCAATCATGCTGATTTATCTCAGATATTTTTGTAGGAAAGGACTTCTGATTTTGGATAATTGTGACATCTGGTTTTGCTGATCTGCTTACACACAGAAATTTTCTTCACAAAGCCCTATTTATAATAGCCAGAAGCTGGAAAGAACCAAGGTATCCCTCAACGGAAGAATAGATGCAAAAAATGTGGTATATATACACAATGGAGTACTATTCAGCCACTAGAAACAATGAATTCATGAAATTCTTAGGCAAATGAATGGAGCTGGAGAACATCATACTAAGTGAGGTAACCCAGTCCCAAAAGATCAATCATGGTATGCACTCACTAATAAGTGGATATTAGCCTAGAAAATTGGAATACCCAAAACATAATCCATACATCAAATGAGGTACAAAAATGGAGAAGTGGTCCCTGGTTCTGGAAAGACTCAGTGTAGCAGTATAGGGCAAAACCAGAACAGAGAAGTGGGAAGGGGTGGGTGGGAGAACAGGGGGAGGGAAGGGGGCTTATGTGACTTTCGGGGAGTGGGGGGCCTGAAAAGGGGAAATCATTTGAAATGTAAATTAAAAATATATCGAATAAAAAATAAAACAATGGCAAACTTAAAATGCGTAATAGAATAAAACATTTTATAAAGATAATATGTTGGCTAATGTACCATAAATTGCTTTGCATAACAGATACATGTCTTTTCTTACATGTGAAACATAATGATGTTTGCAATAAAAATAAACTTGATTAGTTGTTTTGTATAGTACTTTGAAAGTTGTAAATAGGAATTGAGAAAGTCCATTACTGTTATACAAAGAGGTGCTAAGTCTTAGACATATCAAGATTTTCTCATTTATTCTCATCCAAAGAAATTGAGGGATAAGTTATTAAATTTACTAGCTATCAAATTATTTTAATTTGTGGAACTCCTAACCAGTTCTTTGTTAAGTAAACATGTCCATATTCTAACATCCCCCCTGCCTTCTGGAAAAGTGTATCACCTTCACCTGAATCACTTTTGTCTATTGTCACTGACGGCTGTTATTTGACCTGTTATACATTCAAACTCATATTTTATTTGGTTCTTTATGAATTCTCTTCTAATTTAATTTTATCTTATTTCATATACAAGTGTTTAGGCTGCATGCATATTTGTGTACCATTTGTGTGCAAGGAGATTGGAAGAAAGTGTCAAGTATTCTCAGACTGAAGTAAAATGTGTTTGTGAGTCATCATGTGAATTTTGAGGACTGAACATGGGTCCTTTAAAACCCCATAATACTATTACTGAGCTTACTCTCTAGCACCAAACTTACCAACTTTTATTACCAATAACCTGGGTTTTCAAGCTAAAGAAAACTTATGCCTGCTTTTAAAATATATATATATATATATATATGTATAATGTATATATATAATGAACATATATATATATATATAAAATATTGACATGTTCAATGTGATACTAAGAATTTAAATCAAATTATAAGGTGTTTCTTAAGTGATGACAATTGATGGAAAGTCCTATTTCTATAATTTTTTCTTACACATTTAATGTTAATTTCTTGTATTCATGTCTCTCTTCATAAGATTCTAAGAGAGAGGTAGGGAGATAATATAAGAAGGAATTCCAGGTAATCAATGTGCCTGGAGCCACAGTTATTGGATTCTCCAGCCCCCTAATATTCTCAGGAAATGATTGTGTATTTCACAGCAGTACAGTACTCATTAAATAAACTATATGTATATATATATATATATATATATATATATATATAAATATAATGTATGTATATGTATGAATATATATGATAAGTACATTATATACATATCATATATATGTATATATGTATATATCTGTGTATATATATATATATATATATATATATATATAATTGCTGAAATTAGAATCCAGTGCTCTGTATAGATGATGCAAGTATACTGTCAAGGATTTACAATGTCAACTCAAGTAACATTACCATAGGCTTATATTTTCCTGTGATTCTACTTGCAACTTAAAAGTTAAAAAAAAAATGAAAATTATAGGATTATCCAAAGAGTTTTGAAACATGAGTACAATTGCCTTGAATGTGGCTCTTACTTTTGCTTAGAGCCTATGATGTGTCCAAATGTATATAATCTTTTTTACCTGCTGCGTAATCATTAATTCCAGGCTTTATGCACAACCCCGGGCTGTTAGAAGGAGACTAATAGATGAAGAATGCTTAAAGGAAAGCAATTTCTTCTCAGAAAGAAACATCAATGGCCTTTCCCAAGGTGAAAAAGCCTTGGAGGCTTTTTAAGTCTCATAAAATGTTCGAGTGCCTAAATTAGCTACAATAAATTATGCAGTCTTCAATAAGGTTTTACTACCTGATGGAATAAGCATTAAACTCAGAAGGTAATTATACATACATATATATCTTAATGATTTTAATATGTCTCTGTCCATACTAAAATAAGGTAGTACAGTCAATTTGCTCTCTGCTGATACTTAAATTCAAATAAAGACAAATGCAAATATTAACAGATTTAAAGGCTTTATCATTAAGGTTCAAATACCCTACTGACAGCTGAATTCAGTGTCTTGCAAATATTGAAATACTTTCAGTTTTGTCCTATGCAGAGTACGATGACTTTTAATGCTGAAAGATGTTGCAAGGGAGGAGTAATGCAGATTTTTTCATGTATTTGATTAAACATGTAAAATAAGCAGTTGTATACAACTTGGATGTAATGATAATGCTGTAAAATATACAACTTAAAAATAGCTTAATAAATACAAGTTAAACCTTCACATTGATGTTTGTGTTTGTTCCCAGGTGCTGTACAACTTTTTTTTTTTGATGTATTCTCTCATGGAGCTGGTGTTTGACAAGTAGGCAAGAAAAGCTGGATAGTTAGTCACAGAGATTAACCTGTCTCTACTGCCCCAGAACAAGAATTAGAAGTGCATTTCTTGTAATTAAAAGCTATCTTCCTATCTTTAAAAAAAATTTCTTTTCTTTTTTAAGATTACAATGTCATAATATCATATCTTCCTTTCTTTTCCTCTCTCCAAACACTCCCATACACCCTTTATTTATCTCTATTAGATTCACTGCTTTTTAAATTTTTCATTTCATTTCATTCATTTATTGCATTTATTGATGCATACACAAACAAATATATATACACATACACACATACACACATATACACATATACACACATACACACATGCACACATACAAATATACACATATACACATATACATATACACATATACATATACACACATATACATATACACACATATACATATATACATGCATGCATATATGCATATACATGTATACATATATACATATATACATGTATACATATATACATGTATACATACATACACACATATGCACATAAGCACATATGCACATACACAAACACACACACAGGCACATACGCATATACACACGTATGCATATATGCATATACACATATATCCACAAATGCACATGTGTGTATGTGTATATGTATATATATATATGTGTGTATATATTTATGTTTGTGTATAGTATTACCTGCTTCACTTACAATGTTACTTGTGTATATGTTTTCATGGCTGACCATTTGTTACTGGATAACCAGTTGTTGGACTTTTCCATTGGTGAAGACTAATTTTTCTGCTGTCAGCATCCCTTAACTGTATGTAGTCCCTGTCCTTTTCGTTCACATGAGTTCGGAGTACTTAGACCCAGGGTCTCATGATTACAAAGTAAGAATTTAGCCAAGTGATCTATCTTCCTGGTCTCCTGGTGCTTTTAAGACTTTACTAAAGTCTATGTAACCTAAAATAAATCAGAAACAAAACTATAGGAGTGTGTGATTAGAAAATTTAATTTCCTGTTCAGAAACTTTCTCCCTATACTGATGTCCTCAAGGGTCTTCCTCAGTTTCTTTTCTATTAGCTTCAGAGTGTCTGGCTTTATATGGAGGTCCTTGATCCATTTGGATTTGAGCTTAATGCAAGGAGACAATGCTCTAAGATCAAGAATTGACAAATGGGACCTCATAAAATTACAAAGTTTCTGTAAGGCAAAGGACACCATCAAAAGGACAAATCGGCAACCAACAAATTGGGAAAAGATCTTCACCAATCCTACATCAGATAGAGGGCTAATATCCAATATATATAAAGAACTCAAGAAGTTAGACTCCAGAAAACCGAACAACCCTTTAAAAAATGGGGTACAGAGTTAAACAAGGAATTCTCACCTGAAGAACTTCAGATGGCAGAGAAACACCTTAAAAAATGCTCAACTTCATTAGTCATTAGGGAAATGCAAATCAAAACAACCCTGAGATTTCACCTTACACCAGTCAGAATGGCTAAGATTAAAAATTCAGGAGACAGCAGGTGTTAGAGAGGGTGTGGAGAAAGAGGAACACTCCTCCACTGCTGGTGGGGTTGCAAATTGGTACAACCACTCTGGAAATCAGTCTGGCGGTTCCTCTGAAAACTGGGCACCTCACTTCCAGAAGATCCTGCTATACCACTCCTGGGCATATACCCAGAGGATTCCCCACCATGTAATAAGGATACATGCTCTACTACGTTCATAGCAGCCCTATTTATAAATGCCAGATGCTGGAAAGAACCCAGGTATCCCTCAACAGAAGAGTGGATGCAAAAAATGTGGTATATCTACACAATGGAGTACTATTCAGCCATTAGAAACAATGAATTCATGAAATTCTTAGGCAAATGGATGGAGCTAGAGAACATCATACTAAGTGAGGTAACCCAGACTCAAAAGGTGAATCATGGTATGCACTCACTAATAAGTGGATATTAACCTAGAAAACTGGAATACCCAAAACATAATCCACACATCAAATGAGGTACAAGAAGAATGGAGGAGTGGCCCCTTGTTCTGAAAAGACTCAGTGAAGCAGTATCGAGCAAAATCAGAACAGGGAAGTGGGAAGGGTTGGTAGGGAAAACAGGGGGAGGGAAGGGGACTGATGGGACTTTTGGGGAGTGGGGGTCCAGAAAAGGGGAAATCATTTGAAATGTAAATAAATATATCAATAAATTTAAAAAAAAGAGCCACACAAAAAAGAAAAAGAAAGAAAGAAAATTTAATTTTAGACTTACCTACTATTTATTTATAAGATACAGAAGATTTATATTTTAGTAGGAGCAATGTGTAGGTCTGTCTATTAGAACTGCAATATTAAAATTATTTTCTGAATCTTTAGACACATTTTACAGGATTTTAGGCAGCATCCAAACAATTGTAACTAATTTATTCTTTCTCATTCACTACACCTCCCAAAACATAATTTCCAGAGGAGTTAACAATGTATGCTAAAGTCTTTTATTGAAAGAAGATTCTATGCCAACTACTAGAAGAATCAATTTTATCTTTGATTTGTCTGAAAATTTGGGGCTTGAAAATGTAAATATTCACTTCACAATCTAAAATAACAAGCAGGATATTGTAGTGAAAAATGAACTGATTATAAACAACATTTAGTTCTGGTTCCATCACAGAATACATATTTTCTACTACATCACATCATAATAATAGGAATTATTATGTTGGTGACCTAGGAAAGCTCATCAATTCCCAAACTTATAATTCAATCTCTACTTTTTTCCTCTGGACAATATACTTAAACAAAACCAAAATTTGTATTAACAAATTTCAAGGACAATAGTAGCCACAGAAATGAAAGAGCAATGTACCAACAACAAAATACCTTTGGAAATTTGGTTACAGCTGCCTTTAGCTACTGTGTTCTTATGACTGCGGCATACATCAGCTTGTGACAGTAAAAATCTTTTACTGAATTATGAGTGAAATTTGTATGCATTAATAAAAATTAGATGCAGGAAAATGCTAATTGAATTTTCTTTGAATAAAGAAGAAGGAAATTCTTCTACCTTCCTTTTGCTAAGAGCATTTTGTTTGAAAATATACAATTGTAAATGATTTTGTGCTTCTCTTATATATGTGGAAATTTTTTTAAAAATAAGATGCATTTTGCCAGCTTTGCAAGCTAAAGACATGGAATTCAGGGATTTTAAAAATTAAACAAGAGTATGCTTCCTTGTTTATTTTGATTTCTGAGGGACTGTAGATAGCCTAACATTTACCAGTACACAGTAAATTTATCCACTCTACAAAAATAGCAAACAAGATATTTTGTTTTCTTTTGTTTTTAGACAAAATCTAGCAAACACAGGTGGCTGCCTGTATTATTAGGTGAAATTAGAATGAATTGTTTGTAATAGATGGTGCTAACCAATTGTTCTACCAGTAGCTGACTGAGACAGCAACAGACACTTAACACTCAACCACTGGATTGAACTCAGGAGAAGGTTGAATTAGAGGAAGGATTGAAGAAGCCGAAAGGGAGAGTAACACCATAAGAAGAACAACAGTCTCAACTAACTAGTCCTCTGGAGCTCCCAGAGACTTAACCACCAACCAGGACTGTATACATAAATGGGCTGGTGCAAGGCAGCTGGCCCATATATAGCAGAGGTCTACATGGTCTGGACTCATTTGGAGAAGATGTGCTTAATCCTAAAGAGACTTGAGGCCCCAGGGAACGTGGGTGAGGAGCACTCTGTCAGAGGAGGATGGATAGAATGAGGAATTGTTGGAGGGGGAGCCAGGGGAACAACGATTGAAATGTAAATAAAATAAAATATTATATAATCAAAAAGAGCACAATGACTGATTTTCCAGTGGACCAGGAAGGGTTTGATTCCCAGCATCTAGTTGATGCTCACAAGAATCTATAATTCCTGGTCCAGAAGATCTATTACATATTTTGGCCTCAATAGGCACCAGGCACTGAAGTTGTGAACAGGTAGGCAAAACTCCCATACCCAAACAACAAACAAACCAACAAATGAAGAAATGTTACTCATAATGACTTTTAAATACCTAGAAATAAATCTAACCAAGATGATTTAAAACCATAAAACACTGAATAAAGACATTGAAGAAGACAGAATAAGGTGGAAAGCACTCCCGTCATCTGGGATCATCAGGCATGTCTTGTAAACACAGATAAATTACCAAGAATGAGTCTCTCATTCACTGTGATTTTCATGAGGCAAAGCTAGAAAATAAAATTGTCTTAAAATGTATGTGGCAACATAAAATACACTGAGTGGGCACAGCAATAAGCACAAAGTATAATTACAGAGCCACAAAGATACCTAATCCCTTACTACATTGCAGAGTCATGAGGAGAACATGGGTGACAAAGGCATGTATTCTAACAGTTTAGACGAGATGACTCAATATAAACCCATGCATTTTCGCCATTTGCATGTGCCAGAGATGTCAAGAGCATCAACTGGAGAGCAGACAGCTGTGCCTCTTTAGAGTTAGTAGAAAAGAAAAGGCTAAGGAGGAGGGGTCTAAAAAAGAATGAGAAATACCACACGTTTTCATGTGGTATGTATGTAGAGTCTATATTTAAAATACATATGTGTACAAGTAAAATCATCTGTAAAGTGACAAAGAGAACTGTTTGTGAGAAAGGAGGAAATCAGCCAGACAAGGAAAAAAGAATGGGAAAGGCTTTGAGAGGGGAATAAAAGCAACACGTATTCAGAAGGAATTTCATTACTATCCTGATAACTAAAAAGATAAAGCGGAATACCTTAGCTTTGCCTTTGTTTGAGATTGAAAGACGGAGATGAATTCATGAGCACCCGTTAAGTGATTAACATGCCATTGTGCAGAGTAGAGTAGGAATCGGAGCCAAATTGAAGGCAAGAGAGGCAGAAAAAGATTGACAGTGGAGCTATCAAGTTTTATCCTGCTTTTCATTACACATCAGGAATCCATAAGCAAAGAACCATGCTCTTAGTTTAAGTACTCTCTATGTCCTTACTATATCAAGAAAATATGAAAGAATTTTGGGAGAAAATAGCACTAACAGTATTCTACTTAATCTGAGTTCTTTTTTTTTTTTTAATTTTTTTTTTATTATTCGATATAATTTATTTACATTTCAAATGATTTCCCCTCTTCTAGCCCCCCCACTCCCCGAAAGTCCCGAAAGCCCCCTTCTCTTCCCCTGTCCTCCCACCCACCCCTTCCCACTTCCCCGTTCTGGTTTTGCTGAATACTGTTTCACTGAGTCTTTCCAGAACCAGGGGGCCACTCCTCCTTTCTTCTTGTACCTCATTTGATGTGTGGATTATGTTTTGGGTATTCCAGTTTTCTAGGTTAATATCCACTTATTAGTGAGTGCATACCATGATTCACCTTTTGAGTCTGGGTTACCTCACTTAGTATGATATTCTCTAGCTCCATCCATTTGCCTAAAAATTTCATGAATTCATTGTTTCTAATGGCTGAATAGTACTCCATTGTGTAGATATACCACATTTTTTGCATCCACTCTTCTGTTGAGGGATACCTGGGTTCTTTCCAGCATCTGGCAATTACAAATAGGGCTGCTATGAACATAGTAGAACATGTATCCTTATTACATGGTGGGGAGTCTTCTGGGTATATGCCCAGGAGTGGTATAGCAGGATCTTCTGGAAGTAAGGTGCCCAGTTTTCGGAGGAACCGCCAGACTGATTTCCAGAGTGGTTGTACCAATTTGCAACCCCACCAGCAGTGGAGGAGTGTTCCTCTTTCTCCACACCCTCTCCAATGCCTGCTGTCTCCTGAATTTTTAATCTTAGCCATTCTGACTGGTGTAAGATGAAATCTTAGGGTTGTTTTGATTTGCATTTCCCTAATGACTAATGAAGTTGAGCATTTTTTAAGATGCTTCTCTGCCATCCGAAGTTCTTCAGGTGAGAATTCCTTGTTTAACTCTGTACCCCATTTTTTAATAGGGTTGTTTGGTTTTCTGGAGTCTAACTTCTTGAGTTCTTTATATATATTGGATATTAGCCCTCTGTCTGATGTAGGATTGGTGAAGATCTTTTCCCAATTTGTTGGTTGCCGATTTGTCCTCTTGATGGTGTCCTTTGCCTTACAGAAATTTTGCCATTTTGCCTAAAGCACTATACAGATTCAATGCAATACCCATCAAAATCCCAACTCAATTCTTCACAGAGTTAGAAAGAGCAATTATCAAATTCATCTGGAACAACAAAAAACCCAGGATAGCTAAAACTATTCTCAGCAACAAAAGGAAATCTGGGGGAATCAGTATCCCTGACCTCAAGCAATACTACAGAGCAATAGTGCTAAAAACTGCATGGTATTGGTACAGTGACAGGCAGGAGGATCAATGGAACAGGATTGAAGATCCAGAAATGAACCCACACACCTATGGCCACTTGATCCTCGACAAAGAGGCTGAAAACATCCAATGGAAAAAAGATAGCCTTTTCAACAAATGGTGCTGGTTCAACTGGAGGTCAGCATGCAGAAGAATGCGAATTGATCCATCCTTGTCTCCTTGTACTAAGCTCAAATCCAAATGGATCAAGGACCTCCACATAAAGCCAGACACTCTGAAGCTAATAGAAAAAAAACTGGGGAAGACCCTTGAGGACATCGGTACAGGGAGAAAGTTTCTGAACAGAACACCAATAGCGTATGCTCTAAGAGCAAGAATTGACAAATGGGACCTCATAAAATTAATCTGAGTTCTTAAATA
The DNA here is from genome assembly GCF_947179515.1 of Apodemus sylvaticus. Lineage (NCBI taxonomy): Eukaryota > Metazoa > Chordata > Mammalia > Rodentia > Muridae > Apodemus > Apodemus sylvaticus. The sequence goes on from NC_067489.1 coordinate 35,338,400, forward strand.
GGATCCTGTAGTCAAGGCAACAGAACACTCTAATAACCCTTCCAGAATTAGATTAGGTCCATTTCTTTTGACTTAAGAACAGGTTAGTCATTGACTATATCTGGATCAGATGAATATAGGGTTTATTGGCCACAATTATTTTTAATATAGAAGTTTTATAGTTTTGTGCAGTAAAATTTGGAAGCCATAGCTGAGCAAGATGAGGAGTATTGAAAGAAACAATGAAATTGGTGTTCTAAAACAAAGGGCCACATGCCTGGCATTTGAAACATTCTTGTTTACCACATATCTGTGCACTAATAATTAAATCCACAGCAACCCACAGTCATGTGAATAGATTTTTCTATTCTATTTTCCAGGAATAGGAAAAAAATACCAATTTTCCAGTCTGTTTCCATACTTAGCTGAATGTTAAGTAATATGACTATGTGCACAAAATAGAAAAAGGGTGTTAGGAGGAACACATTGCATCACATGATAGCATAAACAGGCAGAAACTGAATTATCAGGTGTGCAAATATATGAAGAAATTTATTAATCAAGACTTTCTCATCAGTTACACATAGGGATAATGCTAACTAGATAATAAATACCTATTAGATGCCAATATTATTATTCTACTCTTATTGGTTTCTTTATAGTTTATGCAATCTTCCTAGTGTAATATGTAGATAAAAATTGATGTTCAAATTTAACTGATTAAAAACTACTAGGAATTTTTACTTTTAAATCTTGTATCCTGGTTCTAATCATTTTAAATTTACCAGAGTATATCTCAAACAAGTATTTTTCCAATTTAGTTTTTATGTTTGTTACTTTGTGATAACTGTTGTCTGAAAATGATAATTTTTAGTAAATTTGCCTACATCTCCATTTCTTTTAATTAATTATATTTAAGGGTGTGGGTTTCAGGTGGAGTATACTCAGAAACTAGAAGGGATTGAATTTTCTGAATACTGTAGTAAGAAGAACCTAATGTGGGAGGTGGGAACTGGATTCAGTTCTTCTGGACCAATGGCTAGCTCTCTTAATCACCGAGCTATTTGTCCAGTTTCAAGCAATTCTCATCATCAAAGAGACATGGAGACAATCCAGCCAAACTTATCTTTGTACAAACTGTCTTTCCAGTACAGAGAGCAAGTCTCAGAATGCTGCCTGCAACCTAGATTTCCCGATTTAGTTTTAGAAACTTTGATCTTCATTCACCTCTGAAATGTCTCCCTCATACAAAAAAGTGCACATATTACTAAAACAGCATCAGAATTACTAACAACAATCTCAGAAAAACATGCTCCTTATTGCCTGTTTTAAGATAGACTTGTTCAACACACAAAAATATTTGTTTGTAAGGAATACAATGAAAGAAATGTTCACCAATTTATATCTTGTTAATGAGTGATTATGTGGTTTATTTAAGTAAATTGATTTGCCCATGCTATATTCTTGACTGTAACATACAACACACATCAAAACATGTCTATAAATCCCAGTGCTTGTCTATAGTTCTTTGCATCACACTCAATTATCCAGTCACAGAATGTAACCCCCAAGGTGAATAGTTTATGTATGTCCTTTAAAGGGTTGCCCAAATAATGAGATTGCTAGTGATTTAATCGACTTGTGACTTTAATGCTTCAAAAGATACTTTTTGAAACCATCAATTTCTTCTCATTCAACAGCAGCATTTTGGTTATTATATGCAGCCTTATCGATACATCAAGATCAATTTAAGTCTTCTACTAACAAGAAATGTAGATGTTAGTATGCCAACTAAGTAAGTGAACATGCTTTGGGTATATGTGGACCAGGAAGCTTTGCTTATTTCAATACCATTCTTTTTTTATTATATGTTTTTATTTTTTATATTCTTACAGGTAGCAGACTCCATCAATTTTGAAATGGTTGATCAGAAACAGAGTTTAATGCTTGGGTAATGTGGACTCAGATGGGCATGATCAGGGCATCTTTGGTGTTGTCCTGATAAAAACAGCATTGTTTTTACAGAGAAGGTTTTTGTTGTTGTTTGTTTGCTTGTTTGTTTGTTTTAAGAAAATGCAGGTTTCCAACAAATCATTTATTTTACCTAGTAACCAACTGAACTAAAAATTCATGATTGTTTGCTTGTTTGTTTGTTTTAAGAAAATGCAGGTTTCCAACAAATCATTTATTTTACCTAGTAACCAACTGAACTAAAAATTCATGATTTCTTGCCATGTGGCAAAATGAATTCGGTTTTTAAATTTTCACTAAGAATTCTTTTAGGGATGATAAGATAGCTCTAATGGCAAAAGCATTAAATTCAAGGATTCCATGTTTGAAAGAGAAAATAGACTCACAAATACCCTTTGAAATCCACACATACTTTGGCATGCATGCAGCTGCATTTGTATGTACACATACACACATATACTCAAAAGCACACTCACATACACTCATATATGTACACTCAGACATACATATACCACCCACATCATATAGACAATAGATACAAATAATAATAGTGCATGAAATTAAATAATAAAATAAAAACATCATTTAATGAAGCCAGCTGATGGTTATGGTATCACCGATTTCAGAAAATGGTGAGGCAAAGTTACACAGTGGATGATATAAAGTTTAAGCGAAGCTGTGTATAGATCTTTGTTGAGAAATTTTAATACAGCAACATGGCTTCTCTGACAAAGAATCACGTCCAAATGTCCATGTAATCTGTCTAGAATACAGACTTCCCGACAGTATATACCATTAATTCTAAACAATTGAAGGGCATAAAAAATAAAGAATCAGAGAAATATTTGACAGAATAAGTCAGAGGTAGAATATGGCCAACTCTCAGAACAGCTGTTTAAGAGCAGGGCACAGAGAGCATAGTTAATCAGCTGGGAGTCAGTACAGGAAGTACAGAGCACTTGAGTTTGTTAGTGAGTTTATTCAGTTCACTGCAGGTCAGTAGAGGCACTTGAAGTCAGAGAATAAGGAGCCAGAAGATTAGAACAAATTGCCAGAATTAGTAAAAGGCCAAGCAGAGAAATTCAGTGAGAAACTGAGAGAAATCAGGTTGACTCACTCAGTTTGGAGAGGCTTTTGAACCAGAAGAATTATGTTGAACCAGCCAGCCAGAGTTCAGAAACAACTGGGAAAGATGAGCTTATTCAGGAGTAAGCCTCTGAGACAACAATTACATTAGGCAAATAAAAGTCATACTTTTACAATTCCTTATTCATACCTCAGTATATAAAAGATTTTCAGTCTCATACATTTTCAAATCTAATCTTCAGGGTAAAAATTATTTCAGAAAGATAGCAGAAATAATCTCATATCCCCATGATGATAAACAACACTTAATTTGTTCTTAATTTATAGATAATCTTAAATTATTCTTAATTACCTTTACATATAAACATGTGGTGGGTATATGTATACACATAATTTACTGAAATGTATAATTTTTCCATACAGAACTTACAGAAAAAAATTGATTTCATACCAATTCTGCTATACAATATATACAATTTAAAAAATAAAAAAAATGAATAGTTAAAAGTCACTTCTAGTTGGTAATAACCTATTTTAACTAAAGACCCCAATAAAGTAGTAAGATGTTTTACAAGGGTAATCATGACAAAATATGTGTGATAGCGTCTCTTTTTTCTCTGGTATAAATAGGTACTTGTTTCTATTACTTGTGTCAGACCTGTTCTGAGACCTGTGAACTAACCACCTAGGCTGCCACTATTTTAAAACTGCTTTATTTGGCACTTCCTCCTGATTCATTTGAACCTCTTGGTCACTGTGATTTTGTAGATACACAAAATAAACTGTATTTTCAGCAGTCATTAACTTGATTGTTCTTCTGTTAAAGATTTCAAAATAATTCTTAGTTGCCATATCTAAAGAAGAGCTAATTTTATGTATATTTACATATATTTTAATGGGTATTTCAGTTGCACAAAAAGTGTCAAATGCATGCTGCTTCCAGAATAAAATAATGTATATAATGATTTGCCTCTTCTAATGATTTGAGAAGTCTTAAAATATATTTCGTGTCCACAATATAACCATAAATGCATGTACTTGATTTTCTTATTAACATACTTTTTTTTCCAGAAATAATCTTGTCAATGAAACATAGTTAATTATTTGTAGTACAAATAATAAACAATCAGCATTACTAACTAAATACACTTCTCTTTTCAATTTTATGTTTGATAAATGAAATGGCTGGGTTCTTGTGATTCTAAAGTATTTGTAGATTTTTTATGAAAATTAAAGAAAGCCATTTGATTTATATTTTCAATATTATCCTTAGACTGAGGCAGCTTTTACACATGATGTTATTATAAAACATCTTGGTGATTTTCAATTTAATAAGTACTTCATTTTGTTTTAGTCTGAAGATGAATTGTTCTGAGTGGATTTCAATTCGTTTTTGTTATTTGTCACTTTTCCATTTGGTCCTGTGACCTAATTATCACCTAAGAGAGTATTCTTTTATTTAAAAATGTGTCAAATTCTTCATAGCATGTATGATTACTTAAAATTCTGTGAACTAATTTAAGAATGGTACCTGGCTGTATAATCTTTAAGTAGAATTAGTCTTTTCATATTAAAAAAACACATATGTACAAAGAAAGAATGGGATATGGCAACAACAAAATAAAGAAAATTTGTGAAAATAATTTATTTAATTACAGAAACACTAAGGTATTTCTTCAAACATATGGTCACTGGAATTGGATTCTAAAACAAAACAAAATAAAACAAAAAACATATTTGCATCCAGGAGTGATGTTAAGAGTATTTGCTGTTCTTGCAGAGGCTCAGAACTAAATGTCTTACAACCACAGGTAACTTCCTCTTCAGTGATCCTGCACTTAGTATAAATATGTATGTATCTTACAGCATTATTTCACTGAGAAGAAAAATAGAACACAGATTTCTTTATCATTCTTCGATGATTAATGTTCTTTAATAATATCTGTTAATATGATAAATAGGTAAGGTTCTCAATTAGTGAAAAAATAAGTCTTTATCATTATGTTTAATAGCATTTAATTAAAATATTCCACCTAAAAGTTGGCACATGCTCACTAAAAGTATTTTCATAATTGATTGAGAACTTGGATGAATGTACACAACAGATTGTGAGATGATGTCAAATTCAATTCAATTCATTTTTTTTAATAGGGAAAGTTGGTCAAACTTAATATACCATGCCTAGAGTCTTCGGCACAAACATCTGTAATTAGTAGCTATTATCCAACATCTCAAAAATTATGTAGTATTGATATATGGTTCATCTCTGTCTATAGAGTTGTAGACCTTAGATAAAAATTCCATTATTGTGGTAAAAACTTAATATTGTTTTCTCTGTTGGGAAAGTATCCCCAAGTTGAAATGATAAAATGGCTCACAATGCAAGTGTCTCATAAAGAGTTCAGTGACATGGAAAATTTATAAATATTAATTTATCATTATTTTTACCAAGATTACATTAAGATTGCATTTACAGAATTGAATTATTTACTACCAAGGTATTTCATGCTTCAGATCTATGTATGAATATACATCAGACATCATTCTTATGATCATTAACATGTAGAGTTTGCCCACCACTAAGAATAGTCATAGCACACAATTAGTTCAGTATACCTGTTCACACCCTATTCAGTGTTTATAAAACTGATTTCTTGAGTTGAATTTTCCAAGCCTTATTTTTCCCTTCTTCCCACATAGGCAAAAGCTGAAGGGTAAACAAGACACACCTGGGGGAAACCCAGAAAGACTTCATCACAGCACACCTGCTTAGCTCTCTTTACTTACATTCCCTGTTTTCCTGCTGACTACAGTTTTACTAATCCTCTGACCTCATAAAGCCTACCAGGGGCTGGCATGTGTGAGCACTGTGAAATCAGATATGCCATATTGTTTAGCATCTGTTCTCAACTCCCCATAAAATCCTCTTTGCAAATAGCATAGGGCTGTCAGCTTCAATCACTTAGTAGTGAAATCCAGTAGGATGCTTTAACCTTATTCTATGGTTACTTTTTATATACACATACAAGTACATGAATCACGTGGATCTACAATTTAGAAGTCTAATTATGATACACTTGCCTTTCCAAAACAAAAATATATACAAATTTGCCCCAATGTTATGATTGATTCATGAGATCTGAATGCTAAATATGCCTCCCAGGACAATTAGCTTTAGCAGCCTTTGAGTGTGTACCATAAAACTCTTTTTGAGATTAACTCCTTCAGCATTTCCATAATATTTTCTTCATTGCAAACAATAATTAAATTTAAATATATTAAATTCCCTTTGTAGAATTACATTTCTAAACTGTGTAATGCATGTAGAATCTTTATGAGGAATACTGATTACAGAAAATTCTTTTGTGGAACATGAATTCACATTGACTGTGTTATAAGCAATGACTGGTTTTCAACACATTTTGAAGAGTCCAACATCTTTAAACTGCCAAATGCTTAATCTGAGAAATATTTAATCTCTTAATCTGAGATAATCTAGTATATAAAGGAATTTGAATACTTGATATAGTTTTACAATAATTATTTGAACCTACATAAAAAATTACATACTCTAGATAGGTCAAAAGAGAAAAAAGTGAAAAAAATTTATTAGTATATACTAGATAAATTATTTTTCTTATAGTTTGTAAAGGATGCTAATATACATATTTTTATTCATAAATTATTGACAAGCTTGAGATCATTTATCAAGCAACATTATTATTTCTAATTATTTTCAAGGAGAGTATTAGTTTATTCTGTATCTCTTTGTCAATATCTAGTCTTAGCTTAATATTCTATGAGCACAATTTTTCAGGTTTTTTGATATTAAATTCTATTCAACAGAGTAATTTGTACAATAAGCTACTTAAAATATTTCAAGATAGGAAATAGATAATTTAATAATAGTCATAGTAAGTTATTGATATATGAATTTTTAACTGAATTTTTTTCAAGACAGGGTTTTCTGTGTAGCTCTGGCTGTCCTGGAACTTACTCTGTAGACCAGGCTGGCCTCGAACTCAGAAATCAGCCTGCTTCTGCCTCCCAAGTGCTGGGGTTAAAGTTGTGCGCCACCATTGCCCATTAACTAAAAATGTTAAAGGGACAGTTATAATTATAGTGTACTAGTCATTCAACTTCCATTAGTATATTTTGTAGTGCTCTTGCATTGATTGCCATACTATATTTTCTTTTTCTGTAGTACTTTCTGAAAATTGTAATAGGTGATTAGTTTAAACAAATCTATTACAAATACATATTTATTTTGAACATAAGTAATTACAAAAATCACTTGGAACTCACTCTATAGACTAGCCTTGCCTGGAACACATAGAGATCCACTTGCCTCTACATCCCAACTGATAGGATTGAACATGTGCACTGACACCTCCTGGCTTACTCTAGATGCTGTTAAAGAAGCCAAGGCAAGAATTCAAGAACCAAGTCACAGCACATCTACAAATAAGAACAAAGGGAATATAAAACAGCTAGTGTGCTGCATAGGTTCATCTGTTGTCTAGCTTTCTTACTACTGCAGAAATCTGTGAATCTAATGCCCTCCAGTAAGGGAAGGTACAAACTATCAAGGTAGGTATATATGTGGTCAGACTGGTCCAAGCTTGCATCAAAATAATGTATCCTTTCAGGGACAGATGAAAATGTTGGCTGAGAATATTGAGATGTCACTTGAAAATTGAAGTTATGAGGGAGCATAATCTAAGAGAGGGCTGAGCAAAACTTGTCAGCCTTGTGAAAAGGGAAGCAGAGATAACAAGAAAGTGATAAAAAAAAAAAGGAAGCGAAGCTGGTCTCTAGAGATTTTTCATACTTGGCTTCCCAGGTTCTCTTGAAATTTTACTATTTCAGATGAGTAAGTTTTTCTTTGCCCTGTGGAATTTCTTAGCAGAACTACTCATTCATGTTTAGCTCTGTCATCTCACATCAGATGTTTTCCAACCTTCCCTTCTCTTCTCTCTTTCTCTTTTCACTCAGTAAGTGATTAATCTAGTTAACATGCACTGGTCATACAACTGTATGAGGAGAAACTTGCAAGCATGGATAGGATAATAATCAAGTAAGAAGCATTCTTTTATTCTATTTTCTATTTTAAGGGTTGCAATATCTAGAAGAAATTGTTAAATAAAGAGATACACAAGAAAGTGCAGTTATTATTGGAGAATAATATTTCTGTCCTAATGAGTGTATTAAGTTGAACATTGTGCCTCCTACAGAGTACAGGCTTAAAGGAGACAATCTTTATGTTATGTCCTTTTCAAAACTCAGGATGCATGGCAGAACTCTGAATGCTGGGTTACTTGCTTCCTTTTTTTTCCCTTAAATTTGATTTTGAGATAGGATTTCTCTGTGTGTAGCCTTGGTTGTTTGCTAATGTACTCTGTAGACCTGGCTGGCCTCGAACTCACAGAGATCCACCTACCACTGCCTCCTAAGTGCTGGGTTTTAACATACACACCTGCGCTGCTTGGCCAACTCTAGGTCTTGTTAGAGAAGCTAGCACAAGAATTAAAGAAGCTAGCCAATAACATGTGCAGAAAAGCACAAGAGGAAAATAAAGCACATGGATCCTTGCTCACTCGTGTGCTGTGTATGTTCAACTGTTCATCTAGCTTTCTTTAATCTTGTGCAGTTCAGGGCACAGTCCAGGATATGGTATCTCACTCATTCATGACGGGTCATCTCATTACAATGCAAGTAATACAATGACCAAGGATCAACATGCCTCATAATTCCTCAATATGATTCTCTTCCCAGATCATTCTAGATTGTATCGAGTTGACAAAGTCACCAGCATATATAACAAATAAAGTACTAAAGTAAGATTTATACAATCTCTCTTCAAGTTGCATCTTTTTCGCTGGGTCTCCATATGATAAAAAAACTCCAAAAAAAATATTGGCTTCCTATACTTCTTCATTTGCATGCAAACTAAATATGTACTTTAATAACTATTTTCACATAAACAATGTAAAATATCTTAATCAGGGATCAAATTATATTATTAAAATATTAAAATATAAACCTGAATTTTAAATATATTATTGTTAATAGAAATTTATAGAAAATTAAGTTAATAGAAATCTCATGTGCTAAGCTTGAAAACAATAAATAATGTATTTTTACACTCAATAAAATTCTGTAATTTCCTAAACAATAAGGTGAGGTCACAGTGGCATTGAAAGGTCAAGATACTCCTTAGGGCATTTAGAACATTGTCCTAGATGACATAACCATATTCATTAGTTAAGGTAAAGGTGCATGATACTTGAAGTCATTAAGGAATATGTATAAAAGGGAACTTTGTGCTACTTTACAAGACTTATGAATTAAAAGTAATTTCTAATGAGATTGTAATAAGTATTAATAAGAATGCCAAGAAAAATTAGTGGATGCCAAGTAAAAATTAGTGGATGGCAAGCTGAAAATGTACAAATGTAATTAAAGATTCTACTATTAAGTAAATTAAAAAATATACAAAGATACCTTACAAATTCTATATATTTATTTCCAAATAATTCTTCCATTTTCAAAATACTGAATTAAAATTACATTTCTCCCTTTCTTGCCGTCCTCTATGCCCTCCCACTTTTCTCTTCTTGCTCTTTCAAAGTCATGGCCTCTCTTTCCATTAACTAACATTACATGACTTAACATTACATTAACATAACATTACATACATGATATATATACACATGTATAGATACGTATATTTTTAGAAAGTATACTTTTGAGTATACCATATTTCCACTTATATTTACCCTATAATAAAAATATAATCTATCCATACAAATTATCTTCAGGAGAATTATATTGAGCAAAACTGAATACATTAATTCATGGTAGTTCCCCTCCAAACCTTTCTGCTTCTCAATTTTTGCTATATACCAAATTTGCTTTCAAATATGGCATATCACTTCTGACTTATTTGGGGTACTTGTTCAATTCTTCTTTTTTTCTTTTTGATTTTCTTTGTGAAAAAAAAAAACCTGTGATTTAATACATTTCCAAACTGTATAAATTAAGGGTACTTATTAATTAAGGATAAGATCTTAAATTCTAGTGGTTAAAAAATAATATGTAGACTACTGGAGAATAACTTTGGCACATTGCTTTGGTACGTTGTGTTTCCTTTGCTTCACTGCTTGCCAGGCAAGCAGAAAGACCTTCATTTCATGCCCAGCGGTCATAGAAGAAGCCAGGCATGACATGTGCCTGTAATTCCAGTACTGGAAGAATAGACACAGCAGCAACACAGAGGCTTGTTGGCAAGTCAGTCTGGTTGAACGAGGAAGTACAGCTAATTGTTGATCTAGAGGTGCAATGAGAAATATTTTGTCACAAACATAAGATGGAGTATGATTGGCGATTTATTAACAGCTACTAGCTGCTGGACTTGACAGTGTGTTAGTTCAAAGAGACAAGGGCCTGTCAAAGGCTAATGGGACTCAAACTTTCTTTTCTTTTCTAGGTGAAAAGAAAGTAGTTTAAAGATATATTTTGTGGACACATTATTAGAATAATTGAAAAAGTTAAAGCAATAAGTTCATTAGTATTGGTGCGCAGATGTCAGTGGGGAGCAAAGACAGAAACAGAGAGAGAGAGACAGATGGATGCTTGGAGACAGAGACAGAGGTTGACAGAATAACAGAGACACTGAGAGATACAATATACAAAAGGAATATATTTCTATAGGAGAAAGCCCTAAACATCACAAACCAGAACACTATAGAATAACAGATTGAGAATCTGAACATGTGCCATCGGCTGGGGTCAAGGGACCAAATTATTTTAGATGGGGAAAAAAACTGAGCAACTAACTCAGATCTTCAAACTTAACTTTTCTGCATTGCTATTATGAAAGACATTAAAAGAAATACCAAGAACAAAAGCAGGGATTTTAAATTCAAGACAGGCAAGGAAGAAGGTATATCTCCTTTATAATTCTGGAAGCAATTTAACTGTTTTGTGTGTTCCAACTTCTTGTGTGTGTGTGTGTGTGTGTGTGTGTGTGTGTGTGTGTGTGTGTGTTCCAACTTCTAAAATGACACTAAAATAAAGAAGAGCGAGGAGGTTTATACAACCTGAGTTTCATAAGTCAAGCCATTCTTCCAGGATAAGGTCTTGTATGAGAACAAAGCAATATACAGCTCACTTGTGTTTCTGCTTCATATGAGAAACATTGTTTCTATTGGTGTCTGAACTGAAAGTGAGCTCAAGTGGTTGGAATGTTAGAATGGTCTTGTCCTACAGATGCCAATCATTTTCTCTTGCATCTTACCTCACTATGATAGTGGCCACATATTCCTACCTGCTTTCTTGATGCCCATATTGTTAACACTTGTGAATTGTATGAGCTATGATTTTTCCTTTATAATTTTTTAGTTTTTATATTCTTTGTTTCCATTCCATATGATTTTCCCTTTCCCAGTTCCCCCCTCCCCAAAATCACATAAGCCCTCTTCCCTCTGCCTGTTCTCTGATCAACCTCCTCCTACTTCTCTGTCCTGGTACTCCCCTACAATGCTATGATTTTTATCTCAGACAATGTACTAAAACTCTTCCCATAGATGCGATAATTTCTGCCTGACTCTTCAGATCTTGTAATCATCAGACATAGTCGATAGTCATGGATTGTAATTTCTATTATTCTATACCTCAGCAGTAATGATCTCAGCCAGGGTTTTAGAATGCCAACAGAAGTCTTAGTGCTCATCATAATTAGTTGGCATTTCATTGTAGTGCCCAAGAACATAATTTCTTCAATATCAAACAGTGATTGAGAAGGACACAGGGCATTTACTTACATATTTCTCAACCAGTTTCTGCCCTATTTTATTTAATGGAAGGCTATTTTCATGCTCTTTGAGAGGCATTGCAATCATCAATAGCCAAACACAAATAGGTAAGATAAACACATGAATATTAGTTATTTCTTCATTTTAGATAGGTTTTTCCTCACTTATGGAGGTCAAATGGTTTTTAAGAACCCAGATACTTATTTTTTTTGTATATATATTTTTATTTTCTATATTCTTGTTTACATTCCAAATGCTTTCCCCTTTCCCAGTTTCCACCTTCCCATATATCCCATAAGTTCTCTTCTCTCCATCCATTCTCCAATCATTCCCCCTCCCTTTTCTCTGTCCTGCTACTCCCCTACAATGCTGGATCAGGCCTTTCCAGGATCAGGGCCCTCTTCTTCCTTCTTCATGGGAATCATTTGATATGCTAATTGTGTCTTCAGTATTCAGAGCTTCTGGGCTAATTAATATCAATGATTGCATTCCATGTGTATTCTTTTGTGATTGGGTTACCTCCCTTAGGATGATATTTTCCAGTTCCAACCATTTGCCTAAAAAATTCATAAATTCATTGTTTTTAATTGCTGAGTAATATTCCAATGTGTAAATATACCACATTTTCTGTATCCATTCCTCCACTGAAGGACATCTGGGTTCTTTTTAGCTTCTGGCTATTGTAAAAACGGCTGTATGAACATAGTGGAGCATATGTCCTTATTGCATGCTGGGGAATCCACTGGGTATATGCCCAGGAGAGGTATAGCAGGGTCCTCCAGAAGTGTCATGTTCAGTTTTCTGAAGAACCGCCAGACTGATTTCCATAGTGGTTGTACCATCTTACAATACCACCAGCAGTGGAGGAGTGTTCCTGTTTCTCCACATCCTTGCCAACACCTGCTGACTCCTGAGTTTTTGACCTTAGCCATTCTGACTGGTGTGAGGTGATATCTCAGGGTTGTTCTGATTTGCATTTGCCTAATGACTAATGATGTTGAGCATTTCTTAAGGTGCTTCTCGGCCATCTGAATTTCTTCAGGTGAAAATTCTTTGTTTAGATCTGTACCCCATTTTTAATAGGGTTATTTGGTTCCTGGGGGTCTAACTTCTTGAGTTCTTTGTATATATTGGATATTAGCCCTCTATCGAATGTAGGGTTGGTAAAAATCTTTCCCAATTTGTTGGTTGCCGATTTGTCCTTTTGACAGTGTACTTTCCCTTACAAGAAACTTTGTAATTTTATGAGATCCCATTTGTCAATTCTTGATCTTAGAGCATGAGCTATTGGTGTTCTGTTCAGGAACTTTTCCCCTGTGCCTATGTCCTCAATGGTTTTCCCCAGTTTCTTTTCTATTAGTTTCAGTGTGTCTGGTTTTATGTGGAGGTCCTTGATCCATGTGGAGTGTAGCAACAAGGAGAGAAAAATGGATCAATTCTCATTCTTCTGCATGCTGATCTCCAGTTGAACCAGCACCATTTGTTGAAAAGGATATCTTTTTTCCACTGGATGTTTTCTGCTACTTTGTTGAAGATCAAGTGACCATAGGTGTGTGGATTCATTTCTGGATGTTCAATTCTATTCCATTTTTCCACTTGCCTGTCACTGTGCCAATACCATGCACTTTTTAACACTATTGCTCTGTAGTATTGCTTGAGGTCTAGGATACTGATTTCCCCAAACGTTCTCTTACTGTTGAGAATAGTTTTAGCTATCCTGGGTTTTTTGTTATTCCAGATGAATCTGAGAATTGCTTTTTCTAACTCTGTGAAGAACTGAGTTGGGATTTTGATGAGGATTGCATTGAATCTGTAAACTGCTTTTGGCAAGATGGCCATTTTAGCTATATTAATCCTGCCAATCCATGAGCACCAAAATTAAATCAGGATCAAATAGATCATCTAAACAGTCCCATAACCCCTAAAGAAATAAAAGGGGTCATAGAAAGTCTCCCAACTACCGGTTTGCTGTATATTGCTTTTACTATGATTAGGTATGGGCATTGAATTCCTGTTCTTTCCAAGACTTTAAGCATGAAAGGATGCTGAATTTTGTCAAATGCTTTTTCAGCATCCAATGAAATGACCATGTGGTTTTTTCTTTGAGTTTGTTTATGTAGTGGGTTGCAGATGGATTTCCGTATATTGAACCAACCCTGCATCCCTGGGATAAAGCCTACTTGATCATAGTGGATGATCCTTTTGATGTGTTCTTGGATTCGGTTGGCAAGAATTTTATTGAGTATTTTTGCTTCGATGTTCATAAGGGAAATTGGTCTGAAGTTCTCTTTCTTTGTTGGATCTTTGTGTGGTTTTGGTATCAGCATAATTGCAGCTTCGTAGAAGGAATTGGGTAGTGTTCCTTCTGTTTCTATTTTGTGGAATAGTTTGAAGAGTATTGATGTTAGGTCTTCTTTGAAGGTAACCCAGACTCAAAAGATGAATCATGGTATGCACTCACTAATAAGTGGATATTAACCTAGAAAACAGAAATACCCAAAACATAATCCACACATCAAATGAGGTACAAGAAGAATGGAGGAGTGGCCCCTTGTTCCGGAAAGACTCAGTGTAGCAGGATAGGGCACAACCAGAACAGGGAAGTGGGAAGAGTTGGGTGGGAAAACAGGGGGAGGGAAGTAGGCTCTTGGGACTTTTGGGGAGTGGGGGTATAGAAAAGGGGAAATCATTTGAAATGTAAATAAAAAATTTATTGAATAAAAAAAAAAAAAGAAAGTCTCCCAACCAAAAAAAAGCATGGGACCAGATGACTTCAGTGCAGAATTCTATCAGACCTTCAAAGAAGACCTAACACCAATACTCTTCAAACTGTTCCACAAAATATAAACAGAAGGAATACTACCCAACTCATTCTATGATGCTGATACCAAAACCATACAAAGATCCAACAAAGAAAGAGAATTTCAGGCCAATTTCCCTTATGAATATCGATGCAAAAATACTAAATAAAATTCTTGCCAACCAAATCCAAGAACACATCAAAACGATCATCCACCACAATCAAGTGGGCTTCATCCCAGGGATGCAGGGATGGTTCAATATAAGAAAATCCATCAATGCAATCCACTACATAAACAAACTCAAAGAAAAAAACCATATGATCATTTCATTAGATGCCGAAAAAGCATTTGACAAAATTCAGCATCCTTTCATGCTAAAAGTCTTGAAAAGAACAGGAATTCAAGGCCCATACCTAAACATAGTTAAAGCAATATACAGCAAACCTGTAGCCAACATCAAACTAAATGGGTAGAAACTTGAAGCAATCCCACTAAAATCAGGGACTAGCAAGGCTGCCCTCTCTCTCCATATCTTTTCAATATAGTACTTGAAGTTCTAGATAGAGCAATTAGACAACATAAGGACGTCAAAAGGATACAAACTTGAAAGGAAGAAATCAAATTATCACTATTTGCAGATGATATGATAGTCTACTTAAATGACCCAAAAAATTCCACCAGAGAACTCCTACAGCTGATAAACAACTTCAGCAAAGTTGCAGGTAATAAAATCAAGTCAAACAAATCAGTTGCTTTCCTATACTCAGAGGATAAGCAGGCTGTGAAAGAAGTTAGGGAAATGACACCCTTCACAATAGCAATATAAACAATATAAAGTATCTTGGTGTGACTCTAACCAAACAAGTGAAAGATCTATACGACAAGAACTTCAGGTCTCTGAAGAAGGAAATTGAAGAAGACCTCAGAAAATGGAAAATATTCATTTCTTCCTTTTTCTTTGTTTCTTCACTTCTAAGAGAACCCCTGAATTTTTCTGTAGCTTTTCCTTAGTACTATCTGATCCCATTTCTCCATGATTTCCTATGCTTTATTAACTAATAGCACTTTAATAAAGAACAATGCCATGGTGAATATTTCAGCACCACAAAGTAAATATGCTAATTTGAAATAGACCATATATCACTTTTTTATTTACTATATTTACTCTGTTAGGATTTGATCTAGGAGAATACTATCACAAGGAACTCTATCTGTAAATTTTTAATAACTATGTAATAAATTTGATGAAGACCAAGAACATGATATATTTTACTGTCAAAGAGAAATGTGTAGACATGAAGATGACTACTAAGCAATAAAACATCTGAAATGCTCCCCATCAATTTATATTTTCAAAGTTTATTTTCAAATTCTGGCACTATTTGGGATATGTTGTGGACCTTTCAGAGGGAGAAACTTGTTTGGAGAAGATTGGTCACTGGAGGTTAGTCTTGAAATGCCTCATATTGTCCTTTCTTTACTCCATTCTCTTGGGATAAAGGACCACCATGTTTTGAGTAGCATCTGTCTCTTACTAGCACTGCCATAGGCATAGTCACTTTTCCATGTCTTCTTCTCCATGGCAGACTGAAAGTCTGAATTGATGAATCAAGATAAATCTAATCCTCCCTTAAGTTGTCTTTTTCTGGAGAGTTTTTCTAGTGCTATGACAAAAACTAATAAAGGCAATTAGACATACTTTGTGCTTTTTTGTGTGAAGGAACATAACTAAAAAGTATTTTACATAATTGAAATATGGAACCAACCTTTGTAATGTCAATGGATAAATAGAAAGAAAAGTAGTACATTTATGCAATGATTACTTTTTTTAATTTTTAAAACTATATTTTATGTTTATTCTGCTTTGCTTGCATATACATGTATCCTGGTGTCCACAGAAATCAGAACAACAGATTCTACTGTGTTTAATTTACAGATCCTTGTGGCTCAGAATCATGTGGGTGCTAGTAATTAAGCCCAGGTCTCTGAAAGAACCAACAGTACTCTTGATTGTTAAGCCATCTCTCTAGCCTCTGCAATAGATTTTTATTCTAACTTAAAGATAAATAAAATCCTGTAATTTTCTAAAGCTATGTAAACTAAAGTGTGTAAAAAAAATAGGTCAGGCATTTTCTCTCTCTTAAGAGTCAGTGTGAGTGTAGAATAATGATTATAAACACTTAGGAGGGGAATAGAGAGGAGGCTAGATAAACAAATATAAAATCATATTTAAGTAAAGGAGTAAGTGGGTGAGAGATGGCTATAATTAATAGTAGTCTATTTTCTATTTTATAGAGATCAAGAAGATAAGTATGTATAGCGATAAGTTTTAATTGCAATGATTATATATTTGCTTTCTGTTTACATATGTTTAACTACTGCATGCACTCTTGCTAATATGTGTAGTTAATACAGATTAAACAACTGGTTATTTCCATATTCTTAGAATTGTTCATGTAAATTATAATTAAAATAGAATTCCATTAATTTTCTTTCCCTTTCTTTTCTTATGTTCCCCCTTCTAAGCACTCATATATGTAATGTATCCAATCTCAAGTTGATAATTTCTCTTTCCTTTTAAATTATTACTATTATAATTATTAACTTTTATTATTGTATCATACGTATGTATGCACAAATACCTAAATATAACTTGCTGAATCAAGTTTTTGTTGTTTGTGGTTATATGGTTTCTGGTCTAACCACTTTGTACTAGGTAATAGAAAAAGGGTTTTTTGCTGGATATTTTTGTGTCAACTTGACACACATTAGAGTAATCTAAGGAGATAGAATATCCATTAAAAAAATACCCCAGTGCTGAAAGCTGTCCTCTTATAATCACTATCCTGTCATGACTCCACATACTTTTGCCAGGTTTCCTGTACAAGGACCATCAAGGTAGGACAGCCCCAACTCTACAGTCCCTGTCAGGTTCTTTGGAGCACACTTAGTTCCCCAGAGTTGAACACTGCACCCTGAGTTCCATTGTCCAGCCACAGGCCACTCACTCAAGGCCTGATGCACCAGGAAATTTCAGGCATGGCCTGCTTTCCTTACACTTGCTATACCAGGATCATCCAGGGAAAACTTGATGGCTAAAGGCCAGTGTAATAATACAGTCAATAAAAGCCAGGGCAATATGGCATATACAGAACCCAGCTGTCATACTACAGCAATCTCTGGATACAATAACACCATAAGAAAATGACCTCAAACTCAACCTTGTAAAGAATAAGCATTAAAGAAGAAATGAATAAATCCCTTAAAGAAATACAGGACTATACAATTAAACAAATGAAGAAAATAAATAAAACTGGTTAAGACCCGAAAGTGGAAATAAAAGCCATAAAGAAAAAACAAACTCAATCAATACTGGAGATGGAAAAATATAGGGAAAAGAACAGGATCAACAAACACAAGCATCACCAACAGAATACAAGAGATGGAAGAAAGAATTACAAGCAGAGGAGATACAATAGAATAAATTGATACATCAGTCAAAAAAAAATGTTAAATCTAACAAAGTCCTGAAACAAAATATCCAGGAAATCTGGGGTACTATGAAAAGACATAGCCTGACTTCTGGGGAGTGGGGGGCCAGAAAAGGGAAAATCATTTGAAATGTAAATAAAAAATATATCGAATAAAATTTAAAAAAAAAAAAGAATACTGAAAATAGAAGAACCTGAAGAGTCCCAGCTCCAAGGACCAGAACATAGTTCTACCAAATCATAGAAAATACAAGAAGCTGACAGAGCATCAATTAGATTGAACGAAAAAATAAAATTCTCCTGCTACATAATAACCAAAATACCAAATCTACAGAACAAAGAAAGAATATTAAAAGCTGCAGGGGTAAATAACATACAGAGGAAGACATGCATCTATTAAACCCAAAAAAAAACTCTAAAAGCCAGAAGAGTCTGTGTGAATATCTTGTAAATGTTAAGAGACTCCAGATGCCAATCCAGACCACTATACCTATCAAAACTTTTAATCACCCTCAAGAGAGAAAGCAGATATTCCATGACAAAAACAAATTTAAACAATGTCTATACACAAATTCATCCATATAGAAGATACTAGAAAGAAAACTCTAACTCAAAGGAGCTAACTACAATAGTGGAAACACATGAAATAAACCCACATCAGCTAAGAAAAAATAAGGGTCACACACAGACACACACAGACACAGACACACACACACCACAAACATAAAAATAACAGAAATTTACAATCATTGATCATTAACATCAGTGGTTTCGATTACCAAATAAAAAGACATAGGAACATAATGGATGGGAAAATAGGATCCATCATAATGCTGTGAACAAGAAACACTTCTTAGCATCAAATATCAACATTACCTCAGAGTAAAGGGCTGGAAAAAACTTTCCCAAAGAACGGAACCAAGAAACAAGCTGGAGTAGACATTTTATTATCTAACAAAATAGACATTCTACCAAAATTAATCAAAAGAGATATGGAATGACACTTCATATTCATCAAAGAAAAAAATACACCAAGATGATGTCTTAATTCTGAATATCGATGCTCCAAATGCAAGAGCAACTACTTTTACAAAAGAAACATTAATAAAGCTTACATCCCATGCCGAATCCCACACATAAGTAGTAGAAAACTTCACTGGTACACTCTCAGCAATGAACTGATGAAGGAAATACTGAAACAGACTTTATGAATCAAATGGACCTAACAGATAAATATCTATAGAACATTTCACCCAAACATAAAATATCATTTTTCAGCACAACTCAGGACTTTCTAAAAAAAAAAAATGGCCATATACTTGATCACAAAGCAAGCCCTAAATGGTACAAGAAAATTAAAATATAGTCTTTTATTTTACAGACCACCATGGATGAAAGCTGAACTTTAGCAACAGCAGAAACAAGACAAAGCTTACAAACTCATGGAAACGGAACAACTCTCTACTCAATGACCACCAGATCAGGGAAGAAATAAAGATTTTAAAGACTTTCTAGATGCCAATGAAAATGAAGGTACAGCATACCCAATTTGATGGGACACAATAAATGTAGTACTAAGAGGATAGTTGAAAGAATGAAATGTCTTCATAAACAAATTGGAGAGTTACACTAGTGACTGGAAATCACACCTGAAAATTCTAGAACAAAAAACAGAAGAAGCAAACATAGGAAAGATGATTAGACTGCAATAAATAATCAAACTTAGGACTGAGATCACTAAATTAGAAATAAAGAGAACAATATACAGAATCAATGGAACACAGAGATGGTTCTTTGAGAAAATCAGCAAGATAGACAAATCCCTAACCAACCTAAATGAAAGGCAAGGAGACAGTATACAAATTAACAAAAGCAGACATGGAAAGGGGAACACAACAGCAGACATTGAGGAAATCCGAAGAATCATTAAGTCTTCCTTTAAAAGTCAAAACAAAACAAAAAGTACAGAGCACCTCAAGATACAGTCAATAGAGCTCACAAAAGTTGAAGTGTGGACTCCTCAGTTCCACTTGGGAGGGAGAACAAAGCAATCACAAGTGGAAGGAGGGAGGGAGGGTCCTGGGAGGACTGGGAGTGAAAGTGGACATGGCTTGGTGGGGCTGAGTGGAGGCAGAGGTGAGAGAAAAACCTGATATGGTATTGGGTAAGAGAAAAGGACTGAAGTCCTGAGGGCCAGCAGAAAGAATGGAAACAGGCAGCCTCAGGAGATAAAAGGTTAGGGGGACCCTCCAGAATGCACCAGAGACCTAGGAGGGGAGAGAATCTTAGGAGCAAAAGGGAGGGACCTCAGATGAAATGTCCCACTCCAACAGGAAGATAGGGCATCAAATGAGGGAGAGGGAGGCCATCCCACAGTCATAACTCTGACGCATAATTGTCCCTGTCTGAAAGAATTACAGGGATGGAAACGAAGAAGACCCTAAAGAAGGGAAGGTCTAGCAACAGGTCCAAAGTGGGATCCAGCTCAATGGGAGGTCCCAAGGCCTGACAGCATTAATGAGGTTGTGGAATGCTCACAAAAAAGGAAACTATTATGACCACACTCTGGAAGATCCAATATACAGCTGAAAAATCAGATGCAGATATTTGTACCCAAACAATGGACAGAAGTGTCTGACTCCTGTTGTTGAATTAGGGAATGCTGAAAGAAGCTGAGAAGGACAGTCTTGTAGGAGGACCAGCAGTCTCAATTAATCTGGACTCCTGAGATCTCTCAAACCCTGTACCACCAAACAGGCAGCATACACCAGCTGACATGAGGCCCCCAACACACATACAGCAGATGACTGCTGGGTCTCTGTTCATTCAGATATAATGTACCTAACCTTCAAGAGACTGGAGGCCCCAGGGAGTTTAGAGGTCAGGTGGGGTGGGGGATGGGGACATGCATGTGGAGACAAGATGGTATGACACTCCATATAAAATATGGAGTGTCAAAAATTAATTAATTAACTAGTTAATTAATTAATTTTAAAAACAGCCTGTATGCCACAAACCTGGAAGGGTATTTTCAAAGTATTCTATTGTTAGTTGATATGATATTATGTATAAATGATCTCCAAATTCTACCAGAGAACTCCTACAGCTGAAAAGCACCTTCAGGTAAGTGGCTAGATACAAAATTAACTTAAAAGTTCAGTAGTCCTCTCCTTTACAATTGGTAAATGTGCTGACAAAAAAGTTAAGGAAACAGTATCCTTCACAATATCCACAAGTAATATAAATATCTTGGTGAAACCATAAGCAACCAACTGGAAGACCTACATGACAAGAACTTCATGTTTCTGAAGAAAGAATTTGAAGAAGATATCAGAAGATACAAAGATCTTTTATGTTCATGGATCTGTAAGAGTAACCTTGTGAAAATGGCCATTTTACTAAAAGTAATTTACAAATTTAATGTAATTCCCATCAAGCTTCTAATGCAATTCTTTATAGACCTTGAAACAGTAATTTTCTATTTTATATGCAAACCAAACCAAACAAAACAAAATGAATGCATACATAGATTTACTCATTTATAAGTGGATATTAGCCATAAGTACAGGATAACCGTGCTACAATCCATAGATCCAAAGAAGGTAAATGAAGGATACCTGAGTTTCATTCAGAAGGTGAAATAAAGTAGACATTGGAAGTGGATGGAGAGAGACAACTGAGTGGGAGAAAGAGTGGATTAGGGAATAGGGGTAGGGATGAAGCGTGGGGAAAACTCTGGGAGAGAGAAGGGAAATAGTTGGAGGAGGCATCGCTGAGACAAGTTAGAGACCTGAGATCACGTATGCCTCTGGGAGTGTCCCTAGATGAGAGCCTAGCAGCAGGGGATACATTTCTTAAAATGGCCACCATTAGTAACCCATCATGCTTTCCAAACAGGGGAAGAAGATACCAACCAACCCATAAACATGTTGCCTACAAATTTGCCTTCCCTACAAGATGTGCAGACGTAAAGATGGTTTAGAGATTGAAGGAATGGCCAACCAATGACTGGGTCAGCTTGAGACAAACCTCACAGGAGAATGCCAACCCATGACATTATTAATGAAAGTCTCCTATGCTTGCAGACAGGAGCTTAACACAGCTGTCATCTGAGAGGCTTCCTCCAGCAGTTGATAGAAACAGATACAGAGACCCAAAGCCAAACATTAGACAGAGCTCAAGGGCTCTTGTGGAAGAGTTGGGGGTGGGATTGAGGGAGTTAGAGTGGTAAAGGATACTGTAAAAAGACCTACAGAAACATCTTATCTAGGCCCATAGGTGCCTACAGAGACTGAACCATCAATCAAATATAATGCATGGTCTGGCCCCAGATACATATGTAGCAGTTCTTCAGCCTATTCCTAATATGTGTCCCCTAACAATTACAGCAGGGCAGTCTTTGTCTTGAACTCTGTTTCCTACCTTTATATCTCTTTCTCCTAGCTGGGCAGCCTTGTGGAAGAGTATGGGCGTATTTATTCCTTATTAGACTTGATATGCCAGGATTGGTTTATACAGGGGTGGGGTCTTCCCTTCTCTTAGAAGAAGGGTATGGAGGACTGGGGAAAGGGAGTGGGAAGGTGAGACTGGGAGGAAAGGCGGGCATGCAATCTGATGTAAAGTTAGTAAATCAATAATTTAATAAAGAAACACCCCTATAGGTCAGGCCTATAGGCAAAACTGTGGGGCATTTTCTTAATTAGTTATTGATGTGGAAGGAGCCAGTCTATTGTGGGTGGGGCCACCTTTAGGCTGGTATTCTGGGTTCTGGGAGAAACCATGCTAAACAAACCATAAGGTGCGAGGCAATAAGCTACATTTCTTCATGGTCTCTGTCAGCTCCAAGCCATAGGATCCTGACCTGTTTGAGTTTCTAACCAGACATCTTCCAGCGATGAAGAGTGAAGGAGAACGGTAAGCCCTATACCATTCCCTCCTCAACATGTTCTGGGAATGGTTCTTCACGACAGCAACAGTGTTCCAAACTAAGACAGGATTCATCCAGGGAAAGGATAATTCCCCCTTCCCAGCAGCCATTAGTGGCCTAGGGTTGTTCAGGAATGGGACTAGGTAAAAATTTCCCTTTTTCACATAGCACAGCCATTGACACTCCCACTGTCTGGTATTATGTTAGCAGCCATTTTTGACAGATGGTTTCACAGCTGATGGTATGAATTTTTGCCTCTGAGAGCCTTTGTCTCTGTCTTGTACAATGGTCATCCTGTGAACCATAGTTACAGAAGTTTGGTTTTTGTGCAAACATTGGGGATGTTGATCTTTGCATTGTGATCAGAATTGGATTTTATTATGGTCTCTATTTGCTTTAAAGAGTAGGTCCTTCGAAGCTGTGTAGTAGCTCTACTTTTCTGTGGGTATAAGAATAATATTTAGGATGTAGAAAGGAATGTCACAGGTCTGGCAATATGATGGTAGTAAACTCTTTTTCTAAGCTCCATGATTTTGGGAGTCGAAGGCCAGTATGATTTCCCTTTTATTGAATGGGTCTTAAGTTCCATTAGACAGCCATTGGTTGCCATCAACATGTGAGTGCCACTTATTACATATTTAAGGCATCTTGTTATAGCTGTCCTTGTTGTGCTCAATCTGTGTAAGCACTGATTGACTATTCTTCTGCCACTGCAGCATGCCTAGTATACAGATAGCATCAGAACTAGATGACATGAAAGAGACCTTTTGGTAAGATAGAGTTAGAATCAAGTTATTGTTTATCATACATGCATGGTGACTTCCCGAGTAACTACCTTATCCATCTTTTAAAATTAATGACTTAAATATTATCTTGTGAAAATTTCAAAATATATATTCTTATTCATCATAATTATAACTACAAATTGTTTCAGCTTTTGCCCAGCCCTAACTTAGTATTTGTCAGTCTTAACACAGATCACTAGTCCATTTCAGTGTCTAGTGGAAGAAGTTTTAAAACGGATATATTAACTACAACTTTAGGCTGAACTTTATGCATTAAATGTATTGATGGCATAAAAGCAGTTAGAAATAATATGTAGACCTTGGATTTAGGCTCTCTACAATACAATGGTAGGAAATACAACATAAACAAGTAAATTAAGCATGCTGGGGAAAGTGGAGCAAGAATGGAAATTTAGAGCACCAAGTAGTACCAAGTAGAGGCACTAAACCCAGCCATGGTCAGGGGTTGTGAGGAAAGTGATAAAGGAGCTGGTATCTGAACTGAAGGCAGGTAGACAGGAATAACTTTCAAAACAGCTTAGTGGGCTTCACTCAGTAAGTTCAATATCACAAAAACACCAAGGCACATTCCAAGAAAGAAGGAAACACATCAGCATGTAGTTCTCCAGAGAGCGCTATCATATCTACTCCTCACTGAAGTTCTAGTAAGAGGATCTCCTGAAGATTGGACTTCCCACTTCCCACTGCATAGACATGTATGTCAAGGTTTAAATCTTCTTTGACTCTCGCTATCTATTTATATCTCATTGGTCTTTTGAGAACCTGAATTAATAAAAGGGTTATAAAATATGAAGTATATATGACTTCCATTAAATGAGAAAAGTTTAGAGTTCAGGAAACCATGGTTTTAATACTTATTGGTAAGGACAGCTATGTAGAAGAATGTTCAAAGGAAAATCAAATATCAGAAAATATGAAAACTTTAATATGTATGACAAGGAGGTTTTTTGATTCCTTTAGACTATGATCAATTCAAACCTCCATATCTTAAATTTTTTAAATTAATTGAATATGTTAAAACTATATAGGGAAATATATATATCCCTAACTAAATAGGGAAATCATTTTGTTATACTTGGATCAAAATAGATAAAATTCAAATTTGAGATATTGAGAGTGTCTGGTTTGCAATTCAAAGCACACTACAGAAAGAAAATACTGCAATTCCTGCATCTTTATTTTTTTAACCAGATTTCCAAATTGCACATGAAAGTTGAATATCTTAATTTCAGAAAGCTTCACTGTTCTCTTACTTCAAGATGCTAACATGAGGCAGTCAGAGCAGGATCAATCAGAAATGAAAGTTTTACTGTCTGCTTCAGCTACAGCCTCTAAAACTCTATTGAGCTGCAATCTAAAGCAAACATTATGATGCTTAAAAATGAAAACATCAATAATGCCCTGATAATTTTAGTCTCATTGCCTCCGTTAATGGGACCCAAAATTATTCATGGTTTACTCATTCTATAGTTAGTATAAACCAAACTGATGAATCCTATTTTAAATTATCAAGTAGAGTACAAAAATATTTTAGTTGACACCTTGAGGTTTAAATGCAAAGCACTGAGTTTATTTGTGGGATTGTTATACATATCTGTCATTTGACTCAGTTCTTGTTCATCCCCACCCTCAATTGTCTGCCTTTCTCTCCCGCCTTACAGTCTGACAGTCATTTTGACCCCTCCAAGAAGGAATGTTCTGAGATCATGCTAAAAATGGTTGATAAATGGCATTGAATGAGACGAAGAGCTTACACCAGCAAAGCAAAATTATTAACAGAGTAAAAAGATAGTTTAGAGATGTGAGAACAGCTTTTCCACCCAAAGGTATGCAAATTACTTTCTAGAACCTGTATATTTTTCCCAAAATTAAGCATTAAAATACACAACCAGCACATGGTCTAGTAAAATGGAAAGTCACTTGTAAATATAATATCTTATACCCATTTTTCCTTTTTCTGGCCCAGGATCCCAAATGGTTGACTCTGAGATTAATTATTTATTATTAAATGCCTAGACCATAAGCGTTGTCTCATTCCCTGACTAGTGCTTAACTTATTAAACCACTTACACTATTTAATATCTACCACTTGGTTAGTTACCTCTCCCTCAGTTCCAGGCTGCTTCTGCCTTTGTGTAGCCTCAGCTGTTCCCAGCTGGTTTAAGTCTCTTTCCTCAGCTATCTTCAGTCTCAACTTCCTTGCAGCTCTCCCTGGGTCTCTCTTTAATCCCTTACTATTTAACAAAATCCTCTCTCTTCCTGCCAGGTTCTCAAATCCTACTTCCTGCATGAGCTCACTGGCTGTCAGCTTTTTGTTGTTGTTGTTGTTGTTGTTGTTGTTGACTAGTGGTGCTTTCAAGAGATTATCTCTATAGCTAGTTGTGAATAGAAGAAAAGTAAATGACCAGAAATATCTGAAAAAAAATGTTCAGCAACCTTAGCCATGAGGAAAATGCAAGGTGTAAATAATTTGAGATTCTTTTTTTTTTTAAATTTATTTATTATATGTGAGTACACTGTAGCTGTCTTCAGACACTCCAGAAGAGGGAATCCAATCTCATTACAGATGGTTGTGAGCCACCATGTGGTTGCTGGGATTTGAACTCAGAACCTTCAGAAGGAAGGTCAGTGCTCCTAACCGCTGAAACTAATCTCAGCAACAAAAGAAATTCTGGGGGAATCAGTATCCCTGACCTCAAGAGCAATAGTGTTAAAAACTGCATGGTATTGGTACAGTGACAGGCAGGCAGATCAATGGAACAGGATTGAAGATCCAGAAATGAACCCACACACCTATGGCCACTTAATCCTCGACAAAGGGGCTGAAAACAACCAATGGAAAAAAGATAGCCTTTTCAACAAAGGGTGCTGGTGCAACTGGAGTGGGGGTCCAGGAAAGGGGAAATCATTTGAAATGTAAATAAATATATCAATAAATTAAAAAAATGAAAAAAAATAATTTGAGATTCTGTCTCATGTCATGCTTCATAGTTGCGGTCAAAAAACATATTCTAGCCATTCTGACTGGTTTAAGATGAAATCTCAGGGTTGTTTTGATTTGCATTTCCCTAATGACTAATGAAGTTGAGCATTTTTAAAGATGCTTCTCCCCCATCCGAAGTTCTTTAGGTGAGAATTCTTTGTTTAACTCTGTACCCCATTTTTTAATAGGGTTGCTTGGTTTTCTGGAGTCTAACTTCTTGAGTTCTTTATATATATTGGATATTAGCCCTCTATCTGATGTAGGATTGGTGAAGATCTTTTCCCAATTTGTTGGTTGCTGATTTGTCCTTTTGATGGTGTCCTTTGCCTTACAGAAACTTTGTAATTTTATGAGGTCCCATTTGTCAATTCTTGATCTTAGAGCATACACTATTGGTGTTCTGTTCAGAAACTTTCTCCCTGTACCGATGTCCTCAAGGGTCTTCCCCAGTTTCTTTTCTATTAGCTTCAGAGTATCTGGCTTTATGTGGAGGTCCTTGATCCATTTGGATTTGAGCTCAGTACAAGGAAACAAGGATGGATCAATTCGCATTCTTCTGCATGCTGACCTCTAGTTGAACCAGCACCATTTGTTGAAAAGGCTATCTTTTTTCCATTGGATGTTTTCAGCCTCTTTGTTAAGGATCAAGTGGCCATAGGTGTGTGGGTTCATTTCTGGATCTTCAATCCTGTTCCATTGATCCTCCTGCCTGTCACTGTACCAATACCATGCAGTTTTTAACACTATTGCTCTGTAGTATTGCTTGAGGGTTGCAAATTGGTACAACCACTCTGGAAATCAGTCTGGCGGTTCCTCCGAAAACTGGGCACCTAACTTCCAGAAGACCCTGCTATACCACTCCTGGGCATATACCCAGAGGATTCCCCACCATGTAATAAGGATACATGCTCTACTATGTTCATAGCAGACCTATTTATAATTGCCAGATGCTGGAAAGAACCCAGGTATCCCTCAACAGAAGAGTGGATGCAAAAAATGTGGTATATCTACACAATGGAGTACTATTCAGCCATTAGAAACAATGAATTCATGAAATTCTTAGGCAAATGGATGGAGCTAGAGAACATCATACTAAGTGAGGTAACCCAGACTCAAAAGGTGAATCACGGTATGCACTCCCTAATAAGTGGATATTAACCTAGAAAACTGGAATACCCAAAACATAATCCACACATCAAATGAGGTACAAGAAGAAAGGAGGAGTGGCCCCTGGCTCTGGAAAGACTCAGTGAAGCAGTATTCGGCAAAACCAGAACTGGGAAGTGGGAAGGGGTGGGTGGGAGGACAGGGGAAGAGAAGGGTCTTATGGGACTTTCGGGGAGTGGGGGGCTGGAAAAGGGGAAATCATTTGAAATGTAAATAAATTATATCGAATAAAAATAATAAAAATAAAACATATTCTAGAGAGGGTATTCAGTGGAGAAACCCTCATACACATCTGAAAAGTATGTAAATGGGAGAAACTATGAACATTTTTAAAAATTGCAAACACATACAATGATAATCTAGATTCTGAAGTATAGCTTCATTTTATGCACTTTAATAATATTTATCATTAATAACCTACATATTTAGGGCTGGTGTGATAGATCTTTAAAGTTTCTTGCCTCACAAACAATAAATAATCTTGGCTCTACTTAATGAAGTACAAACATGACATACTAATAGCATCTCAACACTGTTCAAATTCTGCCTTTGCAGATAATAATTTAGCAATGTGAGTATATTAATAGTAAATATAATAAAAAGTTAACCTAAGTACAGATAACATGATGATGCATCAATGGCTACTGTGCTTAATGATGATATAATATACATATGATATATATGATATATATATGATGTAATATACATATGTATATATGATATATATGATATATATATATAATTATGATATATATATACATATTTACCCACACATATATAAATAAATACACACATACATATGTGTGTATATCAGACGTACCTTTCTGTTTGACTATATGGGCAATTGTCCACTTATATCATTTTATTAATATTATATTAGTCAGATAGAAGTAAGCAATTTTGAATAAGTGCCAAATGGTAATTTTAATATTACAACAGACACGTAGTGATTAGTAGGGTTATTAAAAATTCAACTGACATAAATTATATTGTAAATAATTAAATTATACCTAGATTTTAGCAATTAGAAACTTATACATTCGTTTCTTAATGGAGTAATTATAGCATTTTTATCATCAAGTTTGAAAACATCACCAAAGTACAGTTTTTAGAGGGTGATTATTGTAATAGGATTGCACATTTAGTTTTAATGACAAAGAATCCCTTGTCCTCTCCCTTAAGTAATTTCCCAAGATATGGTTGATTCTTATTTTGAAATACCGTGAAGAAGTGAAATTAATCAATGAGGCTGGGAATTCAATGAATAAAAACATATTTCTCTGCTGAACAAGACAACTCACAAGGGAAGCTAAAAGCTCTTGCGCAATCTGTACTACTGCAGTTCTGTCTTCTGAACTTGTGATGGAAGACAGAGCCTGCTCCCCAAAGTTGCCCTTTGACTGCCAGTGGTGCACATGCTAAAGAACCCTGCAGTTTACAGACATATAAATACAAAATAAGTAGAGATTAAAAATCAAATTAAAAGTACTTTCTGTTTCATTTTTTCTGAACCTTGTATTTTCATGTTGAATTTAGCAAAATATAGGAAATACATTAGTGTCACCATGTCATACATTCTCACTATACATTGAGGACAACTAAATCTTTTATTCTCATTTTGAAATTTAATGCACATTAAACAAGGAAAGTGTTCTTTTAGATGAATGAATTATCAGGTTAAATGATAAAGTAAAAATTAATAAAAATTATTATTTATGTCAGGTTTATAAATTCTCAGACTGCTGCTTTCCTGTTATCAGCGTTGGGCTTTGAAATACAATACTGCTTCAATTTAGTTTAGATTAATTTCTGTCACTGTTTTCATCATTTATTTTCGTCATGGGCTACATATTAAATTGACGAATCCATGCATAAGGACTGAAATAAACTAAAGCTTGTTTTTCAAAGTAAAATTGCTTGAAGCCAGGAGCCACATTAGATGATTTTGAATGTACTGACTATGAACTCAAAATAATAATGAATGCTTCCCTTTCCAATAGAGCTGATTTAGAAAGTATACTTTATATTCAAAACTGACTTGGCCCAAGTTTGTAAATGATTCAGACTTGGGACGGACTAGTTTATTTCTATGTGAGCTCTGTACTCTACATAGCCAAGAGAGAAACACACATGGAAGCATTCAAATCTCATTGAGTTTACAATACAGACATCATATTGATTCCACTTCTCTTCTTTCTCCCATGTATAACCATATGTCAGTTACTACCTGTTTTTGTTTGTAATGAAAACGAAACACAATGGGCCCATATTGCCTAAACACTTTGATTTGGTGTGTGTTTCACTGCCTTGAATTAGACTGCTTTTGCAAGACTGTAGGAATGCTCTGAATATCATTTCATAATACATGGAAGGATTAATTGTTTCCTCTCTCCTCCAAGTTTGTCTGTGTGTGTGTGTGTGTGGTGTGTGTGTAGGGGGGTGGGGGTGTGTGTCTAGGTGTATGTTAGAGACAGTTTGCCCTGTTGGCTCTCTCCTTCAATCATGTGAGCGCAGCAGATCTAATTTAGGTTCTCAGTCTTGGTGTCAAGTGCCTTTACCACTGAACTGTCTTGCTGGCCCCAAATGCCTTTTTTCTTATGATTCAATTATTTTTAATACCATTTTTTTACATTCTTTTTTTTCTTTTTTTTTTTACTTATTTTTTTATTTACATTGCAAATGATTTCCCCTTTTCTGGGTCCCCACTCCCCTCAAGTCCCATAAGCCCTCTTCCATCCCCCTATTCTTCCATCCACCCCTTCCCACTTCCCTGTTCTGGAATTCCCCTATACTCTTGCACTGAGTCTCCCAAATGCCTTTTTTCAGTCTTCTTCTCCTGCAGTGCTTGTGATATTCTAAAGTCTCTCATGTTTCACATGGGATGTACTGTTTACGGTTAGGTTTATGACCCATTTTTTTTTCTAGTTTATTTTAGAAAAAAAAAATCTACCAGTTGGTAGTTGTTTGAATTTGGGCAAAAATGACTAAATTTTTCTTTGTAAAGTCAGTAAAAGAAAATGTACTGCTGGGCTAAAACTAAGCATGAAAGATTTCATCTGAGAGGGACAATTTGTCAGAAAATTATGAGGAGGTACAAAGAGAGGACTATAATGGAAACGGTCCTGCCACATTAACTAAATCATTCACTCTCATAAACTCTGTTATAAATCGACACACCACACACCAGCAGTGCAGCTACCTGCTGCAGGCACTTACCCACAGAAGCAAAGTCTCTCTCCGGAAGGGGTGCCCCACCTCACTCCTCCAGGAGTACTTTGGGCTATGCACCGAAAAATGAATCCGGAAAATGGAAATGACAGTACAGAAAGTTTCACCCAAATCCCCGATCCTAGCTAACCTTTAGAGGGGACTCATCACAGTCAATTAATACTCATCAGCATAATATTCAAGCTGTACAAAACTTTGTCTGCAATTAGGATTAAATGTGCTTTCTGAAAAATTGCTGTATATCCTGCAGAGATAATAGCAGTATGGGGCATAGGTTTATGCATAAGTTGGAACTTACTCTAAACTACAAGTGTGTTGGAACCCCAGTAGAGTTATAAAAGCATGATTTCCATGCTGGGTTAAAATACATATGCAGTGGCTTGGGTGTGGAATACAGCACTCACAAATGAGATGAGAACCAGAGACAGGAAGCTTGAGGGTCAGCTAGTCTGAGCTATGCTGTCAGCAAAGAGGCTCTCCTCCCCCGCCACTTCAACAAAGTGGAAAAAGAATACCATGTCTCTAGATCTGTCTTCTGCCTTCCACAGCCCAAAGCACCTTGCATGCGCACATTCACACTTTGAAAAAGCACCACAGGATTCCAGTCCCTGAGATCCTGTAGAATTCATTTTTCTTTAGGTTGGTCCAAAGAGTATTTGATGTGTTGTATGTTTTGATACCAATAACCGCTACTCTATGAAACATGGTCTTGCCAAATAAACAATGCCTGTTGAATCTGAGCTCCTGAAAGCTTAAAATTTACTCTCATACTGTAAAGTATTATGGTCTATGGGCTATAATTCAGAGTACTCTAAAAATAATTTATAGTACAACATTTCAACACAATAATAACGGTAGCTCTTTCGTGTCAACAGGAACTGCATCCACCATGTGAACTAACAGTTATTGCTATTAAAGTTGGCAAGAAAGAAATCTTAGAAACATGCAGTCTCCATAATTATAAGTTAATAAATAAAGAAATGAGTAAGGGACTTTAGCTGGTTGATCATGATGATATGAGTAAATCTGAAAGACACACAAGTTGTGAGAAACTTGGCCCAGACATACTCAAATCATTAAAGAAATTAGGAATGTTTGCAATCAAGAACAGAAATCCATCTTTAGGATAAAGTCCAATCAGCCCTAATTTATTTTCATAAGACTCAAAATGTATAGGTCTGTGGTAGAAGGTCACAAGGATGTGCATTTTGATCATGTTAGCTTGCAAGTTATACAGTTTAATGCCATCAAAATACTTCTGATGCTTGACAGCATATCTGGTTCTCATAGTTTATATAATACTTTACTTATCTATTAGACTAGAATTTTGTAAGAAATAGTATCATTCTTTACTAATATAAGTAAGGTTTATCACTCATAAATGCTCCAGATAAAAAACTTTATTAACCACTATCGATGCATAGACTTAATATTTATTATTATATTCAACTGATAAATTCTTCACATAGCAAAAACATTGACTTTAAACTTTAAACAAGGTCACTCAGTTCACAGTCTTCAAAGTCCTATGAGGTCACTATCATTATCAGTATTTCATTATGAAGAATCTGAAACTGTTGTGTAGTCCAAACTCATCCTGCTGAGCAGCCAGTCATGACCTCTGAGTGCAAAGCTCATGACCTTTACCCTAATGAACATCATCAGCATTAACTAGATAAACACTCATTCATTTATTTATTATTTATTAATATACATTCATAAAATTTCTTCTGTCTTCCCTGGATTATATTATTCTCAG
Organism: Apodemus sylvaticus; assembly: GCF_947179515.1. Taxonomy (NCBI): domain Eukaryota; kingdom Metazoa; phylum Chordata; class Mammalia; order Rodentia; family Muridae; genus Apodemus; species Apodemus sylvaticus. The sequence continues at coordinate 35,371,414 of NC_067489.1, forward strand.
ACAAATTAGGAAGTATCCAGTTAATTCAAGTGGTCTACCCTATATCTTTCAGAATGGGTGAGAAGAAAATTAATAAAAGCAATAATAATATCCACCTCATGCAAAGCTGTTGGTGTGATACTTCTAAAGTACTTTTATTTCTTACATGTGATTTACTCAACAACTTAGTGCAGTATGTAAAAATATTATATCCATCCCATAAAAAATAAATTGAGGATACAATTTAAATAAGTTTAACAGGTTATAAATGAATGAATGAATGAATGAATGAATAAATAAATAAGACTAGGTCTAAAGAGTTTGTAATTGGAAGTAGATCTTCTAAAATAATTTCCTATTTATATTTTATTCTGAAAAGGTAAAAGTGTTAAATCTGCAATCTATCTCGAACATAAATTGGTTCTTTTGAATCATAAATGTTCAGCCAGATATTGAATGTAATACACTCTGGATGTCTGTCCCAGACCCAATGTAAGGTACTTGGACTGTATTCTAAGATATAGTACACTACCATGAATGGAACAGATGGCAGTGGCAGAAAAGGTCAGCATAATTATATGAACAGTCATTATTTATCCAATACAACATGTTAAACCTATCACAGGGATAAGCTATATGATTTTTAAGGTAATAATATGTACTTACAGAAAGATGGAGAAAAACAGGCAGAAATAATGAAAGTCTTCCTGAAATAGGGCATCTGATCTGGGGTTTGTTTAAGGTGAGTTTAGCTATTCACTGTCTTTAAAACGTTAAATAAGTATTGACAGTAATAAAATATGCAATCATTTTGGGAAGAAAACTTGGTATTAAATTTCGAAGTTCTTAGAATTATAATTTAGCCACAGGATTTAGCGAACCTGGTATTTGTGTCCTTACCATCAATAGTGGTCCACAGGGAAGTTTGTAGTCTCATCGTTTGTGATGGGAAATTAAACACTCAAGCAACAAAATTACAGAGCAAACAGATTGTTAAGTGGATGAATAAACAAAGGAGATTTATGTTGAGGCATTTAAAACAGTAAAGGAATATTGCATTTCATCACTACAAGGGGATAAGAGCTTTGTATTCCACTACAGCTGTTTTTGGTCTAGAGGGTAGGAAACTAAACAATGAAAACAAACCAAGTATCTAAGTGTGGCAAAGAGAAAAGAGGAGTAAAACCAAATAGAACAACCACAATAAGCACCACAACAAAGCAACTTATGGTTGTTTTATATTTAAACTTCCCACACATCAGCCTTTGTCTGTATGTGCTAGATATAGAAATCAAAATTAAAAGAAGATAGAAGATTTCACTTTAAAATTGATTTGATTTAAAGACTATGGGTGAGAAGGTTAGACAAGATATTATAGTGTGAACATATTGTAAGTACACTTAGCCTCATCACGTAGATTGATGAGAGCATTGAAAACTATCACTGGGCTAATAATGAAGATAAAAGACCACGGGTGTCAACAATGACATGAAAAAATGGTACTTTAGCACTGCTTGAAAAATAAGAAGCAAAATTTCAATTCAGAGTATATTTTCATAAATAAATTTGAGTTTCTCTATCACAACGTTCATGATTATTTATTCTCTTTTACTTAGTGGAAGGCATTAGCATTCACCTTTTTTTCAAAAATATTTGTTATTTATTATTGATAATCCATACCTCTATATCATATATATATATATATATATATATATATATATATATATATATATATATATATATATACATTCATCCCCATTTGCTATTCTAACCTGTCCTGTACCTCGCTACTTGCTACTTCACATATGTAAAAAAAATTATACAGCAGGAGATCTGGGTCAACAACTTTTACTCTCACTCTTATTAAAACAAATACAACATGGTCACATAAATTTCAGTTTTCAAATACAAAACTGAGATAGTAAGAATGGGATATAAACCAAGAAGAACATTGGCTCAGTTGAAAGACTATATAGAGGGATCTACTAAGCTCCCTCATTTATACTGATCTAAATATATACCAATTAACCAACTATCATCAACCAATCCTTCTGTAGCTTGGTTCTATTTACCATGGGAGAAGGAGCTTCAGATTTTCCCTCTCAACTTGGTCCAACCTTATCCATTCTTACAGACAGAGAATTATTGCTTATGTCTCTCCTGAGCTTTTCAACTAATTTTCTCTTTCTTAGCTTTCTACTACCAGGCATCTTATTAGCAGAATAATTTTATTTGTCAGAAAATCTGAACATGGTTGTCTCATCAACCACATACAGCATGTGCAGCAGTAGTCAATGGGAGAGAGGTACAGAGAGTCAGGAAATCGAATAAAAATAAGGTGCAGAAGAGGAACTGGGTGTAAGCACAGGAGGGTCCCAGATGCCAGGGAATTGAGAGGCTCTTGGGACCTAAATGCGATAACTTTGGCAGAAATGCACAGGGAAGGGGAGATAGAACCTGTAGAGACCACCTCCAGTAGATAGACAAGGCCTCCAGTCGAGTGAGGGAGCCACTCACCCATCTCAACGTTTTCAACCCAGAAAGTTTCCTTTCCAAGGATAGAAGGGACAAAACCAGAGCGGAGACTGAAGGGAGGGTCATCCGGGGACTGCCAAAGCTAGTTATTCATCCTGTCTACAAACACCAAACACTTGTTGTTGTTGCTAAGAGTTGTTTGCTGACAGGAACCTGCTGTGGCTGTTCCCTGAGAAGTTCTGCCAGAACCTGACTAGTGTAGATGCTGATGCTTGGTTCCAATCATCAGACTGAGCTTGGGGACCTCGGTAGGGCAGCTGGCAGAAGATCTGGAAGAACACTGTTAGCTGGTCGGACCACGCAGTGCTCCCAGGGATTAGACCTCCAACCAAGGAGAGTACAGGGAGGGTTTCAGGGCTCCAGATACATATATAGCATATGAATGACATCAGTGCAACAGAGGCCCTGGTCCTACGGAGGTTTAATGCCCTGGCATAGAGGGATGCTGGAGTGATGGGGCAGGAGTGGGCAGGTGGGTGGAGAAGCACCCTAATAGTGGCAAAGAGGAGGGAGAGGGGGTGGGTATGGGATGGGGGTATTTAACAGTGAACTGGGATATCATTTGAGGTGCAAATGAATGGAATGTTTAATTAAAAAAAAGAAAGGCTCTATTCCTCTGTTGAAGGACATCTGGGTTCTTTCCCACTTCTGGCTATTATAAATAAGGCTGCTATGTATGTAGTGGAGCATGTGTCCTTATTATGTTAGAGCATCATCTTGGTGTGGTATAGCTGGGTCCTCAGGTAGTACTATGTCCAATTTTCTGAGGAACCACCAGACTGATTTCCATAGCAGTTGTACCGGCTTGCAATCATATTACCACTGGAGGAGTTTTCCTCTTTCTCCACATCCTTGCCAGCATTTTCTGTCACCTGAGTTTTTGATCTTAGCCATTCTTACTGGTGTGAGGTAGAATCTCAGGGTTGTTTTAATTTGCATTTTCCCCATGACTAAGGATGTTGAACATTTCCTTAGGTGCTTCTCAACCAATCAACATTCCTGAGTTGAGAATTTTTTGTTTAGCTCTGTACCCCATTTTTAATAGGGTTAGTTGGTTCTTAGAGCTCCCAGTGTCTTAACCACCAACCAAAGATTACACACTGAGGGACCCATGGCTCCAGCTGCCTATGTAGTAGCAGAGGATGGCCTTCTTGGACATCAATGAGAGGAGAGACCCTCAGTCCTGTGAAGGCTTGATGGCTGCTCCATCCAGCATAGGGGAATGCCAGGACAGAGAGGTGAGAGTAGGTGGGTGGGAGGGTGGGGGGATATCCAAGTAGAAGCAGAAAGAGGGGGAATGGGATAGGGGTTTCCTGGGGAACTAGGAAATGGAATAACATTTGAAATATAAATAAAGAAAATATCCAATTTAAAAAAAATGAAATTTAAGAAAAAAAGGAAAATCCCCAAAATGCTGGAATTTAAGCATCATTATAAAATATGATGTCAGTTTATTGTGCTGAAAACACAATAGTTTGAGAACAATAACATGCCTACTTTGTTCAAATAAAGGATGCTAATGTATTGGATGGTTCCACTTATAGAGAAAAAGAAAAGTGTTTTGCATAGACAAATTAAGGTTCCCCAAATAATTTCCACAGCTCTGCCATTGTCAAAGTATTACAACTAAGTCTGGTATGCTCTGGATAAAGAAATCCACTCATAATGTACTAGTAAAACCATAACATTTATTTTTACTGCTCTATGTAAGAGGATTTCGATTTAGTTCAGAGTTTTCACTTGCATTTAACTTAATTCTATTTAAGGTTGCAATAATCTTCAATAACGTAAGTAATTCTGAATTTCTCTGAAAATTATCAATACCTATTTTGGAGTAGAATGTTAAATAGAAACATCCTGGTGCAATCAAAGCTTCATTTGCATGATACCATGCAAATAGTTCAGGAGTTAGAGGGCAGTTTCATTTGAGTATTGGTAAAATCAAGATTTAAAGATAACAAAAAGGGAAGTGCAACAAATGAAAATAAAACCATGATTTTAAAAAAAGAATGCTATCACTTCTTAGTCACCCCATGACAATGTCAGCACAGGCTGGCATTTACATTTGGGCCAGCGGGGGGGGGGGGGGGACTCAGATTATATAGCTCCATGGGTGAGTGCAACCCCAAGCCTTACAGAACCCTGGAAACACAGGTGATGCTTTCAATTATGTCTCATGAATGGCTCTGTAAACCTTGGTGCCATGCCAGCATGTGGCAATGCCCTTGGGAGAGTGAGGTTACTACACTTTCTAATTAATTTAAATATGTTTTGGAAGCTAACCTGGCTTGAAGCTAAACATTTCCACATTGTGGTTCCCTGGATAAAAGCAAACTTTTCCTGATGACGCTGATGTATTCTTTCATAAACTTTTGACAGATGGCTTTGGAGATGAGAAACCAAAACTGTTGAAATTGTAATAGTCAAAATATTCATTTATTTATTAAAATATATTTACGTTGTTTTGTTAGTTCTAATCACACAGTCTGTGGGGGAAATATTCATGTCTAGACAGGAATTATATTGTAATTATATTTTGATTTAAACATTTTAATAATAAAAGAATACACTTTGGTCAGGTACCCTAATTTGTAGATGCTATACAGATATATATTTTCATAAATATAAATTATGTCTACTATAGTTTTATAAAGTTTATTTACATTATTTCTAAATTGTATGTGTTTGGTTTTATGTGCTTTTGAATTATTAAGAAGAATATAAATGGTACCATTAGCATACACTAGTTTAGCTGGTACTTAAACAGAAATGTTTCTTAAGAGTATGAGTGTGTTCCTCACTATCGTAATAAAACAATGAATGGTGTAACTATCAGGAAATATAGAGATACTCTGTACCCAAGTATACCCAAAGGGTAAGAGAAACTGCCTGTCTATGAACCATGGTGAGCTTTAGAATCATTACCAGTGACTCTCATAACAAACTTTACCTTTATACCTTACTTCCTACAGGACAACTTACTGCTCTGATCCAGGATCATGGGCAGTAAACTATTTCTAAAATATGTTTTGTTTGTTTGTTTTCTTTTTAAGAATGACTACACATGGACTTTCTGTTTGCTCAGGTTTTCTGTTTATAATTTCTCTCTACTTTTCAGGATATGCAATGTTTCAGAACAAATGGAATCATTTCTGGGATCATTTTTCTCATGAATATAGTTTCTATGACTGTGATTTCAACACTTTGTTTCTCTTGAGTGGAAAAGTAGGCCACCTGCCCACACAGGCTCCTTCTGCATCTGTGTGCAGGATTCTACCCTGTCACATGTGGCTTAGCTTGTTTCCACTTTGAGATTCTGTTTCTGTTTGAGAGAAGAATATTGAATTAACAAAGTCAGAAAGAAAATATTTTTGTTAATTTTTTGTTGTCGCTGTTGTTAAATCAGTACCAAGTAGAGTTGAAATAATAAACAGCCTGATCTGTACATGGAATTCAACAAAATAATAACAGGAAACTTCACATTTACCTTTGAAAATGCAAAAAGTAAGAATTTGAAGAGTAAAAGTAGCAAGATATACCTACCTGACTATAAGGATTCTGAGCTGTGTGAGGAAAGACACACTAGAGTGCCATGATCCCTCCATATATTCTACATTATGCACCATATTTGTAAAAGGATAACATATACATAGATATATACATTTCATATCCTTCTGTAAATATGTTACAAGTGGCTTTCCCTTGCCTTTCACAGTACTACTTCTCTAAGAATTAAAACATGGGCATTATTCAACTTCTTTGCTTTGAAAAAATCTGCCATCTATAAAAGAACTGTTTAAAAAAAGAAACCATTGTTGTTTTATTATATAAAAAAGAAGACTTGTAATGTAGAAATCTTGAGTTTGAAAATATAAACTGGGGTAAACTTGACTCTTGTAACACAATGAGTTTTCCTTATGTAAGTCATTAACATGGATGTGTTATACACCTTCAATAATCTAAATCCAAGCTTTCCAATACATTCCAGGGTCATGGAGCTATTAAGTTATTAGTTATCATAAGATAATTTTATTTATGTTTTATATTTTATATACAAAACACAAGTTCTGAAAGAAGTGGATGGCAGTTATACTTCATGATCTATAATCACTGGAATATGTCTAGGGTTTATACGACAAAGATAAATATGAAATCAGAAACTAAATTAAGAATAATCCAAAGCAGTTATATTTTACAACATTGAAATATAAAAAAGTATTTTTGGATGTTCAAGTGTAACAAGCATTGAATAATGCTTCTTTTGTAATAATATTAAGTTATTTATGAATCAAGGTACTGTTCTATTTTAATGCAAATTTTCCACTCTTAAATAATAGGTAGGTTATCATATGTACATCATAACTAAATATATTGAGAATAATTCTGAAGTAAAATGTATGGTCACTTTGGAGAGTTAAAGGTATATACTTGGAAAAGGTGAATTGAATCATTTTCTTTAAAACTAACAATAAAGTTAGACTATCTTTAATCCCAAAGCAATAGAGGTAAAATTCATGGTAGTACTTACCACAGTGAAATTCATAACCTTCAATATCCATATTGTCATGGCTAAGTTAACTATCATGGTAACCAACAGCAGAAGGACAAAGAAGTATAAGCACCTCTTTCGCCATCCATAAATCCCCACAGGGTAGAGTTGTGCATTTTCAGGTCTCGGCAGGTTGTTCTGCTGTGTGGCAAGTATGTATTGTTCTCGAGTCATCTGGAGAGAAAGAGAGAAAGGCAAAAAGAGAACAAGATAGAAAAAGTGGGGGCAGGAGAGAGGAGTGTAGGAGGACGGAGGAGATAATGGTGGAAAGAAAGAAAAAGATGCAGGGAGATAGGAAGTGTTTGAGGATGAGAAAGTAGGAGAGAGAGTGAGGATAAAAAGAAATTTAGGGAGGAGGAGAAGAGGGTGGAAGCAAGGTAGACATGAGAGATGAAAAGAAATGTGCAAAATGTAAAGAGAAAAACAAGAGGAGTGAGCACATATGAAAGGAAAGAGAGGGAGAGAAAGATCAATAGAGAGATGGAGGAGGGGGAGAGAAAAAAGACAGAGAGGGGGGAAGGAGGCAGGGAGGTAGGGTGGGAGGGAGAGAGGATAGGAAGGAGGGAGGGAGAGAGAGATTAAAAATAAAACCAATCTTTAGTTTTCATATTTAAATTGTATAATACTCAGAAAAATAAAAGGCCTAGAGAATACTCTCAAATTATCATCGTCAATGACACAGTGGTTTAGTTGATTCTTCCAATGACATACACTATTTCCAGCAAGCCTATTTAATTCCAACAAAGTGTCTATGGAGACTCAGATCTGAGTCCTGGTGGTGGAATCTTCATTCCCAAGCACTCCCATGTGCTTTTATCTCTTTCTCTGAAAAGATACTATATATATCTTTCATATATAGTATATATATATATCTATATGAAAAGATAGTATACACACACACACACACACACACACACAAACATATATAGAGGTCAGTGCATACCTGCCCATTAAAATGTTTTCAGCAATATAGAAGGAAAAATAATTATAATCTAGAGTACACAATATGAATTGAGCATTGTATATTTTCTAAGTTTCATGCTTTTATATAACAAAATTTTTTTCTTGTAACCCCTCCATTCACTCTGCTGCTTCCCCTCTTCCTGGCAACTGTCTCCCAGCAAGTCTCCATCCAAATTTTTCTCTATGTGTCTCTGTGACCCACTGAGTTTAATTAGAGATTCTTACCCAAGCGTTTGTAGGAGGTCATCTACTTTTGCAAGGGCAATTTATTAATGACTGTGTCATTGCCTAAATTGATGTCCCATCACTTAACACCTGCTAAATCCCCAAAAGTTGTTGGCCATTTGTCTGAGAAATATTGAAATGAGCAGCAATGTGTAAAGTCCTAAAGAACACCATATACCATACAGTGATGTAATGATGTGGAGAGGTCAGTTTTCAAAAAGAGAAGATGGTATTCCTTGTTAATACATAAATTAAAGGTCTAAACATTCCCAAAGACAATCCCTTTTTCATTCTTCTATAGGCTATATAACCAAGGGTAAGTAAGCCAGAAACTACCTTCTTTTTTTTTAATTAGATATTTTATTTACATTTTAAATGTTACCCCCTTTCCTCTTTTCCCCTCTGAAACCGCCTATTTCATCCCTCCTCCCCCTGCTCACCAACCCACCCACTTCTGCTTCCCTGTCTTGACATTCCCCTACACTGGGGCATAGAGTCTTCACAGGACCAAGGACCTCTCCTTTCATAGATGTCTGACTTTCTAAGGAAAACTTTGATATTTTCCTAAGTATACAATAATACACTTTCATTTTATTAATTCATAAGATTTTTGAATAGAAAAAACAATAATTCCACTTATATTTATGTTTTGCTCATGCTGGTTATAGTTAATATTTCTGTTAAGAATTACGGTATGCCCAAAATGAAAAATGATAAAAGATTATTCTTAAAATAATATAATCACTGATAAGTGGATATTAATTGGCCCAGAAGCTCTGAATACTCAAGACACAATTAGCATATCAAATGACTCCCATGAAGAAGTAAGGAGAGAGCCCTGATCCTGGAAAGGCCTGATTCAGCATTGTAGGGGAGTACCAGGACATAGAAAAAGGAGGGAGCTGATTGGAGAATGGGTGGAAAGAAGAGGGCTTATGAGACATATGGGGAGGGGGGAATTGGGAAAGGGGAAAGCATTTGGATGTTAACAAAGAATTTAGAAAATAATAATAAAAAAAAAAAATAAGGAAAAGCAGAGGATATCACAAACCAGGCTAGAAAGTACTTTATGTTTTCTGGTGTAGAAAGAAAAATACACTATATGGCTACATAAGTAAATATGTATATATTGTAAAGAAAATTATATTTTAAACTGAGAGGACAGTAAAAAAATAATATAAGCATATATAGCTATTTTGGAGATCAGTAAAAGACTCATAAAATGTGTCTGCTGCTAATAAGTATAAAAATAAAACTAAGATTGAAAACAAGGAAAATTATCATTTAATTTGTTTTGTCTTTACATATCTATGGAATCAGCAGGGTTTCCTGAAATCAAGCTTGACTCGTGAGTCAGTGTGTATCCCCTTTCTTCACAGATACTTCAGAGAATAGAAGTTACAGAAGTAGTGAGGTTACACTTTACCCTAGAAGCTCCTTTCCAAAATAAAATTGGAGATCCAAATAGTTCTGAAAATTCTCTGTAGCTGGAGAAATGCAGTATTAGCCATCTTAGCAGATACAGCTATAAGGGAGTAGAGTTCCATTTAAACTGGGCCACACTTCAGAGACTAACCTCTCTGGTCACACTGTCAAATACCTTGGGTCAGTACAAAAATGACAAATAACATAGATACATTTCTCATTCATCTTGAATTTTCATTCAAAGGACCCTTCTAAACAAATGCAAAGAAATAGAGGTTGAATGTACCTCATTCAAAATACTTAGGACAGAGAGTATTTTTTAAAAAGATTTATGTATTTTATGTATATGAGTGTTCTGTAGCTGTCATCACACACACCAGAAGAAGGCATCAGATCTCACTGGTTGTGAGACACCATGTGGTGGCTGGGAATTGGACTCAGGGTCTCTGGAATAGCAGTCAGTGCTTTTAACTGCTAAGCTGTCTCACCAGTCCCCCAAATATTTTTTATTTAATTCTGAAATTTTTATAGTTTTGTGATATTTGTCTTCGTTTTTGAATCAGTGCCAAACACAAACTTTATGTGTATTTCCAATATACTTAATATAGATGATAAAACAGCAAGCAAAGCCATGTGTAGTGCCCGTGAACTTTGACCAAGTCCACAGAATATGAGGTGTAGAGTTTCCTGCCTTCTTTATTCTACTGACACCAAGATGGACAAACTTGTGAGTTTTGTCCAATAATACAGAAAAGAAGATCATTTCCATTTCCTGAGAGACAGTTTCATTGTACCAAGATGATTCCCTGGCTAATTACTATCTATCTTCCTTTTGCAATATAAGTTTAATGCTCTCAAACCTCCAATTCTCTTGACAACTTGAACCATTTTGGATCTTCTTTGTCTTACTTGTGGTGCTTAATTTTTGCACCACACCTCACATATTCAGAAATAATTAGAATTCATACAAAGGCTAATGTTTCTTAGTTATATAAATCAGTGCATCTGCCTTCTAAGATAGGATACTGATGTCTCTGAATAAAGGTACATGGATCTAAGTCCCTTTCTCAGTAACTCAGAGCAGAACTCTTTCATAAGGGGATTTTGTAATTTCTCCAATTAAAAAAAAACCTTTAAAATGTAATAATTTGATGAAGCTTCCATCAAGGCATTTAAAGTTTAAATCAAAGATATCTGGATAAATTGAACTATATTTTCTGAGTTTTTAAATATTTCATCCAAAAGTATAAAATATGTTTCTAATCTAATTATGTTTGTCTCATAGAGAGCATAGGTTATAAAAATCAGAAGATAATGGTTAATCAAGAGTAACTTAACATGACTCATGACTAATCCCTTAGCCCTGGAAAATTTGTAAACCCTCTTGAGCTGAATGAGAAAGAAAATGAAGCAATGCAGTCTAACTGTTACTGACGTAGAGGACTACAGAAGGGGGAAATCACCTAAGATAATAAAATCCTAGGGACTAACTAAATAGTCCAACCCATGTAATGTGGATTTTACAGTTTTTATGTAGGGTACCAGAATTGAGAACAGTAGTAAAAGTGGCAAAGAGTATTCTTAGATTAGTCAATAGTTTTATGAATTGAAATTGATGTGTGTGGTTATCTCATGATTTAGACACAAGTACAATAAGCACACAAAAAACTAACATGTCAAAAATAACATGGATAAAGAAAATAATTATAATAATACAATGCTAATTTTAATCCATGTGTATGATACAATATTAGAGTTGATATCAAATAATAATCATTGTAAAAATGATAAACATTTTAAACATAAACAGAGTGCCTCACAGATGTATAACAGGAGATTATAAAATCATGTATGTCTTGCAAGAGAGGTTAATGCTCTGTGTGAATTTTCAGACTTAGAATACAGTATAAATTAAATTTAAATAAAAATAAAATTAAAAGGTTTATATCTTTTATTTTGCAAAATAAAGATTCCACAATACATCAGATTCCACATGAGGATGTGCAGCCAGTCAGGCTTTGGAGGAACATCTTGGGATAAGTTCAACTTCACATGAAGAACCGGATATATAAAGAAAAGGTGATAGAAAAAATCATACAGGAATAATTTTCAGGGTTATAAAACTTGGATCAAAGATTCACACAATGGCTGATGAATTAGAAATGCTAACAATAGACCAGCCACACAAGTAGAAGGATATGAAAATGATAACTTATTAACTATTGCTTGATCCTTGTCACTAGGATTTTAGTGTAGAGAAACACATCAGCTTATACTAGAATAGAATTCACTCTGCAGAGTTGAGTTGCCCAGGTGCCTGGCTTGAATGTGGTAATTCAAAAACAAAGCTTCTCTTCATCATTCCTCAGAGACAATTATTACCCATTTCCTTCACTTAGATGTCCGTTCTCTAAATTTAGAATATCTGTAGTTGTTGGTATAGAAGTCAGTGTTTCTACCAAATACTTCCTCCATTTTATTCATGAGGTTTGACTATCTTAAATGAAAGTTGAAGAAGGAAGACAAGAATTTTATTAGCTATGGTATCCTTCTGTATGAACAGGAAGAACTACAAATATTAAACTGCAATTATATCAATGATTCTAAAGAAGAAAATTGGGGAGATTTACTCTGCCAATGATCATTTTTTAAAAATTATTATACTTAACACTAAATGAATTGAGTAATGTTTCATTTTATTTTCTTCAAAGCAATAATTATCTATAAGAATTATCTATAAGAATAAACAAATAAAAAATAAACAAAGTATGTCCTGTATCATTTTGTCCTTGTTTCGTTATCTGAGAGGGGATTGAGACAATGTAAAATGGTTGGAAGAACGTAGAATTTATAGGAGAGAGGTGGGACACAGCTTTTTAAATTCTGGATTTTGTCAAGATCTGGCAAAAGACCCCAGGCCTTGTATACACACACATCTTCAGCCTTTACATCACATATGTACACACTCACACCCACATACATACAAACACATAAGCATAGATATGTATACACTCACATTTGTGCTTTTGGGTTTCCTGTAGACCAATTACAGATATTCATAATCTATTGAGACCTGTCTGCTTTTGACTACTAATGGTAATCTGATAAGAAATATGATGTGGAAAAAGAGGAACACTCCTCCACTGCTGGTGGGAATGCAAGTTGGTACAACCACTCTGGAAATCAGTCTGGCTGTTCCTCAGAAAACTGGGCATAACACTGGAGGACCCTGCAATACCACTTCTGGGCATATACCCAGAGGATTCTCCAGCATGCAGTAAGGGCATATGCTCCATTATGTTCATAGTAGCCCTATTTATAATAGCCAGAAGCTGGAAAGAACCCAGATATCCCTCAATGGAGGAATGGATACAGAAAATGTGGTATATTTACACAATGGAATACTACTCAGCAATTAAAAGCAATGAATTCATGAAATTCTTAGGCAAATGGTTGGATCTGAAAATATCATCCTAAGTGAGGTAACCCAATCACAAAAGAACACACATGGAATACACTGATAAGTGGATATTAGCTCAGAAACTGAATATCCAAGACACAATTCACATATCAAATGACTCCCAAGAAGGAGAAAAGAGAGGTCCCTGGTCCTGAAAATGCTTTTTCCAGCATTGTAGGGGAATACCAGGACAGAGAAGTAGGAGGGGATTGATAGGAGAATGGGCAGAGGGAAGAAGGTTGAGGGAACTTATGGGGAGGGGGGAATCAGGAAAGGGAAAATCATTGTGAATGTAACAAAGGATATTCAAAATAAAAAAGTATTAAAAAACACACACACACAAAAGAGAAAGATGAAAATAGGCTCAAACTGCATGTTTAAAGTGATATAACTGATATTAGTGATTTCTAAGCATCACATTTAACAATTTTATTAACAATATCATGTAAACATTGGATGCCATGTAGAGAAATAAGCATGGGACTTCAGGGAATAAACAAATTATTTCCGTATCCCCTATACCAGTTTGATTCCATTATAGTAAATATAAGTTGGCATCTAATTTCTATTTAGATCTGTGTTTCCTGTTATGAGAAGCTGGATGTAAGAAAGAAGCACATGTCTCCTGCACAACAGGTAATTTGAGAAATTGTTTTTAATTGTATATTATGAAGATAACACTTGGCAGGCTGAAGTATAAACATGAAAAATTCTTGCCACCATGAAATTTCTCTCAGTTCTAAAGCCTCTGAAATTCCTCCTTGGGAATACTTATGTTACAGAAGTGGCAATTCATGTTAGTGTCACTGTTCATTGAGTGTTTACGATGTTAGATTGAATACAACAGTTGTCTGCCTTTGATTCCATCAAAGAAGTGGAGCACAGGGACTCCATATAGGCCACAACTTCTGGGCTGAGTAGCAATCCGAGTGCAGTGATTTCATGGTTTGTGACCTGAGGCCACTCACTTAATCCTTCTTTCTCCCATTCTCCCTAACTCTCAAATGAACATTACCTTGATTTATATAAGGATAATCTGGAAGATGTTAAAGTAGGGTGCCTTTTTCCACTTAAGCAGGAAAAAATACTCATTTTAAAAATTTTATCTTCCACATTATAGCTAACGATCTCTTTTTAACTGCTGTATAAGTAGTTTTTTTCTGAAGTTAATTGTAAAAGACATAAGTAAGATATAGTCTGAAGAGCAAAATGCTTGAAGTCTCCAACTTACATGACTTGAACTTTACACACTAGAAACGTATTTTATTTTCTGTTCCAGGAAAATGAGTCTCTAAACAGCTACTAATGCTGCAAGAAACTGAACAGAATACAGTAAGGTCTACTTAGCAAAGCAATTTAAACATCTCCCTATCTATGAGACTTATGCACAAGGGCACATTTCAACATAATTGTAGTCAAAATCTGCTTCTTAAGAAAAAAAAAGTCCATTTGAATTGGATGTTCTTTCAGTTATTTTATGAAAATTATTGGAGTCATCTTTTAATAACACTAGGCATCAAAGGACCATAGCAACTGAATTTCAGGAGTGATGGAAGATGGCAGTGTTGGATGAGCTGCTTCTTGAGATAGAAAAGAGAAGATTTTGGTCAAACATGATGTGAAAGAGAAGCCAAAATAGGTATTAAAGAACTGCACATCCCCAGCCAAATGAGTGTTATTAAGATATGAGCATTTCTCAAAGGAAGTTGCACTGTTGGTTTATCTTATACCCAATATACTATAAACCAAACACAGTTATAAAGTTTCAGTTTTGATATTTATTTAGCAAAACTTAGATGTATTTATTGTTTTCTTTTTTTAAACATGAACATGGACTTATTTACTAACATGAAGGTGACTCAGTTGTCAGATATTCTATTTTATTTTTGCTTATAATTTGCTTTTCCAACACCAAGCACTAAACAAAAGAGACTGACTTGGACATCATTTACAAGAAGACTTTAAGCAAGAGTTGCCTGCTGGCAAGAACCACTGCCCCCACACAGCATGAGGCAAAGGAAAAATCTTTAAGGATAACACAAATTTGCCAGAAACACAGTGGGAGAACTCAATGTTGGATGCAAAAAGCCCTCACTCTTTAGAATAAAATAGCACATGTGCAGGAAAATGGTAAGAAGGGGATCTGAGAAGAGTAAATATTACTGGATTTTATCTCAACACTAAGCAGAAAAGTTTTAGGGAAATAGCATGATTAATAGAGTATGGCCTCTGTCATGTGGTGACAAATTTGAAAACACAAGCTTTTACAGAAATTATTGAATTTCAAAATACTCTATTGAAAACCATTTTTCTACATTGATGTTGGTCATAACTCAAGGTAAAAAAGTATGGGGTTTTTTTGTACCATCATATTTATTTTGAAAAAAAAATCTATTTGTACTTCAGTGATTGGAAATTTGGTTTTCATTATTCCTCTTTTAGAGATGAAGAAATATGTTCACTTTAATAAAGATGTTTTAGTTTAACTTGTGCTACTTTAAATGAATTAAAAGATCAACATGTAGAGAGCAATACAATCTAACTTAAACTAGATTTTGCACAGGACATTAGTAAATATTGTTTATCAAAATAAAGAAAATAAAAACAGTCAGCCAATAATCATGCTTTAATCATAGTAAACTGTTTAGTATCAGTTTTCATGTAACGAGATAGATTCAGAAATATTTGATGATATATAATTTTGAAAGCCTCAATAGTTGTCACACAGTGTGACTAGTTCAAATGATCTTTTCATGGGGTCTTAATGGATGTCCTGATATGTTCTCATCCTAAGCTTTGAAATCTCTTACTGGTGTTTCATATAGCCCATAAAGGAGGACACAACAACACGAGGAGATGAATGGAACCATATAGGAAGATTATGGCTTATGAAATAGGTGATCGCTTAAATCAGCAGTCCTTATATTAATCCAGCTAGACGCGCTCATATTAAAAGTGAAATTTGACATCATACCCATCAGGCCCAGATTCACATAGTCCTTAGCAACCTGAATGAGGCCCTCAAGGATGAAAAAGGACAGAGAACTGGAATTCAGTAGACTCTGCCTACTCTGCTGGAGTAGCACCTGGTGTGCAACACCTGAAACCTCAGAAAGTCTATTATTTACACCAGAAGAAGTGGAGGGGTTAGTCAATCTCAGTGAGGGAACTTTGTAGGTGCGCAGCCTCAGGTCACAGTCATCCAGAAGAAGAAAGCTGCATATGCTGATTGTTGTATACTCTGCCAATATCTAAAGAGGAACCAGAGGATGGCTTTGCAAATTCCCATAGCTTTGAGGCTTTGGTCCTTTTCAAGAGTACATCACCCTTTCCTCTATCTACTCCAAACTTTATGGGTTCCCTCCTCATACCAAACATAGAAAAATAAAAAAGAAACACTGATGTGATTTTATCATTTTTCCTTCCCTGTTTCTTTATACTTCAGCATCAGCAGACTTCCAATGCTGTTTGAAAAGAATAAATAATATTAAAAATTTTGTAGATTTTCTGATTGTTAATAGTTGATTTGAGATATGTTTATGCTATACTCACATGTTGTCTATGTACTCATTTGACTATAATTCATGTATTATTATCTTAAACCCAAGCACAGAAGTAGCCATAGGATGAAGGACATTTGAAATTTGAACCACTTTTAGAAATCTTACATGCTCCCTGCTGGATATTTACTTGGTGATTGTAGGTAGACATTACTTGAGGCTGAGATGAATCTCAACTCAATTAATGGATGGATTTTGCTATAACCATAGTCCTACATAGTATATTAATATCATATTTATGGCCTCCATTAAGCAACTCACTCAATGAACATCTGTTGTTTGGATGGATGAGTGCACATATATGAAAAATACATGATTCAAGAAATAGAAATCTATTTTAGAAAACAGTTAAAAGAAGTCAAATAATATGTGATTCACTATAGCAATCATAGACATTGTTTTTAAATTTGCAAATTAAAGACACTGTGGGTGCCTCAAGTCATTTATTAATATTACAACAGGTAATCTTGAACCATTTAGAGATTGTTATTTTCAAAATCATATCTCTAATTTACATTTCAAGTACTCATTCTTCTTCATGCACTCTAGTACTTTAGATCAAGAATTTTCTGGGTCACATTAAATTTATAATTTCACTAATTCATCATAGTTATGGTACAGATTATATGGTGGCTAAGTACTAAAAATCACTATAGCAAAACCAAATAATTTTATTAACACATACAGTTTATCACAAATTCTTGTGTGAATTTTACTTGGAAGATATTAACAAACAACATACATCCCAAAATTTAGAGTGGTAAATACATGAGTTTTCCAACATCAGTTACAGAGGCAAAGACTCCCTCCAGTGATGATGGCTGACTTAGAGAAGACTATATGCCTGGAAGACATCTACACAACTGCAAAATCTGCTAGGGCATGGCTGAGGCATGAAGGTACAAACCTGGAACTTTCTATGTGCATTGCACTCTATCCCACTCAGTAGTTTCCACTCCTCAGCAATTGCTTGCTGTATTTAGAATGTCAGTGATGGGGCTTTTTAATCATACAATTTCTGGATTTCTTTCTGAATTATGAATTTCCTAAACTTTCTAAGTTGTGTTAGTTCCTCATATCTTCAAAGACTCCCTCCAGTGGAGAAAGAAGTTACAATACCCATGAGTGATTATAAGGATCCATAATTATTTAGTTGCCATACTTCTTACTATTCCTGCTAGGTTTGTTTTGATATTTATCATAGAGTAAATGTTAACAACTGAATTGTCACTTATAAAATCTCTAATAGAGTGACAATAGAGTATGTCAACCACTCCGGGATAGGATTCATGTTCAGCAATAGCTGAAGAGTATAAATAGAAGTCCACAGTTTTCTGTGTGCTTTTACTTGGTTATAGCTTGATATTACTTATTATTTTTGTTATTATTTATTTTTTGTTCTATTTTAGTTTTTTGAGTGTGATTTTACAATGTTCCCTTGGTTTTGAAGGGTTTTGCTGTTGCATTGCTTCATTCCTTGATTTTTGAGAAAGCTTAAAGTTGGGTTGGTAAGAAATGGAGAGAATGTGGAAGGACTTGGAATAGGGGAATTATATGATCAGAATATACTTATATTTAAACTTTCAGATTTACAAATTTAAAGCTGTCTTAAGTAATAAAAATAACAAAATATTTTGTTATTAAAAAAGGGCAAAAGTACTAATATTACAGCATTGGTCCTCTCCCTCCTTTCTCCTATTTATTCTGACTTTTGTCAATATATATATTGGAGAATTAGAGAATTAGAATTAGAGAAACTGCAGTAATGACAATAAATGAAAATCTTTGGAGTCTTATTGGATATAAATAGATGCAAGAAAAATAAATGTACTTTAAGCAAATGAGTTGTTATGGGTTTATCCAATGTCCCTCTATTAAACTGTTACTTCTCAGTTCTAGACACTTCCAAGTAGTGTTAGACACTTTGAATATCTTTGGGTTGCCAGAGACATGGTCTTAGTGCCTACATTGAGATGTCAGCTCACAGAGATTCTTATTTTATGCTAGCAACCATGAGAGAAAAGCTTTCACTGTACTCTTGCTACAGTATGCTGCTTTACCACAGGCTTAAAAACTGATTTGGAATGAACATTTGAAATCAGTGAGCTTAAATAAAGCTTTTCCTTTGGATAAGACAAGTAGCTCAATTATTTATGACATATGATGGGTGGTAACTAGAAGATACACATACAAAAAAGGAAGATAATAAAAATATGTTGTATTTAGATATAGTAACATGGTAAAGCCTCATTGAAAATCTAAACTTCAATAAACTTCGGGAAAATCTAAAGACATGGACAAAAGAGTTGCTGGAGAACGTACTTCTCAGTCCCATTTCAGACAGACTGGAGAGATAGCTAACAGCAGGTGGGAGATCCAAGGTTAACTGAGATCATAAAAATAAAGAGAAACAGGCTCCCATGGGTTCAGGGATGTTGTTTCTAAAGAAACATCATTATCCTTCAACCAGACTTTCCTGTTCATCTCCAATAAAATTGTGTTCGAATATATGCATGATTCAAATAGTTTTATCTTTATGATGTAGATTTCTACTTCTGAATTAAATATCCGTTCGTTTAATTTTGCTCATTTCCATTAAAATTGATGGCATGTATGGATAGAGAAGTTGGATTTACTACTCACCAAGGTAGAATAGGAGAGTGCTTAAGAACAGTATTGAATAAATAAATAGCTGTGGTTCCTGTATGTCAGTTGTTCCTGTGTATTCAGCAGGTGCTCACTACTAAGGGGCTAAATGAATGAGGCATTGCTCCATCATTTCTAAGGTGTATGTTTCTTCATTAAGAATATCAAGCTCAGTAGTCAAAGAATGAGGTTTACTGATCTTACATTTTCGCTGTCCATTGTACCAATTTTATATCATTCTAAATTGTTACTTCTTTATTGATTATTTTGTAACATGAGGGTAAATTCAGCAAAACTTAAAAATGCCAAATGTGTTACTTTATAACAAATCTAGAAGTATATCTAAGACTTATTTTTAAAGATTTAGCAATAGAATAAATTGTTAAGAACTTCAGATTCACAGAATTTGAACAACAACAACAAAAATCCTTCTAGATTGCATGTCCACAATCAGTTCCTCAGTCCTTTGGAATGAACCCAAGGCTGTACATGTTAGGCAAGCACTGTACTACTGAGTTGCAATTACAGCTCTTATTTTATATCTTATTTTGACACAGGGTTCTTCTTAAGTTCCCTAGGCAAACTCACTCTGTGAATTTTTAATCCTTCTACCTCTATCTCACAAAATGTTGTGATTAAAGACCTGTGCCTTCTATAAAGGATCTCCAAGAATCTTAAAACTTATTTTGTTTATTTATGTACAAGCAGTGGTCCAAATAGACATTTTATATGAGCTCTATGTGAGTGACAGATACTCAAAAGAATATAGTTAATGTAAAGATAACTCTGAATAACTTTATTGAATTATCTCAGGGCTGCTTTCAACACCCTTTGTTTGTAGCTATTTCCTCCCAATTGAAACATTTATTCTTGGCAAAAAGGATACAGATAAGGCTTAGGAAGTAAATAAAACTAACAGGCAATACAGGTACCCATTGCCTTATATCAACAGTAGACTCTTGCTAGGGGAGTTGAGATATTTTCCTGTGGAGTTGTCTGAACACTATGTTCGGGAATGTAGTTTCACTGGCTCATAATCCATGCTGGTATTATTTTCTTGTCTATAAAACGATCTTTCAGATACCATGCTCCTGTAAATAATACTCCATTCATATTTTTTAGGCATTTTCTTACCCATTCTCCTGTAAATAACCACAATAAATGTTCAGGCTCATCCAATTAGACTTGGGTGGAATATTTCCTTTGGTCTGTCCCACAAGTGGGAATGTGAACTCATACATATTGCTTTGAGAAATTAATGACACATAAGTTGTGACAACAAATTATACTGGTGGAATTATCTGTGAGTAAAGGAACTTGTTGCCAAACTTGCTGAGTTGAGTTTGTTCTCTAGAACCCATATGGTCCAAGAACATAACAAATTTCTGATGCTCAGAATTCATCCTCAGATGAATACAGGACACATGCACATGTGAGTTCACACACACACACACACACACACACACACACACTGATAGATAAATAGATATGTGGATAAATACATAGATTTATGTTTGATGTATAGGGAGATGATAGAAATACAGGTTAAAAAATTAGAATAGCCTATGTAAAACAGGAGAAGTAGTAAAAATAAAATTTGTTTAAAACAAAAAGAAAAGTTGACAATAGATGCATATTTTTATCAGAAAACATTTAGCTTGCATATACTATGGTTGTTCTTTAGTTCAAACAATTATGTTCCAAATATTTTAATTTTAATATTCAAATAGTGCTCATAATTTCTGAAAGACATTTATCTTGATTGATCCTTCTAATAGAAAATGATAGTCAAAATAATTCCATGGATTGGACCAAGAACAAGGAATAATATATGGGAGGGCTTACAAGGAAGTAAGAGAAGGGAAAAATAACTTAATTATATTATAATCTCAATAAATAAACAAAATTATACTCTGTACTAGTTCACTTTTATTGTCAGCTTGAAACAACCTAATTTCACCTAGGAAGAGGAACCCTCAAAGTGTAAACTGTCTAGACCAAAATGGCCTCTGGTCTCGTTAGAGCCTGTCTTGGTGGACTGCCTTGGTTGATGTGGTATAAAGGCCAGCCCACCGTGAGAAGTAGGTCTGGGTCATAAAGGAAAACTACTGATACAGGTGGAGAATAAGGGTGGACACTGTCCTCCATGGTTCCTCCTTTGATTCAGTAAGTGACTGCCCTAATTCCGTCAATGACTAATTACAAGATGAAATAAACCAGAATGGACTCTGAACTTCCATATTATTGAAAATATAGTTAGAAATCTAACGCTGTTCATCCTTGAAAAAAAATTTAGAAATAATAATGGTCTGTTTGATTAAAAGAGATACAGAATATTATTGTATTCAGGAAAATCAGAGAAAGAATTGTGTATGTTTCTTTATGAGTAGATTGAAGGGAGGCATGTAAACTATTTTCCCAGTTTTTTGAATATTATGATTATCATGCTTGTTTCTTATCATAATATACTTAACACCATTACAGTTACTATGATACAATGAAGATAAATCAGTTGAGGTACAAGTTATGCATGGCATTTGTAGTTAATAGCCTACTAATCGCAATAAACCTATTTTAGTGTCTGCGGGTTGTATGGTTGCTAATGTCATACAACCAGAATAGACATTAATTTTAGCAAATGATGATTTCTCAAATACACTTCCTATGATTTATTGAATTTAGGTTTTATTTTAGAGAATCAATTTCTATTTAACTGTCTCTTAGCAACTTGAAACTCTTTGTAATGAAATAAATGTAGAGTTTTCATATGCATTTCAATTTTATTTACAAACTCAGTATAATAACTCTAAATTATGTGAATCCTCATTACTCAGTTTGGCACAGTGCAATATTGTAAGGACTCTAAGTGGCAGACATCATGGGTGATCAAGTAAACAGTATTGATCATTATATCCTTTTTCACATCTTTTCTTTTGCACTAAAAAAGTATAGACTGGTCCCTTTTTTGTATGACTACTTGCATTCTTTAAACACCATGCCCTCAGTGTATACATCTGCTTGACTTACAATACAATGCTCCATATACTTATATTGGAATCTATCCAAGGGAGCTGCACTACATGTGTACTATTGCATTCTACTCTGCAATTGTTAAAGGCACTGTAAAAAACGGGGGCATGAAGATTTGCCTGAAGCAATAAGCAAGTATCCCGAGGTTACTGCTTCTAGGAACCTACTTTATGGTATCCAAGTATCATGGCTATAAAATCAGTTGTTGGAAGCATGACATTCAAATTCACTTATAGCAATCTTTTTTATGTACAGATGAATTAAAATTGATCCAATTGACATTAACTTAGTCAGTGTACTTTTACTGCTAATATCAACATCATCTATTTTCTGCACAAGGACATTGATATACACTGCAATTATTGAACTATATATGTTATGTGGACCAATAAATAATGAAATACATTCAGCCTCCTTGACACATTATTTACACTGGAAGAGCTTCCATGTCTGTTTTCTTAAAATTAGATCTGAGAGTCAAGCTAGGGGATGATGTACATTTTGGAGAAAGCCAGGCAGAATTTTGTAATTGAGAACTGGAAAAGAACTAATACCATATATAACACTATATATACTAACAATAACAATGCTAACTAACCCTACTGTTATTAGTTGACATAACTAGTGTCAAGTTCCCACGCTAGGGTCCTGCTCCAGTCTTTTTTTTTTTCTCTTTTCAAATCCTTGTTGTTTTCTTTTT
Organism: Apodemus sylvaticus; assembly: GCF_947179515.1. NCBI lineage: Eukaryota > Metazoa > Chordata > Mammalia > Rodentia > Muridae > Apodemus > Apodemus sylvaticus. The sequence continues at coordinate 35,394,486 of NC_067489.1, forward strand.
TTTCGATATATTTTTTATTTACATTTCAAATGATTTCCCCTTTTCTAGACCCCCACTCCCCAAAAGTCCCATCAGCGCCTTCCCTCCCCCTGTTTTCCCACCCAACCCTTCCCATTTCCCTGTTCTGGTTTTGCTGAATACTGCTTCACTGAGTCTTTCCAGAACAAGGGGCCACTCTTCCTTTCTTCTTGTACCTCATTTGATGTGTGGATTATGTTTTGGGTATTCCAGTTTTCTAGGTTAATATCCACTTATTAGTGAGTGTATAACATGATTCACCTTTTGAGTCTGGGTTACCTCACTTAGTATGATGTTCTCTAGCTCCATCCATTTGCCTAAGAATTTCATGAATTCATTGTTTCTAATGGCTGAATAGTACAACATTGTGTAGATATACCACATTTTTTGCATCCACTCTTCTCTTGAGGGATACCTGGGTTCTATCCAGCATCTGGCAATTATAAATAGGGCTGCTATGGACATAGTAGAGCATGTATCCTTATTACATGGTGGGGAATCCTCTGGGTATATGCCCAGGAGTGGTATAGCAGGATCTTCTAGAAGTGAGGTGCCCAGTTTTCGGAGGAAACGCCAGACTGATTTCCAGAGTGGTTGTACCAATTTGCAACCCCACCAGCAGTGGAGGAGTGTTCCTCTTTCTCCACATCCTCAAAAACACCTGCTGTCTCCTGAATTTTTAATCTTAGCCATTCTGACTGGTGTAAGGTGAAATCTCAGGGTTGTTTTGATTTGCATTTCCCTAATGACTAATGAAGTTGAGCATTTTTTAAGATGCTTCTCCACCATCTGAAGTTCTTCAGGTGAGAATTCTTTGTTTAACTCTGTACCCAAATTTTTAATAGGGATGTTTGTTTTTCTGGAGTCTAACTTCTTGAGTTCTTTATATATATTGGATATTAGCCCTCTATCTGATATAGGATTGGTGAAGATCTTTTCCCAATTTGTTGGTTGCCGATTTGTCCTTTTGATGGTGTCCTTTGCCTTACAGAATCTTTGTAATTTTATGATGTTCCATTTGTCAATTTTTGATCCTAGAGCATACGCTATTGGTGTTCTGTTCAGAAACTTTCTCCCTGTACCAATGTCCTCAAGGGTCTTCCCCAGTTTCTTTTCTATTAGCTTCAGAGTGCCTGGCTTTACGTGGAGGTCCTTGATCAATTTGGATTTGAGCTTAGTACAAGGAGACAGGGATGGATCAATTCGCATTCTTCTGCATGCTGACCTCCAGTTGAACCAGCACCATTTGTTGAAAAGGCTATCTTTTTTCCATTGGATGTTTTCAGCCCCTTTGTTGAGGATCAAGTGGCCATAGGTGTGTGGGTTCATTTCTGGACCTTCAATCCTGTTCCATTGATCCTCCTGCCTGTCACTGTACCAATACCATGCAGTTTTTAACACTATTACTCTGTAGTATTTCTTGAGGTCAGGGATACTGATTCCCCCAGAATTTCTTTTGTTGCTGAGAATAGTTTTAGCTATCCTGGGTTTTTTGTTATTTCAGATGAATTTGATAACTGCTCTTTCTAACTCTGTGAAGAATTGAGTTGGGATTTTGATGGGTATTGCATTGAATCTGTATATTGCTTTTGGCAAAATGGCCATTTTAACTATATTGATTCTACTTATCCATGAGCATGCGATGTTTTCCCATTTTTTGAGGTCTTCTTCCATTTCCTTTTTCAGAGTCTTGAAGTTCTTGTCATACAGATCCTTCACATGTTTGTTAAGAGTCACTCCAAGATACTTTATACTGTTTGTGGCTATTGTGAAGGGGGTCATTACCCTAATTTCTTTCTCAGCCTGCTTATCCTTTGAGTATAGGAAGGCCACAGATTTGCTTGAGTTGATTTTATAACCTGCCACTTTGCTGAAGTTGTTTATCAGCTGTAGGAGCTCTCTAGTGGAGTTCTTTGGGTCACTTAGGTAGACGACCATGTCATCTGCAAATAATGATAGTTTGACTTCTTCCTTTCCAATTTGTATCCCTTTGACCTCCTTATGTTGTCGAATTGCCCGAGCTAGTACCTCAAGTACAATATGGAAAAGATAAGGAGAAAGGGGGCAGCCCTGTCTAGACCCTGATTTTAGTGGGATTGCTTCAAGTTACTCTCCATTTAGTTTGATGCTGGCTACCGGTTTGCTGTATATTGCATTTACTATGTTTAGGTATGAGCCTTGAATTCCTGTTATTTCCAAGACTTTAAGCATGAAAGGATGCTGAATTTTGTCAAATGCTTTTTCAGCATCCAATGAAATGACCATGTGGTTTTTTTCTTTGAGTTTGTTTATGTAGTGGATTGCATTGATGGATTTCTGTATATTGAACCAACCCTGCATTCCCGGGATAAAGCCTACTTGATCATGGTGGATGATCGTTTTGATGTGTTCTTGGATTCGGTTGGCAAGAATTTTATTGAGTATTTTTGCATCGATGTTAATAAGGGAAATTGGCCTGAAGCTCTCTTTCTTTGTGGGATCTTTTTGTGATTTTTGTATCAGTGTAATTGTGGCTTCATAGAAGGAACTGGGTAGTGTTCCTTCTGCTTCTATTTTGAAGAGTATTGGTATTCACTGTTCTTTGAAGGTCTGATAGAATTCTGCACTGAAACCATCTGGTCCTGTGCTTTTTTTGGTTGGAAGATTTTCTATGACTCCTTCTATTTCATTAGGCGTTATGGGACTGTTTAGATGATCTATTTGGTCCTGATTTAATTTTGGTATTTGGTATCTCTCAAGGAAATTGTCCATTTCCTCCAGATTCTCCAGTTGTGTTGAGTATAGGCTCTTGTAGTAGCATATGATGATTTTTTGGATTTCCTCAGTTTCTGTTGTTAAATCCCCCTTTTCATTTCTAAGTTTGTTAATTTGGATACTTTCTCTGTGCCCTTTTGTCAGTCTGACTAAGGGTTTATCTATCTTGTTGATTTTCTCAAAGAACCAGCTCCTGGATTCGTTGATTCTTTGTATGGTTCTCTTTGTTTCCAATTGATTGATTTCAGCCCTGAGTTTGATGATTTCCTGTCTTCTACTCCTCCTGGGTGAATTGGCTTCTTTTTGTTCCAGGACTTTCAGGTGTGTCATTAAGCTGCTAGTGTATGCTCTCTCCATTTTCTTTTTGGAGGCACTCAGGGCAATGAGTTTTCCTCTTAGCACTGCTTTCATTGTGTCACAAAGATTTTGGTATGTTGTGCCTTAATTTTTATTAAATTCTAAAAAGTCTCTGATTTTTTCCCTTATTTCTTCTTTGGCCAAGGTGTCATTGAGTAGAGTATTGTTCAGCCTCCATGTGTATGTGGGCTTTCTGTTGTTTTTGTTGCTATTGAAAACCACTCTTACTCCATAGTTATCTGATAAGAGGCATGGGATTAGTTCGATCTTCTTATATTTGTAGAGGTCTGTCTTGTGACCAAATATATGGTCGATTTTGGAGAAGGAACCATGAGGTACTGAGAAAAATGTATATTCTTTTGCTTTAGGGTGAAATGTTCTATAAATATCACTCAAATCCAATTGGTCCAAAGCTTCAATTAGTTTTACTGTGTCCCTGTTTAGTTTCTGTTTTGCCGATCGGTCCATTGAGGAGAGTGGAGTGTTGAAGTCCCCCACAATTATTGTGTTAGGTGCAATGTGTGCTTTGAGCTTTAGTAAAGTTTCTTTTACGAATGAGGGTGCCCTTGCATTTGGCGCATAGATGTTCAGAATTGAAAGTTCTTGGTGGATTTTTCCTTTGACCATCAAGAAGTGTCCTTCTGTGTCTCTTTTGATGACTTTAGGTTGAAAGTCAATTTTATCTGATATTAGAATGGCTACTCCTGTTCGTTTCCTGTGACCATTGGCTTGTAAGATTGTCTTCCAGCCTTTTACTCTAAGGTATTTTTTATCTTTGGCACTGAGGTCTCTTGTATGCACCAAATTGTAGGGTCCTGTTTCCTTATCCAGTCTGTTAGTCTATGTCTTTTTATTGGGGAATTGAGACCATTGATGTTAAGAGATATTAAGGAATAGTGATTATTACTTCCTGTCATTTTGATGTTCTTTTTATATTTGAGTGGTTATCTTCTTTTGGGTTTGATGAAGGAAGGTCACTATCTTGCTTTTTCCAGGGTGTAGTTTCCCTCTTTGTATTGGAGTTTTCCTCCTATTATTCTTTGTAGAGCTGGATTTGTGGAAAGATATTGTGTAAATTTGATTTTGTCATGGAATATCTTGGTTTCTCCATCTATGGTCAATGAGAGTTTTGCTGGGTATAGTAGTCTTGGCTGACATTTGTGTTCTCTTAGAGTCTGCATGAGATCTGCCCAGGATCTTCTAGCTTTCATGGTCTCTGGTGAGAAGTCTAGTGTGATTCTGGTAGGTCTTCCTTTATATGTTACTTGGCCTTTTTTCTCTTACTGCCTTTAATATTCTTTCTTTCTTTAGTGCATTTGGGGTTTTGATTATTATGTGACGGGAGGTATTTCTGCTCAGGTCCAGTCTGTTTGGAGTTCTGTAGGCTTCTTGTATATCCATAGGCATCTCTCTCTTTAAGTTAGGAAAGTTTTCTTCCATAATTTTGTTGAAGATATTTGCTGGCCCTTTCTGTTGTAAATCTTCACTCTCATCTATACCTATAATCCTTAGGTTTGGTCTTCTCATTGTATCCTGGATTTCCTGGATGTTCTGGGATACAAGCTTTTTGCATTTTGCATTTTCTTTGACAGTTGAATCAATGGTTTCTATGGTATCTTCAGCATCTGAGATTCTTTCTTCCATCTCTTGTATTCTGTTGTTTATATTTGCATCTATGGCCCCTGATTTCTTCTCCAGGTTTTCTATCTCCAAAGTTGTCTCCCCTTGTGATTTCTTAGTTGTTTCTACTTCTGTTTTTATATCCAGGATGGTTTTGCTCAGTTCCATCATTTGTTTGTTTGTGTTTTCCTGTAATTCTTTAAGAGATTTTTGTGTTTCCTCTTTCATGACTTCTGCCTCTTGACTCAAGTTCTCCTGCATTTCTTTAAGGGTTTTTTTTTTTCGTTTTGTTTTTTGGGTTTTTTTGTTTGTTTGTTTGTTTTTTTGTTTGTTTTTTTGTTTTTGTTTTTTTTTTGTTTTTGTTTTTGCCTTTCTTCTTTATTGTCTTCTATCTCTTGGGCCTTATTCTCCTGCATTTCTTTAAGTGTTTTTTGTGTTTCCATTATACGGGTTTCTAGCTTATTCATGTTCCCCTGTATTTCTTTAAGAGATTCATTCATGTTCTTTTTGTGTTCTTCTAACAGCATCATGAACAGTGATTTTAAATCCAAATCTTGTTTCTCTGGTGTGTTGGCATAACCAGGACTTGCTGATGTTGGAGAGTTTGGTTCAGATGCTGCCATATTGCCTAGATTTCTGTTAGTAGCGTTCCTGCATTTGCCCTTTGCCATCTTGTTCTCTGGAGCTAGTTGGTCTTGTCTCTGGCTGGTGTTTCAGCCTCCTGAGAGGCTCTAGGGCTATTTCTGCAACACTGGATGGCAGGGTTTCCCCTGTTGCAGATTGCTGATGTGCTGTCCTCCTCTTGGGTGCTTTTGCAGCCCTAGTGTGTTTTGCCCCAGATTGTGACTGTGAACCAAATGGTGCCCGTTTGCTCCTTCAGGGAGTGCTGAGGGGTGTATGCTGCGGGGACCTTTTCTGAGTGCTGATCACTCTGCTGGCCAGTGGAACTCCCAACCGGGTTGGTGCGCACAAGGCTAGCCTCGCTGCTCAGGCCCTGAGTCTAGGCAAAAGCCTGGCAGGCCTATGTCTGAGCAAAGTTCCCCTCAGCTTTGATTGTTAATTGAGTCTGTCAGGTGGCCAGGATGGCGGTGTGCGTGAGCTCCCTGAGAGTACTGGGAGAGTCTGCTGGGCTAACAACCTCCTGGTCAGGTCGGCACACAGATGGCCCACCGAGCAGCCCAGGGCCTGGGGGCAGTCCAGGGCCTGACTGTCTTAGACCCCAGCTATGTCAGCCTTGGGCTAGCCTGTTAGCTGGTTTTGCCTGCTAGGACTCTCTGGCTTCCCATAGGCAAAATGGCGGCAGCATGAGCGCCGGCCTGGGCAAACACCGCCCCCCCCACCACCTCAGTGACTGGGAGCAGGCCAACACCCTCCGGGTTTAGACCCCTGTGTGGTTGGTCTCAGGTTGTATTTGCATACCTCAGTCTGTCTGATTTCTCTGGAGTCCGAGAACCAATATGGAGTCTTTGTAACTGACTGGCGGGAGGCAGAGTTCTGATGTAGCTTCTGTGTGGTGAAAGGCGCCGTAAATCCTCCGCTGCTTGCAGCCCGGCTGGCCAGCAATGGCCAGTGGTCAAGGGCACAGGGTCTGCTTGGACCCTGTCAGCTTGGTTCTATTGCTGACAGCCCTTCCTCTCTGTACTCCATTTTTTTTTGAGGTCGTTTTTTTTAATTCGATATATTTTTTATTTACATTTCAAATGATTACCCCTTTCCTAGCCCCCCACTCCCAGAAAGTCCTGTAAGCCCCCTTCTCTCCCCCTGTCCTCCCACCCACCCCTTCCCACTTCCCCGTTCTGGTTTTGCTGAATACTGCTTCACTGAGTCTTTCCAGAACAAGGGGCCACTCTTCCTTTCTTCTTGTACCTCATTTGATGTGTAGATTATGTTTTGGGTATTCCAGGTTTCTAGGTTAATATCCACTTATTAGTGAGTGTATACCATGATTCACCTTTTGAGTCTGGGTTACCTCACTTAGTATGATGTTCTCTAGCTCCATCCATTTGCCTAAGAATTTCATGAATTCATTGTTTCTAATGGCTGAATAGTACTCCATTGTGTATATGTACCATATTTTTTGCATCCACTCTTCTGTTGAGGGATACCTGGGTTCTTTCCAGCATCTGGCAATTATGTACTCCATTTTTTAATAGGGTTATTTGGCTTTCTGGAGTCTAACTTCTTGAGTTCTTTATATATATTTGATATTAGCCCTCTATCTGATGTAGGGTTGGTGAAGATCTTTTCCCAATTTGTTGGTTGCCAATTTGCCCTTTTGATGGTGTCCTTTGCCTTACAGAAACTTTGTAATTTTATGAGGTCCCATTTGTCAATTCTTGATCTTAGAGCATAATACCAAAACCACACAAAGATCCAACAAAGAAAGAGAACTTCAGACCAATTTCCCTTATAAACATAGATGCAAAAATACTCAATAAAATTCTTGCCAACCGAATCCAAGAACACATCAAAACGATCATCCACCATGATCAAGTAGGCTTCATCCAAGGGATGCAGGGTTGGTACATTATACGGAAATCCATCAATGCAGTCCACTACATAAACAAACTCAAAGAAAAAAACCACATGGTCATTTCATTGTATGCTGAAAAAGCATTTGACAAAATTCAGCATCCTTTCGTGCTTAAAGTCCTGGAAAGAACAGGAATTCAAGGCCCATACCAAAGCATAGTAAAAGCAATATACATTAAACCGGTAGCCAGCATCAAACTAAATGGAGAGAAACTTGAAGCTATCCCACTAAAATCAGGGACTAGACAGGGCTGCCCCCTTTCTCCTTATCTTTTCAATATTGTACTTGAGGTACTGGCTCGGGCAATTCGACAACATAATGAGGTCAAAGGGATACAAATTGCTCCAGTCTTTAGAATGAACATTAGAAGCTGGGATACTTCACTGGATGAGGACCAAAGACTGGTGATCCTTTATCTTATAACTCTCTTACTGTTCTGTGCTAATAAATGGTGGTTTTGTTTTCTCTTTCTATAGTGTCCTGATAAGCTCTGGGTTCTTTTCTCTTACTACATTGTGCTAATAAATGCTGTTTTCTTTTCTCTCTGGCTCAAGCACCTCTCTTCAGGCAAGGGACCTGGAGCTTTTTATGTCAGTGTGAACTAAAAGAAGAGAATGGAAAAGAAAAAAGCCATTTACACAGATAACCCACACTAACAGAATTCACTCATTCACATACACAATCTGGCCAGGCATAAACACCTATCTCATCAACCCCACAAGTGTTCACACATAAGTGTTCACACATACTTCTATACCTACACATATATACATATGTACATATAGACAAACAGACTTATACACCTATATATTTTGTACATGGAGCAGACTATGCAATTACATACTTTATTCTCTCTTTCTGGCCTTCTTATAACTTCTTCAACAAAAGTTCTTTATGAAATTACCCCACAGATAAAATGTTACACAAATGGCAGTTACACAGAAGCATGCTGATATTAAGTTCAAAGCAGTGTTTATTCTCTAAGCTCATTATAAGAGCAAGCAACAGTCTCAAGTGGCCTGGCTTTATCATAGTGCATACCTATGGCTTCATCCTTGGACATGACCTAGAACGAATGTTTTTCCTTGGCCACTAATTTGTCCCATGCCTGGTTTTCTTCTAATTGCAACTTATGAAAGCTCATTGTATTCCTTATTATGCAGCCTTTATTTACTATTCTATGAGGAAGGAGCGCATTTTATTCATGATTCTAACTTGATTACATCTTTCTGGCAAAGCAACTAAGACCATCTCCTAAAATGTTCTTCCTAAAATTATCTGAATCAAATTGAGAATTCTATAAAGTCATTATTTCATCTAAACAGAAATAATTCATGAAAGTTTATCTTCATGATGATCTGCAGGGAATTTGCCCAATAGGGTAAGCTGGTGCCCAGGAATCAGTAGACTATGTAATAGTGACAGGAATGGCAAATCAGCATTAAGAATCAATCCTGGGATAAAGTCTCTAAGGACCCTGCATTCTTTGAGTTAACCCATTGCAGGCCACGAAAATCAGTTAGCAATCTCCAGAAAACTCACTTGCAGTCCTGTAGCCTTTCCTAGATAGCTTCTGACAGTTCCCTAAAGCCATTTTATCTATGTGTGCATCTTATCCCTTCTTTATATTTAGGTCTTTCTGCCTGGACCTTGAAGAAGAAGATAGTTTTCCTTGTGTCAGTCAGTTAAACACAAATAGGATCAATTCTTGGGAAGTTTCAGTCTGGCTTCTCTCCTTTGCCAGTTATCTTGACGGTTCTCTAACCATGCCCTGCCTGTACCATAGCAACAGATATTCTCTGGCCAGGTCACAGGGAACAAAGTGAAAATTTTTTTTAGAAAAAAAATGCAAATTAATATACTATTGGCTGTCTCTATTGTAACTTGGGAGACAGAAAAAGTGAATATGATTTAGAGTTGAGATATTAGTATTATGTGAATTTTAAATTGTTGATTAGTTCTAGGATATACAAAGACCAGTGTTGTAAATTTCACTAATGAGTGAGGACAGAGAAACTTATAATATCAGTAAATCACCTCCAAATAACTATTGCATAGAGATGAACAACATTATGTGCATTAGCCAATGAAAGAAGAACCAGGCTCATAAGGAGCCACCACAGCTCTTTGAACTTGATATCTTTGAATGTATGAACATTTCTCACAAGATGATATCTGATTTGTACATTAATCACTATTTAATTAACTTCCATTATTAAAATGTATTTTTATGCATAGATAATGCTTCTGTTGCTCTCTATCTTTTGGACTCGAAGGATGTGTTCTCCATGTTTTGACAAAGCTATCTAGATTTAATATACATATTTAAAGGTTTTTATCTTGTTTTGCTTCTAGCAATGTCATTATTTACACACAACAAGCTCACAATAAAGGCTTAAATAATTAATTTTGGTTTACTCCCTGGCAGCAGAAAGAGTACTATTTAGGATTTAGTCCAACTTACCATTTTTCATTTATATTCTGTTAGCTAAAATATCAACAGGCAATGTTCCTACAGCCTTCATAAATACATAACATTTACTTAATGATTTTATCCCATTAGGGAACAAAGGAATAAATGAGGGAGACTATGTTTATTTCAAAACAACCTAAAGTTTAACATTTATATAAAATCACTGAAGATATAAAACACTTGGTTTGCATCCTTTTGATTTTCACACTGAGCCAATGATTCATGGTATAGACATTTTTTTCCCTACTAAATATTGTGTCATATAGAGTATTTTTAAATAAGATTTAATATTTTCAGTTTGGCAAATACTGAAACACTTCACAATTTTATAAATTAGATATTTGCTTTATTTACATTTCAAGTGCTATCCCTTTTCCTCGTTACCGCTCCCACCCCACATCCCATCCCCCCTCTTGCTTATGAACACCATCCCCCATACTTTCCTGACCTGACATTCCCCTACACTGGGAAAGTCAAGCCTTCATAGGATCAATGGCCTCTCCTCTCATCAATATCTGAAATGGCCCTCCTCTGCTACATATGTAGCTGGATTCATGGGTCCCACCATGTGTACTCTTTGGTTGGTGGTTAAGTCCCTGTTTTGTTTTGCTTTGCTTTGCTTTAGTTCAGCTTTTCTGAGACAGAGTCCACACTGAAGCTCAACTGACATAGAAATTACTATGAGGCCAAGGCTGGCCAACTGTGGCAACCATGTATCAGCCATTTATTAATAGGCCTATGGGTATGAGCTTAACATACCTGGCTCCTTTACATTACTGATCCTAAGGATACTCACAGGGTATGTGTTTGATGAAAGCAGCATTTGATTTAGTAGATATGGCAGAAAAAAGATTTCTAGCAGGTATTTATTTACTTTCTTCACATTTTATAATCGACTTGGAACTCTAGATGGAAGAAAGTAGTTGAGGCTTTGAGAAGATCCTATTGGCAATGGGCACACCGATTTAAGAAGAATGAGTAATATGTGTCTTGGTGTCCTTTTGTGTATGCGCACTTGTGATGGGGTAATTCTGACACAGAATCTAGCCAGTAAAACCACTGTAAGTTTCCCATTAGCCAGTGTTGTATTGGTAAAACCCCAGGGTTTAAGATTTTCCATTTTGCGTTGTTCAGTATACTTGGTTTTTTGCTGAAATGACTTAGAGAAAAGCTACCATGAGTAGTTTTTAAGCATAGAAAGCATGTTTTGATTTAAGGTGTGAATATGCCTAGTCTGATTTACTGTTATATATCATGAATGTAGGATGAATAATGTTCTAAAGGAGGTACTCAGCTAAAAGTCGCTAGGAAGAAAGCTCACTTAAGATGTGGCAAAAAAAAGATAAAGACAGTCAAATAGCCAAATTAAAAATACTACTGTGGGATATTCAGTATAATTATTTTGCACTATGATCTACCCATACAAAGTATGTCTCTGTACTGTGGGTTTTCCTTTATAGCAACAATCTGTATAATTTCCTGTAAGTTTTAATACATAGAGGATAGGTCTAATGGAGGAACAATTTTAAACGACACATGAATTTTTTAAAAAAAGAGAGAAATTGTAAATTAAAGGATGTTTTCAGTGTAGTAAAATCATCTTTATGTTCATTATCTTAATAAAAACAGTGAGAGCAATAACTAAAATATGCTGAAAATACATTTAAAATTCCCAAATAAAAGATTGAACCAATAAAAGTGAGCTCACACAAAGAAAATAATTAGTAGCAAGAGTTGACTTTTCTCAAAGAAATCAGCTACATATGCATATATATGTGTATATATACATATGTATACATATATATTAAAATCAAATAAAATGTGGTAGTTTTAATTATGAAGAAAAGTATAAATGATCATGTTTTGATGATTCATTAATTTACAATGAAGATGCTTTTAAGCTGCCAAAGAAGTCGTGTTGAATGAGGACAACAAACCACATCTAATGCACATTTCTGTCTTGATCAATTTGTAGATGTTCTCTGGGGCAATAGAAGGAGAGTGTTTCTCCCAGGTTCCAGGGGATGACATGCCATGATTGATTATAGAAGGTTGACTCACTCGGGCACAATTTGCCTGTATCTCCCATGCTTGCTTAGTTCAAAAGAGAAGTAAATTAAACATTAGTACTGTCATTTCAGTGGAAAATGCCCTTTTTGAGAACCATATCTGACGTGTCTTACCAACCTACACACACACACACACGCCATCTAACATACCTTCCTCAAAATAGTAAAAGGCATAGGGCTAGGTAGTAAGTTTGCTCATGCAATTACCCTCACTGTGTTTTTCTAGTGCTCAGTACATTACTGACTAGGTTCTCCGAGAGTTCAGAGCTTCATAGAGCCTCCAGCAATAGGCAGGAGATATACTAAATGGCACAGACTCACTGATGACATGCATGGTGGTTAAGTCCAAGTCTGGCTGTACCAAAAGAGAAGCACTCTCCATGACTCCAGCTTTCCACTAGACAGTATCTCCCAGAAAAATTGTGAGAAACTTGTGATAAATATATCATCCTAATGAAGTTAGTGGGCAAAAAAGTATCTTTCCTTCAAAAATCCTTTAACTATTCAGCTTTTTGTAATATCTCAGGATATAAAGTATGTGTACAGGCACACATGTTATTTATTTGTTAGATGTTATCATGATATTATTCTGGCATATTTAATCCTATATTTTCACAAACTAATATTTCATATTAACACCATTTGAACTGAATCATATTCTTTAAATTTATAAAAAAAAGATGAAAATGTTTCTATTTGTCCAAATAAAAAGTACTAATCATTAATCAATAAGTGATATCCATCATTCCATGTACTCAGCTATGATCTCCAAATATTTTCAATATCTTTCTAAATAAAGTGTAAAAGAGCAGGTACAATTCTATCAGACCTTCAAAGAAGACTTAACACCAATACTCTTCAAACTTTTCCACCAAATAGAAACAGAAGGAACACTACCCAACTCCTTCTTCGAAGCCACTATTACGCTGATACCAAAACCACACAAAGATCCAAATAAGAAAGAGAATTTTGGGCCAATTTCCCTTATGAATATCGATGCAAAAATATTAAATAAAATTCTTGTCCTCTGAATCCAAGAACACATCAAAATGATCATCCACCATGATCAAGTAGGATTCATCCCAGGGATGCAGGGATGGTTCAATATAAGGAAATCCATAAGTACTATCAACTACATAAACAAACTCAAAGAAAAAAACCACATGATCATTTCATTAAATACTGAAAAAGCATTTGACAAAATTCAGCATCCTTTCATGCTAAAAGTCTTGGAAAGGACAGGAATTCAAGGTCCATATCCAAACATAGTAAAAGCAATATAAAGCAAACCGGTAGCCAACATCAAACTAAATGGAGAGAAACTTGAAGCAATCCAACTAAAATCAGGGACTAGACAAGGCTGCCCCCTCTCTCCATATCTTTTCAATATAGTTCTTGAAGTCCTAGATAGAGCAATTAGACAACATAAGGAAGTCAAAGGGATACAAATTGGAAAGGAAGAAGTCAAACTATCACTATTTACAGATGATATGATAGTATATTTAGTGAACCTAAAAACTCTACTAGAGAACTCCTACAGCTGATAAACAACTTCAGCACAGTGACTGGCTACAAAATCAATGCAAGCAAGTCAGTAGCCTTTATATATTCAAAGGATAAGCAGACTGAGAAAGAAATTAGGGAAATGACTTCCTTCACAATAGCTACAAACAGTATAAAGTATCTTGGGGTGACTCTAACCAAACAAGTGAAAGACCTATATGACAAGAACTTCAGATCTCTGAAGAAGGAAATCTAAGAAGATCTCAAAAAATGGAAAAATCTTCCATGCTCGTGGATTGGCAGGATTAATATAGTTAAAATGGCCATCTTGCCAAAGGCAATATACAGATTCAATTCTATTCCCATAAAAATCCCAACCCAGTTCGTCATAGAGCTAGAAAGAGAAATTCTCAAATTCATCTGGAATAACAAAAAAACCAGGATAGCTAAAATTATTCTCAACAGTAAAATAACTTCAGGGGGACTCAGTATCCCAGACTTTAAACTTTACTACAGAGCAATAGTGATCAAAACTGCATGGTATTGGTACAATGTCAGGTAAGCCGATCAATGGAATAGGATTGAAGACCCAGAAATAAACCCACACACCTATGGTCACTTGATCTTCGACAAAGGAGCTGAAAGCATCCAGTGGAAAAAAGCTAGTCTTCTCAACAAATGGTGCTGGTTCTATTGGAGGTCAGCACGCAGAAGAATGCAAATTGATCCATTCTTATCTCCTTGTACTAAGCTCAACTCCAAATGGATCAAGGACCTCCACATAAAACCTGACACACTGAAACTAATAGAAAAGAAACTGGGGAATACCCTTGAGGACATGGGCACAGGGCAAAAGTTCCTGAATAGAACACCAATAGCCTATGCTCTAAGATCAAGAACTGACAAATGGGACCTCATAAAACTACAAAGTTTCTGTAAGGCAAAGGACACTGTCAAAAGGACAAAACATCAACCAACAGATTAGGAAATGATCTTCACCAACCCTAAATCCAACAGAGGGTTAATATCTAAAATATACAAAGAACTCAAGAAGGTAGAACTCAGAGAACCAAATAACCCCATTATAAAGTGGGGTATGGAGCTAAACAAAGAATTCCCATGAAGAACTTTGGAGGGCTGAGAAACACCTTAAGAAATGTTCAACATCATTAATCATTAGCAAAATGCAAATCAAAACAACCCTGAGATTTCACCTCACCCCAGTCAGAATGGCTAAGTTCAAAAACTCAGGAGACAGCAGGTGTTGGCGAGGATGTGGAGAAAGAGGAACACTCCTCCACTGCTGGTGGGTTTGCAAGATGGTGCAACCACTTTGGAAATCAGTCTGGCTGTTCCTCAGAAAAATGGGCATGACACTTCCTGAGGCCTCTGTTATACCACTCCTGGGCATATACCCAGAGCATGCTCCACTATGTTCATAGCAGCCCTATTTGTAGTAGCCAGAAGCTGGAAAGAACCCAGGTGTCCTTCAATGGAGGAATGGATACAAAAAATGTGGTATATTTACATAATGGAGTACTATTCAGCCATTAGAAACAATGAATTCATGAAATTCTTAGACAAATGGATGGAGCTGGTGAACATCATACTAAGTGAGGTAACCCAGTCTCAAAAGACAAATCATGGTATGCACTCACTGATAAGTGGATCTTAGCCTAGAAACTTTGAATACCCAAGACATAATCCACATATTAAATGATGTCCAAAAAGAATGGAGGAGTGGCCCTGGTTCTAGAAAGACTCAGTGCAAGAGTATAGGGGAATTCCAGAATAGGGAAGCGGGAAGGGTAGATGGATGAACAGGGGGAGGGAAGAGTCATTATGGGACTTGCGGGGAGTGGGGACCCAGAAAAGGGGAAATCATTTGAAATGTAAATAAAAATATATCAATAAAAATAAATAAAAAAGCAGGTACAAAAGTTAAATATTTAGTTTTATTCAATCATGTTTCTACTCCCTTTTAACAGTATTATTTTGCAGTGTGAAGTTACACAATATTCCTTAAATTACATCTTTACTTGGGTAAAATATTTTCTTTTGTGATAGCATGACTTTGTTTCAGGTATAAAAGTAAAATATCCTTTCTTGCTTAAGTAGTTCATGCTATACAAATATTTAATTATTAACATGAGTTAAGGATTTAGGCATGGATTGAATGAAATAGGGTTTGTAGATTTAAACTGTAGAAATATGGATGATTACTAGATTACTAGACTTGGAGAGGAAAGTTGAATATAAACAAAGAAACAAACATTGAAAAAATTATTATTTTCATTGGCCGGAAACAGGGAAAGTAGGATTTGAACAGGAAAATGGCACAGCCACCTATGACACTTGTGACCTTTGCAGTATGCAACTGATTACTGTGGGGTATATCGGTTGAGTTAGCATGAGCTTTATTTTATGGCACAAAATTTGAATTACATTTTTGAGGGCTTATGTTTTAGGTTAAAGGGTTTGAATTTTATATAAAAATAATTTATTTGTATATAAAGGAGAATATAGGAAGAATTAGAGATAGTATCCAGATAAATGAGAGTAATGTAGCAGAAATATTAAAACTTATAAAGACAGGTAGGGTATTGGATATAAGAAAAAAAATAAGAAAATGGATACTTGCATGGTGACTCGGTGGATAAAGTCTTTGGTGAGTATGAGGATTAGGGTCACATTATTTAGAAAGCAGAGACTGGGGATCCTAGGGAAGAGCTGGAAAGCTTAAGTAACCAGGATTGGCAATTCCTAAATTCTAGAGACCCTTTCTCAATGAATAAAGCAGTTAGTCATTGACAGAGACACTTTGAGTTAACCTCAAGCCTCAGATACAAGTGTAAGTCCTTGCACATACACCTACAGACACACGTGTCCACATTTATGAACACAGTATAGGCATATATGGATAAACAGGATCACATTGCAAACTAATTTTATTTTAAGCAAATGCTAAAACTGAAAATAAGTCTGAAAGATTATTTAAATACAGTCAAGTTAAATGCAATTTTTTGTTTGCTGTATATTAAGCAATTCCTGTTATATGATAGCATTTCATAGAGAAAGAAGGTACAGCAACTAAAATAACTGTTAAATAATGTTTAGGATAATTGTCAGATTAGACAGTTTTGTACATTAGATTCCTTGTGTGATCAGAAAAAGTAATGGCTAATATTATACTCATTTACATATAAAGAAAGTGAGTGAGGTGAAATCCACTTGAGATTTTTTATAAGAAAATTATAATAGTACAAGGAGACAAGGATGGATCAATTTGCATTCTTCTGCATGCTGACCTCCAGTTGAACCAGCACCATTGAAAAGGTGCTATCTTTTGATGTGGATTTTCATGTTGAAAAGGCTATCTTTTTTCCATTGGATGTTTTCAGCCCCTTTGTCGAGGATCAAGTGGCCATAGGTGTGTGGGTTCATTTCTGGATCTTCAATCCTGTTCCATTGATCTGCCTGCCTGTCAGTGTACCAATACAATGCAGTTTTTAACACTATTGCTATGTAGTATTGCTTGAGGTCAGGGATATTGATTCCCCCAGAATTTCTTTTGTTGCTGAGAATAGTTTTAGCTATCCTGGGTTTTTTGTTATTCCAGATGAATTTGAGAATTGCTCTTTCTAACTCTGTGAAGAATTGAGTTGGGATTTTGATGGGTATTGCATTGAATCTGTATATTGCTTTTGGCAAAATGGATATTTTAACTATATTGATCCTGCCAATCCATGAGCATGGGAGGTTTTCCCATTTTTTGAGGTCTTCTTCCATTTCCTTCTTCAGAGTCTTGAAGTTCTTGTCATACAGATCTTTCACATTTTTGGTAAGAGTCACCCCAAGGTACTTTATACTGTTTGTGGCTATTGTGAAGGGGGTCATTTCCCTAATTTCTTTCTCTGCCTGCAGAAGAATGAGAATTGATCCATCCTTGTCTCCTTGTACTAAGCTCAAATCCAAATGGATCAAGGACCTGCACATAAAGCCAGACACTCTGAAGCGAATAGAAAAGAAACTGGGGAAGACCCTTGAGGACATCACTACAGGGAGAAAGTTTCTGAACAGAACACCAATAGCATAGAGAACATCATACTAAGTGAGGTAACCCAGACTCAAAAGGTGAATCATGGTATGCACTCACTAAAAAGTGGATATTAACCTAGGAAACTGGAATACCCAAAACATAATCCACACATCAAATGAGGTACAAGAAGAAAGGAGGAGTGGCCCCTTGTTCTGGAAAGACTCAGTGAAGCAGTATTCGGCAAAACCAGAACGGGGAAGTGGGAAGCAGTGGGTGGGAGGACAGGGGGAGAGAAGGGAGCTTACCGGACTTTCGGGGAGTGGGGGGCTAGAAAAGGGGAAATCATTTGAAATGTAAATAAAAAATATATCGAATTAAAAAAAAAGGAAAAAAAGAATTGACAAATGGGATCTCATAAAATTACAAAGTTTCTGTACGGCAAAGGACACCATCAAAAGGACAAATCGGCAACCAACAAATTGGGAAAAGATCTTCACCAATCCTACATCAGATAAAGGGCTAATATCCAATATATATAAAGAACTCAAGAAGTTAGACTCCAGAAAACCAAACAATCCTATTAAAAATGGGGTACAGAGTTAAACAAAGAATTCTCACCTGAAGAACTTCGGATGGCTGAGAAACATCTTAAAAAATGCTCAACTTCATTAGTCATTAGGGAAATGCAAATCAAAACAACCCTGAGATTTCACCTTACACCAGTCAGAATGGCTAAGATTAAATTCAGGAGACAGCAGGTGTTGGAGAGGGTGTGGAGAAAGAGGAACACTCCTCCACTGCTGGTGGGGTTGCAAATTGGTACAACCACTCTGGAAATCAGTCTGGCGTTTCCTCCGAAAACTGGGCACCTCACTTCCAGAAGATCCTGCTATACCACTCCTGGGCATATACCCAGAGGATTCCCCACCATGTAATAAGGATACATGCTCCACTATGTTCATAGCAGCCCTATTTATAATTGCCAGATGCTGGAAAGAACCCAGGTATCCCTCAACAGAAGAGTGGATGCAAAAAAACGTGGTATATCTACACAATGGAGTACTATTCAGCCATTAGAAACAATGAATTCATGAAATTCTTAGGCAAATGGATGGAGCTAGAGAACATCATACTAAGTGAGGTAACCCAGACTCAAAAGATGAATCATGGCATGCACTCACTAATAAGTGGATATTAACCTAGAAAACTGGAATACCCAAAACATAATCCACACATCAAATGAGGTACAAGAACGGAGGAGTGGCCCCTTGTTCTGGAAAGACTCAGTGAAGCAGTATAGACCAAAATCAGAACAGGGAAGTGGAAAGGGTTGGGTGGGAAAACAGGGGGAGGGAAGGGGATTGATGGGACTTCCGTGGAGTGGGGGTCCAGAAAAGGGGAAATCATTTGAAATGTAAATAAATATATCAATAAATTAAAAAAATAAAAATAAAAAAAGAAAATTATAATAGTTCAGCAAATAAGTTTTCATAAATCTTTAGATTCATTTAAGTGTAATGACTTACAGGAGTGGTTCTCAACTTGTTAGCCATGACCCCATACAGGTCACATATCATATATTTACACTATGATTCATAACAATGGCAAATTACAGTTATAAAATAGCTCAAAACAATTTAATGGTTGGATCTCACCAGAACCTAAATAACTATATGTTAATGGGTCTAAGGATTAGGTGTTGAGAACCACTGGCCTGCAGAAGTAGGGCAATTCTAATTAACTCAAGTCATTAGGCAAAGAGTAGAGTGTTGATTAAGTCAAAAAGTAAATCTAGAAGTGCTCTGAAAATGTCATGAGTTAAGTAACTCCTGAACTTAGACACCTTCACAAAAAAAAAATCAGCATTTAATAATGCAGACAATGAGGAAAATCAATTTATATGCCAATTTTTACTTTGGCATATAATGAATGATTTTTTTAATTCGTTTATTTATGCACCTCTATCAAGCATAAACCAATTCCTCACATCATGAACCACTCAACTTCATCCCTCAGTGGCTGCCATGTTATTGACAGGTCATTAGATGATTAAATTTCATAATATTTATTTTTCTAGTTTAATAATCCTTAAAATCCTTCCAAAAACCATCATTTGTGACCCCTATACTGTGCTGGCTTCACATGGTTTTGTTATAAATATACTAGGGGTAGTTTGGAAACACAATAGCTCCCATATTACATGACTTAGATTTTCCCAAAACTTTTAATACTTACTATTTTCAAGAGAGTAAATGTATAACTGGTTCAAAAATACTTCTAAGACCTAATGCATCGTGCTGCACTTCATTCTCACCCTGCAAATATTATTCTCTTTACCACAAGTATAACAAATACACTTCATAGAATCAAATATACATATATGGAAACACTATTACACTCCCAAATAATATGCAAATTTTGTATTTTTATATTTGAGTTAAAATAAATTATTTAAAATAGCAGGGCAATAACATGGAAGTATATACTAGTATAAAATGTTGTCATTTAAATTTGCCCTCTTGGAGTTCATTTTTTCTATTTAAAAAATCAAGTAAATAAACTGGATTCTATATTTTTACTTAAAGAGGATCCGAATACAGACGATAACATCAGACATGATATCATGAAATGGGAAAAAAAATCTCACAGGGCTCCCCATGTAGATACAACTTCAGACAACTAAAGAGTGTTGAGATTATATGTTAGTCAAAATAATTATATATTGAAAATCCATTGGATACTATCTGTTTGGCTTTTTCAGTAGCTTCCAGTTAAGGTTTTCTTACATTCTTTTTTTTTATTTATTACATTCATTTACTTATTATTTATTTGTGCATGGTGGGGTGTGAGTGCACACATGTCACAGCAGGAATGTGAAGATCTGAGGATATTATGTAGGGGTGAATTTTCATCTTCCACCATCCTGGATCTCAGAGATCAAACTTAGCTTGAGACTTGTCAGCAAATGCTTTTATAGACTGAAGCATCTCACGAATCCCAAACTATCTTATTTTTAAATCTCAAATTCAAGGGCTATAAAATTGTTAGATCAAAAAATTGATTCACATAGTACACTTAGCCATTAAAATTTTCACTTCAAAATATTAATTCTATAGGTGATAACTGCAGAAATTATTGGAAATGTATTTAATATAAGATATGGGTGTCAGTTTCTTGTTTTTATATGTTTTATTTTTTTCATTTCAGATCACAGAGTTATATTTAAAACTTTAGCTGTATGGTTCTATGAGCTTTGAAAAGAATGTGTATTATTACATAACCATTATCGCAAAGATAGATATTATATCTACTCTAAAACTTTCTTATTCCTCTTTAAATTCTAGTCCATGGGACCCACAAGCTTGTTTTCTGTCCTGGAGATTTCTCTTTTTAATGTTTCTTAATTTTCATTTCATGTTTTTTGAATTAAATTTTTACACTGAGTCCAAGGTTCATGCATGCTAAGCTTTCATCTTGTTGCAATTTCTATCCACTGCCCCAATGTCATAACAGTTTTAAATCAAGATTGTCATCTACACTAATACACACTCTTCTGATTCCAGTTTCTTTTTTAGTGTGCTTGAATTTGAAGTATATCCATGTTATTGGGCAGTTTCATTTACTTGGTAAGTAAAATGGAAATAGAACCATTTGCTTACTCACTTACCAGCTGACAGAATTTGGGCTTGCTTCCAGCTTTTAGTGACTATAAATAAAACTCTTATGAATATTCATATAAATTGTTTTGTATGGATCTATGATTCCATTTCCCTTGGGTAAACATCTAGCAATGCTGCTTGCTGGGCCGCGTATTAATTGTATATTTAACTTGGTAATAAACAATCAACCCACATCTGTTTTTTAAAT
Organism: Apodemus sylvaticus; assembly: GCF_947179515.1. NCBI lineage: Eukaryota > Metazoa > Chordata > Mammalia > Rodentia > Muridae > Apodemus > Apodemus sylvaticus. Next base: position 35,415,719 of record NC_067489.1, read on the forward strand.
CTGAAAACATTTTTAGTTATAGAAAATGGCCCTGCTGCTTATAAAGAGTAATAACAATAGAGAGAATGTTGATTTCAGACTGTGGTGGACTAAATACACCCCACTGGCTCATGCCTTTAAAGACTGGCTCCAAACTTGGTGGTATTATTTGAGGAAGTTGGGGAAGAGTAGAGGGTGAAATCTTGTTAGAGGAAGTACATCCAGGATGGGCTGTGAGAGTGTATGACCTCACCACACTTACAGGTGGTTCTCTGTTTCCTGTGAGTGTTGAAAATGTGATCTCATGTTCCATCTTTTCTGCCGCCATGCCATCCTGCCATTATCCATTCACTTTGGAATAGACAGACAAACTTTGTCTTCTAGTAGTTTTTTGTTTTTCTTTTCTTTTTTTGTTCATGGTAACAACAGAGAAATGACTAAGACTGTGATGCATGTGACAGAAAGGTCATTGCCTTAGAGCAGAAGATTCACTAGTCTGAGATAAGATTTGTAAAGTTTTTAATTCTTCTTGTTTTACTTGTTCTCTCTCTTTCTCTGTCTCTCTGTCTCTCTCTCTCTGTCTCTCTGTATCTATCTCTGCCTGTTACCTCTTTGTCTGTCTCTCTGTCTCTGTCTCTGTCCCTTTATGTGTGTGTGTTTGTGTGTGTGTGTGTGTGTGAGTGTGTGTGCACATTTACAGAGAGAAGGCATTTTCTATGATTGATAATGACTTCCAAGGAAACTCTATAGTAAAGTCTAATCCTGAAAAGACAACCTAATGGTAGCTCAGAGCTCAGAGTTTGGAGCAAGGATCATTGAGAAGATGATACACATCTTAGAATGAAAAAGAAAAGCTCTCTCTCTCTCTCTCTCCCTCTCTCTCTCTCTCTCTTTCTCTCTCTCTCTCTCTCTCCACTCTCTTTCTTTCTATATCTTACTGATAAATATTGAATTTATAGTTACAGAGTTAATTAGCCTTGGTTGGTTAAATAAAAACAAAGTATACATTGCATTAAAAAGCTTAGAGGAATAACATAGACGTATTTCTTTTTTTTTTTTCCTATTCCTAAGAACAAACAGAAAGGGCAAGCCAACTTACTGACTCAGTTGTCCATCAGACTGCTTAGTGTGCCATGCTTCTACCTTCACACCTGCAGATATGCACAGCTTGGTCTCAAGTACATGAGGAACACTGTCAGATATGAGCATCATGCCACCCAAGCATAAGTGAGCATCTTCACGCCTTTAATTTATTCAGTAACTACCTGCTAATATGAAGACTTACACTGTTCACAGTCCATTAGAACAAATCAACCAAATGAATGAGCAAGACTGTGGCTGGAAAGATTGCTTAGTCCTTAAGAGCACTTGTTGCTCTTTCAGGGGACTTGAGCCTGACTCTCAGCACCTGCATGGTAACTCGCAATTATCTGGAACCCTTTTACTAGACACATTTTGGTGCACATACAAACAGGAAGGCAAAGTATTCACATAAAGGTAAAAAAATCATACACATAAAATGAAGTAGAAGAGAACATTAAAAATAAACAAAAATAATACTAGAATAATTGATTTCTTTGGACTATAAATTGAAATTCAGAAAAAGTAACTTTTAAAAATTTCAAGAGATGCGTCATTGATTCCTTTATCTAATTTTATTTTTTGAAAAAATGGAAATTTTCAAAATTATATGAGTTATACAATTCAAATTGTTCCGTTTGTTGAAAAATAATATTTTTTTTTTGTTTTACTACACACCACAGTAGTATGCATTCTGGAGAATTATTAAAAGCTGAATACAAATTTTAGATAATTAAAGTCATTGTTTTATGTATTTTTTATTTTTTGCTGTATTATTTTATGTGTTCTTTTATATAATACAAATGTGCTGGATATTTGAAAATTTAATGTATGGACATATATTCAAGTGAATTAAATCAGCATATCAACATCTGTATACACAGGTTTATTGTAGCAATATTTTCTCTATCTAAATGTGCCAAGTAAGCTGCATATTATGCATCATGGATGAATGGATAAAAACAATATTCTATATGTTTACAATAGAATATGTTTACAATATTCATAAAGTATAATATAGTCTCCTTTATAAATATGGGTAGAATCAGATGATTTTTCTTAGATATGCTAGACAAAGAAAGGTAAGGATTTTGTCTTCTCTCTCATATGTAAAAAGTGAAACTTGAGTGTACAGTGATGAATAATAGCAGTTTGGAAGTCTGTGAGTTGGCATTGAGTGGATAAAGAAAGGGAGTTTTTATCAGATCAAAGGGGGAATATCAATTTGAATATGATTAATGGTTATAATTAATATATATTAGTCAAATGAATTCAAAAGCTTAAACTTACTTTCTGTAGTAGCCAGAGGTCTTTAAACCTCTTATGCTATAAAATATACATACATACACCGATACATACATACATACATACATACATACATACATACATACATATATACATACATATGCATATACATGGATGGATGGATGGATGGATGGGTGGATGGATGGAGATAGACATGTAATCCAGCTAGTCCAACAATGACTGTCAACTAACAGAGGATCCAATAATCCAGCAATTGATCAGTCAGTGAGGCTGGATGTCTCACTTGGTCTTCACTACATAAAAGAATCCCAAGGAAGTAGATTCTAATGCTAGTGAAGTTACAAACTGGCCAAGGAAAGTTGATTCAAAGTAGAAAAGAGAGCAGGCTTTCAAATTCCATGTCTTTTACTCAGGTTACCATCAGAAGTAGTGGCCTCTATTAAAAGTGTACATTCCTACCTCAAAAGATCTGCATTAAGGGTGGATTTTCCTGCTTCAAATCATTTAATTAAGGAAAAAGCCCTTATATTTTGTACACAAACAAGTGGATTTTACTTAATTCCAGATGTATTCAAGTTGACAACCAGAAATTGCCATCACTTTTTCTAAAAATGGAAGAGTGTGGCCTGGTTGAGCAAGGCTTCCTCCGGAGATCCAGTAGAACATTTTACAAGGAACAGAGCAAGTGAGCCATGATCCCAGACTCCTGACTCCTCAGCTTCACAATCCTGTGGCCATCAGTTATGCATGGCCACACCCCACACCCCTAGCATTCTGGCTGGACTCCACCCCTACAGTTACCTGGCTACTGTCAGGTTCCCCCCCTCCCCCATTCAATGGTTACCTGGCAAGAGCCAGCCCAGCCCACTACAAAAGGAGGCTTTTTGTCCCTTCTCACTCTCTCTTGCTTCCCTCTCTTGTCCTTGTTCTTGTCCCCCTGTTCCACTGTTCCTCCTCTCTCCCCTTCCTTTTCCCCTTTCTATGTGGTCATGGCCAGCTCTCATCTCTCTATCTTTTCTTTCTCTCTTTAATTCTCTATCTCTTTTCTTTTCCTATTTCTCTAAAATAAAGTTTTGAAACTATGAACTGTCTCTTCTTATCAAAACCCACCATGTAAGAACATGGAGCAGACCTCAGCGTCTCCAGCCCCAGAAAAAGACTCAAGCCTCTTCCCAGCCAGGCTTCCTCAACAGGTACCTAGAGCCTTGCAAATGGCCCTGCCTTCTGGGCAAAGACCTCCCTGCTAGCCAGGCAGCTCTGACTCTACAGATACTCCGGCACCCACTGTCCCTACCCTGGTGTAGTGTGCAGCCACATCCAGTTTCCCCCATATGGGCCCTGCCTGCATGTTTTCCAGGCCTCGCCCCGCAGCTGACTGAGACAGAATCAGATACTTAGACCTAACCAATGGTCTGAAGTCAGGGACTCCTGTGGTTAAATTAGGGAAAAACTGGAGGAAGCTAAGGAGGAGGGTGACCCTTTAAAAAGATAAGCAGTCTCAAAAAAATTTGGACCCCCCCCCCAAGATCTCTGACACTGATCATCAACCTTACAATGTACACTAGCTGGTCCAAGGCCCCTGACACATACACATCAGAGGAGAGCCTGGACTGGCTTCAATGAGAGGAGATACACCTAACCTTTGAGAGACTTGAGGCCCCCTGGAGTAGGGAGACCTGGTAGGGTGTGAGGGTCATGGAGGTATGGGACATCCTCATCCTCTTGGAGATGGGGGAGAAGGAAAGGGATGAGGGACTGTGGGAGGGTGGATGGGGAGGGGAATAACAACTGGACTATAAAATAAAAGATTAAATATAATAATAAAAAACTTAAAAATATTTAAAAAAAAACTGTTAAACATTCTTAATTGGTTAGAATTGTAGCTTAGAAATCCAGGATTTTCCTCACCTATGCAATGCTCTGAGTTTGATTTCTAATACTACCATGGGGGAAAAAGAAAAGAAGAAAAGCTTATATGGATTTGTGTTCCCTTGAAAGACATAATGCATATCTATACATAGAGTAGTTAGTTAGCTTCTCAGTACAAAAACCTGGTTTGCCTCTTGTTGAGTGGGTCTTGAGTCCACTTAGAGTTGACAATCACTGCCAACATATTTATGCAATCTTATTTTTGTTTTACCATTCTTCTTATTAATATAATTCACAGGTTTCATGGCTGGGTAAGACTGTCAGTTCTCTCCCTCGTTGATGGCTTGCATGGTACCTTCTGGTACAATAAGCACTTGTCCTCAAGGGGACACACTTATGTCATTTCAGTTCAGGGGGTCTCTATGCCCTGTTCCAGAAGTACATAGTGCATTTAGCTTGAGGGATTTACCTTCTATCTCTGGACGGAAACCTGTCTATCTTTGGAAAGAACAATCATGGGTACTTAAGGAACATCTGCAACTACTAGTTTATTAAATCAACATAACATAACACTCATCTATAAACATTTGTCTTTATACACATAGATAATTGGAGTCCTTACCCCTCATCAAAGATGAAAAAAAAAAACATCTTTTTTTGCAATAAAAGACTACTACAGGAAACTAAACCGAGAATTCACAACAAAGGAATCTGGAATGGGTGAGAAGCACCTGAAGAAATGTTCAAAGTCCTTAGTGATCAGAGAAATGCAAATCAAAATGCCCCTGAGTTTCCACCTTACACCAATCAGAATGGCTAAGGTCAAAACCTCAGGTGAAGACACATGATGATGAGGATGTGGAGAAAGAGGAACACTTCTCCATTGCTGGTGGTATTGCAAACTGGTACAACCACTTTGGAAATCAAGCTGGAGGTTCCTCAGAAAATTGGAAATAGATTTACCTGAAGACCTAGCAATATCACTCTTGGGAATATACCCAAAAGATGGTCCACCATACCACAGGGGCACGTGTTCCACTATGTCCATAGGAGCCTTACTTGTGATAGCCAGAATCTGGAAACAACCCAGGTATACAACAAGAGAAGAATGGATACAGAAAATGAGGGTTTTTAATTTTTTTTTATTTATTGAAAAGGGAAGTAAAGGGAAGTAAAAACACTTTATCATAAAATTAAAGATTTACATGGAAAATATTTCAGATAAACATGTTAAAATTGACAATCTTCATGGAAAATTAAGGAGTAAATTGGTAGACATGTAAAACATTGATAAATTAATTGAAATATGCGATAGAAATATTTTATGATAGAATTGAAGATTTACATGGAAAATATTTCTGATAAAATTGTAGAAAAATGTAGAAAAACATGTTAGAATTGAAGATTATCATGGAAAATTTTATATAGATATAATAATGGTAGGCATAAAAGTATTCCTAAGTGGAATAAAAGTGGAATTATAAACATTTTCTGATAAACTTGAAGATTTACATGGAAAATATTTCTGATAAAATTGTAGAAATATATAGAAAATCATGTTAAAATTAAAGATTATCATGGAAATTATATAGATAAAATGATAGGCATAAAGATAATCTAAGTTGATTGAATGTGGAATTAGAAACATTTGTGAAAAATCAAAGATTTACATTGGAAACACTTCTGATAAAATAGAGGAAGTATATAGAAAGACATTAAAATTGAAGATTATCATGAAATATAATGCAGATAAAATGGTAGACATAAAAATTACTACATTAATTAAAAGGGGAATTACAAACGTTTTCTGATAAAATTGAAGATTTACATGAGAAATAGTTCATTAGTCTATGTCTTTTTACTGGGGAGTTGAGTCCATTGTTGTTAAGAGATTCTAGGGAATAGTGATTGTTGCTGCCTGTTACTTTTTAATGTTGTTTTTACGTTTGTGTGGGCATCTTCTTTGGAGTTTGTTGGAAGATTACTTTCTTACTTTTTTCTAGGGTGTAGTTTCCCTCCTTGTGTTGGCTTTTTCCATCAATTATGCTTTGTAGGGCTGGATTTGTGGAGAGATATTGTGCAAATTTGATTTTATCATGGAATATCTTGGTTTCTTCATCTATGATGATTGAGAGTTTTGCTGGTAGCCTGGGCTGGCATTTGTGTTCTCTTAAGGTCTGTATGAGGTCTGCCCAGGATCTTCTAGCTTTCATCATTCTGGTGAGAAGTCTGATGTGATTCTGATAGGTCTGCTTTATAAGTTACTTGCCCCTTTTCCCTTGCTGCTTTTAATATTCTTTCTTCATTTAGTGAATTTGGTGTTTTAATTATTATGTGTCAGGAGGATTTTCTATTCTGGCCCAGTCTGTTTGGAGTTCTAAAGGCTTCTTGTATGTTCATGGGTATCCCTTTCTTTAGGTTAGGCACGTTTTCTTCTACAGTTTTGTTGAAGATATTTACTGGGCCTTTAAGATGTAAATCCTCACTCTTGTCTGCACATATAATCCTTAGGTTTGGTCTTCTCATTGTGTCCTGGAGTTCATGGATGTTTTGAGTTACCAGCTTTAAGCATTTTGCATTTTCTTTGACTGTTGAGTCAATGTTTTATATGGTATCTTCAGCACCTGAGGTTTTTTCTTCTATCTCTTGTATTCTGTTGTTGATGCGTGCATCTATTACTCCTGGATTCTTTCCAAGGTTTTCAATCTCCAGAGATGGCTCACTTTGTGATTTCTTTATTGTTTCTACTTCCACTTTCAGATCCTAGATGGTTTTGCTCAGTTCCTTCACTTGATTGTTTGTGTTTTCCTGTAATTCTTTAAGGGATTCTTGTGTTTCTTCTTTAAGGGCTTCTGCCTGTTGACCCATGATCTCCTGTATTTCTTTAAGGGATTTTTGTATTTCCTCTTTAAGGGCTTTTACCTGTTGACTGATGTTCTCCTGTATTCTTTAAGGGATTATTTAAGTCTTTCTTGAAGTCCTCTATGAGCATCATGAGATATGATTTTAAATCCAACTCTTGCTTTTCTGGAGTGTTGGGGTATGCGGGACTTGCTGTGGTGGGAGAACTGGGTTCTGATGTTACCATGTGTCCTTCATTTCTGTTGCTAGGGTTCTTGTGCTTGCCTTTTGCCATCTGGTGCTAGTTGGCATTGTTGTCTCTGGCTGGAGTTTGTTCCTCCCATGGGCCTGTAAGTCTGTGCCCTTATTCCTCTGAGCTCAAAAGTAAAGCACTTCTGGGAGATCTCTCTCTCCTGGCAGGCTATGCATAGAAGGCTGTGGAGTTTCCAGGCTCCATGGTGCAAATGGCAGAGTGCAGGAAGACTTCAGTCCCAGCTGTTCCACTGATCTTAAGCCCTGTGTACACCTAGCTGAGCTCCAGAGAGCGAAAATGTGATTTTTAAACAATGGAATACTACTCAGCTGTGAATAAAGAGGACATACTGAGGTTTTCAGGCAAAAGGATGAAACTAGAAAATATCATCCTGAGTGAGGTAACTCAGTCCCAAAAAGACATGCATGGTATGTACTCACTAATACATGGATATTAGCCAGAAAATAGAAACAACACAGAATACCCAAGATACAGTCCAAAGACCTCAAAAAGCTCAACAAGCCAAAGGGCCTAAGTGAGGACTCCTTACTTATCCTTGGGAGGGAGAAAAAAGCAATCACAAGTAGGGAGGGAGGGACTGACTTGGGAGGGAAAGTGGGCAGATGGGTGGAGGTGGGGGAGAGGGGAACCTGATCTGGTATTTGGTGATGGAAAAGGACTGAAGCCCTGAGGGCTAGCAGAAAGAATGAAAACAGGCAACTTCGGGAGGTAGGAGGTTGGGGGACCCTCCAGAATCCACCAGAGACCTCGACGTTGAGAGACTCTCAGGACATAAAGGAAGGTACCTTAGATGAAATGCCTGACAATGGTGAGAGGGAACTTACGGAGCCCACCTCCAATAGGAAGACAGGCATGAAGTGAGGGAGAGGGTTGCCATCCCACAATCAAAACTCTGACCCATAATAGTTCCTCTCTGCAGGGACAAAAATGGAGAGGTGCCTAAGGAAAAGAAGATCCAGAGACAGACCTGAAGTGGGATCCAACTTTAGGGGAGTTCCCAAGGCCTCACATTATTACTTAGGCTATGGAGTACTTACAAAAAGGCACCTATCTTGACTGCATTCCAGAAGACACAACAGGCAGCTGAAAGAGTCAGATGCAGATATTTGCACCCAACCAATGAACAGAAGCTGCTGACTCCTGTGATTGAATTAGGGAAAGGTTGAAAGAAGCTGAGGAGGAGAGAAATCCTCTAGGAGAACCAGAAGTATCAGTTTATCTGGAATCCTGAGATCTCTCAAACCTGGACTACCAAACAGGCAGCATACACCAGCTGATATGTGGCCCCCACATATACAGCAGAGGACTGACAGGTCTGTGTTCAATCTGAGATGATGCACCTAGCCCTTAAGAGACTGGAGTTTCCAGGGAGTTTAGAGTTCAGTTGGGGTAGGGGTAGGTTTTGGGGACATCCTCATGGAAACAGGGTGTGGGGAGGAGGTATGGGATGCGGAATCATTGGAGGGTGGATGGGAGGGATTAAAATCTGAAGTGGAAAGAAAGAAAACCAGAGAGAGAGAGAGAGAGAGAGAGAGAGAGAGAGAGAGAGAGAGAGAGAGAGAGAGAGAGAGAGAGAGAGAGGCAGAGAGAAGAGAGAGAGAGACAGAGAAAGAAAGGAAGGAAGAAAGAAAAGAAAGAAAGAAAGAAAGGAAGGAAGGAAGGAAGGAAGGAAGAAAGAAAGAAAGAAAAAAAGAAAGAAAGAAAGAAAGAAAGAAAGAAAGAAAGAAAGAAAGAAAGAAAGAAAGAAAGAAAGAAAGAAAGAAAGAAAGGAAGGAAGGAAGAAAGGAAGAAAGAAAGAAAGGATGAATGCAGTTATGGAGACCAGTCCCAATGACTGCAAGTGATATCTACAAAGCATTCCCATACATAAGTCTCTGAGAACATTACTGAAGAGGGCAGAAATACCGTAAGTGCCAGTGGATCATAGAGTTTACTGTGAGATTATGACTCACCATCTTTACTGCCCAAATATAAGCTGAAGAAGGACAGTACCAATAGGCACAATAAAATGAGAAAGGATAAGCCAATGAAGCTGCCACCCTACACAAAGAACTAGGGGCTACCTAGGAATGCTAGGGGCAACAGTGGCGATCTTCTCCAATTGGTTATCTAATACTAAATTGTGAGTCCTGAAAATCTACACACCAGTAACATACAAACTGGGAATTTCATGTATCAAGAATTAATGAAAAATATTTGAATTGAATCAAAACAAGAAGCGTTTTGCATTTGGAGGGAGGAAGTGAAGGGAGAATTACACTATAATCTTTAAAAATATAATTATGCTTTGAAAACTAAAAAGTCAAAATAATTATTATATAATAAACATAAAATTTGTAATTATACATATACACAGACAGCTCTTTTTTTTACTTTATGGATTTGTGTCCTCTTTAAAGATAGAATTTAAAGAGGATTTAATTAATTTAAACAGAATTAATTTCTAATATTAAGATAATGTATGTTTTTTCTATGCTGTTTAATAAAATTCTTAATTATTCAGATATTCACACAGCTCTTGAAATGAAATGTTTTGCTTTTCAATAATACTCTGCAATCAATATTATTGCCAAACAGAAATTCCAATAGACTTGTTCAAAGTTATGAAGTACTAAATAACAGGAGGGACTAAGGACAAAGACTATTTGCCTAAACCTCATTCACTTTTTAATCATAATTGCTTTCTTAATTCTTAACTAATGACCACACATAATAGTACCATACCTAATAAAGTCCATTTAATTTGTAGTTATGCAATATTATTTTTAAATATTTAATTTATTATTAAATTCCTAACTTTAACTACTCTTGTCCTCTCTCAATGAACCAGTTCTGTTATTCATTTAATACTTGATATTATTCTTCTCCTTTGTATAGTGATTGTGTATGCTAGGGTAACTGTCACTTGGGTTATAAATGCCTACTTGAAATCATTCATGAGGCCCTTCAAATCACTATTTAGAATACAGAAAAGATTCATTACCTTTAAATTGGAAATAAATATACAAAACACAATCAGAATCTGGGATGGAGGTATTGAAATATTTACTTTTCATTATTGAACTCATATTTGGTGAATCTCATGATAGCATAAATGTATATTGATAAAGTCCATCAATGCTTTACAGCTTACTTCACGAATGATGGGTGAGAAAGAAATGCAATATTTAAAGTGCTCACTAGAACCATAAGATTTCCAACATAATTTTAATACTTGAAAGTTAAATAATTTAGAGACGATAAAGTTTAGCTAATAAAAAAAATCACTTTGACATGCAGTCAACAGGACCTAAGTCAGCATGTCTCAGAGACTGCATTTGTTGGCTTTATACTGTCAATTGTAATTCTACTTTCCTGCTAAGTCGATACAATTATATTACTACAGGGACTTCATTACAGCCCCCGGGAAGACAGAAGCTGAGGTATACAATTTTCTTCCTATGATGCAAGCAATACTAACCCGTTATGGGAACAATGGTCTACAAAAGGCCAATAAAAGCAGCTGTCTTCAATATTGTTATAGCCTTAAATCATCTGACAAATGATAGCAAAGTCATTAAAAATTTTTAAGAAATAAAGTACAGGAAAATCTTTCTTTCCCATTTGTCTGATTTTGAGAAGATTACTATGAATATGATATTTCTAGTTTTCCATTTCAGAGTATTTTTTAATACTCACACTTTAAATTCTTAGTGTTTATTTTAATGGATCTAAAATTTATGAATATTGAATATGTTGCATATAAATTAGTAATGACAACAGCAATGACATGTTTTCTTGATTATACCACTATTTATAATAGCATAAATTTCAAAACTTGCACTCACAGACACATCTTATTGTTCTATAATATAGCATTGTAGCTTTCCTTTTGGACTACACAGCTTGAAGTGTATATACTATGATTAGTTTCATAATTCTACTTTACAACCTCCATGCAAACTTTTTCAGACAAGTTTTATCTCCTCAGAATTGTTTTCTACCATTTGAGTAATGTCTCAGATACATTTTTAAATCTTCAAATATACACTAGACTTGACCACTTTTATTTTTTTCTAAAGAAGCTGTGATATCTACAAATCAAAACAACAAAAATACCATTTTCTGAAAAAAAAAAAAAAAAACAACTAAGGACTAATAATTATAAAGTTCTCCTTACTTAAAATTCTAAGAAACCTTGATGAAAATCTTCCATTTTGTGATATATAAACATCACATTAAATTTTGATGAGTGTTAATTAGTGACCATGCAATAAGTTCTATACAAGGATTGAAACATTACTGAAAATGACATATCCCAGAAAGATGCATAGAGCGCCACCAACCTGGCAAAGAGATAAACAATTGCAGCACAGAGCAGTACACTTCACAGTGCTCCTTGCTCCAATTACAGGGTTTGTTTATGATTAAGTATTGGATTTCTCCATTTACCAAAAGAGTCTCCAATGTTTTCAAATTCTTTCTTTCAAGATCTTTTGAAGGTTTTATTTATTTATTTCTAACACTACATGAATACCTGAAGGGAGAACCAGGGAAGGATGTAAAAATAGACTAGAGCTCACTATATACAGATAATCATCAGAACGGGAAAGTCAAGAGCATAGGACAATCCCTAAGTTTGAGGTAGGAATGCAAATATGCTGACTTCTGGACCTTCATGACCTCAAAGTATGGTAAGGCAATTGATTTGTGTTGTGTTGTTTAAATCCACTTAGTTGTAACCTTTGTTATAATAGCAATCAGAAATTAATGTCTGTTTTAAAATAAAAGAAATTAATTTCCTTTGTTCTCACAATGGGTCCATTCCCAATGTGTAAAGTTGGTTGCAGTTCTGAATGTGCCCTTTTTAAAACACTGAAATGTCCTGAAGACAAACATTAAGCAACCTACACAGGATAAAGAATGAAAAATAAAAATTCAATATTGTTGAAAAATAGCTGTCTATTGAATGATATACTACTTGATAATACAGTGGAGTTGATTTCATTCCTAGATTTTGCCTTCAAGGGAAGAGGCTGAAATCTACAGAAGGGTTATTATTTGATAAGGTAGCACTTTAGGGAGTTGATATCTATAAGAATCACTTAGAAGTTGTTTTCGTAAATGCAGATGGCTGTCTGCTATCATCAGAGTTTAGAGTGAGACTCAAATAATTTGCATCTTTATAAGATTCTAGATGATGTTGACATGATCCCTCCGGGGAATACCCTTGAAAAACAGGGGTGGAATGTAGCATCAAGAGTATGCTACTCAGACGCGCTATGCTCATACAATAGTTCTTGTCACTTTGTAGACATGTCTCTCGTGACATTCACTTCCTATCTCTCCAAACAAAATGGCATTGAGAAAACAAATTTGTATAATACAAATTGTTGAAGAGAGATGAATTATTATTATTTTAGAGAAGTCTTATGTACAAAACAAATATTTGCCAGTTAGAGTAGAGAATATTTGTTATTTTCTCTCTCCTAGATTTTAACAGTAATAAGCTAAAGAGTAATATATCTGTAGCATATAAAATATAGCATGAACAATTTCTAAGTTAGAAGAGTTTAAAGCAAGACATGAAGTACTTGGCTGTCAAGTTAAAAAATACAGAATAATTACCGTCAACAGAATCCTTATAGCATTTATGCACATACACACAAGACAAAACCATTCAGGTACAGTTATTGTTTACTTGTAACTTTGGTGCTGAAAATTGAACTTAGATTCTTGCATGTGTTAGGCAAGCAATTTAACAATGGTGCTATATTCCCAGGCTCATATCTAACATTTCTTCATACTTTGAAAAGTAGCCATGTATGACTATTGTACCTGAATATAACCAATGATTATTTATTCCATCTATTGGCAGGAAACTATGAATTAGCAAGACATCCAAGAAGCTGCTGCCTTTTATCAAGCATTGTTACTATGTTTTAAAATAGCTTTATGGATGACATAAGTTTTCACAAGCTTCACATTCCAAACACACTTCTAAATAGTAAATATTTCTTTAAAGTTGGAACCTGATAGGGTATCACGATAAGAATGTCTGTGAGACTGGTATATTTAATAAATATAAATACCTTCAGGCACAAACAGACCCCTTGTATCCCTCCTCAACACTTGGGAAGGCCAGGTTTTGGAAAGCAAAATTAAGTGTTTCTTAATCAGTATTGTAATTGGATAATTTGTCTGGAAGACAGAATTGTGGGTTCAATCCGAACCCTGTTGACTTTAAGTGATTTTCCACTGTTACCCTACTATAATATACAGGTTGTCAAAAGCTTTAAATGCTAATAGTGGTCTCTCTTTAATACTTGGTATTATTTGATACTTGATATTACTTGGACTTCCTAAGACACAAATAGGAAAAAGAAAGAAAGACATTTTTTTATCTTTGAAAATCCTATTGGAAAAACAAAGCTGAAGTCTCCAGCACACTAAACTATCCTTCTTATTTTTTTTTTTGAAGGCACAGTTTTGCCTTGTTAACGTAACAATTGTACAAAACTGTACATAAGTTTTACTGAAGGAAGAAAATGGTAAGTTGTCTCATCTATTAAAAAAATAGAGCCACTCAAAATGATTGGAGGGGACATGCTCAGGAAGCCAAGACAGCTCTTGGTTCTGCAGCTCACCAGTTCAGTGTTAAATAATAGGAGGTATAAAACCTGCCGAGTTCAGATAGATGGACTTTGAATCCTCCAGACAGGTTGTGGTTTTATCTCACTTAGTATCTGTCATAATGATAGGTAGGTATATGCCCAGCAGTGTTTGTAAGCCTTTCATGTTAATGGATTGATAGCCCCAGATACAGATCTTTATGGCTGGCTTCTAGCAAACAGTTTTACAGTCTCCCCAATTACATACAGGATGGTAAAGATGAAGCTTGCATTTTAACTTTGTTCTCTCTAGTACCTAGGAAAGTGTTAGCATAAAGGACATTCCAGGAAGGAAGGCATAGATGCATTTGGATAAACCCTTTTGGTGAGACATAACCTATCACCAATGATGAAATGCAATCGCGCCATTAATGAGTGACTATTAGTGCACCAAACATGTTTTATAAGTAGGGATTTCTGTATGCTTTAAAGGATTACAGAAATTATTTCTAATAACGTGTTTGCAGCTTATTGGCTTTCCTCTTTGTGAATTAAAGCAGTGTAGTGTTGGAGATAGTAGCTATAGCCACTTCAAAAACACAAAATGACTGTTTTACATAAAATATCTCATTTCAGTAACGAACCAATAAGTGCTAGAAAATCTTATTTCCCTCTCCACACCCACGTAAACTAAACACTAAATCATAGGTTATCTAGCATTCCACACAAATCACACCTGTGACATATGGTATCTTCCAATGTTCAAACCTTAGGCTTTACCCAGTCTTTAATCACTTAGGGACATTATTAATTAGATCATTTTAATACTATTTTCTTATTTAAATTTGCATTCTTAGAAAAAGATTTAAGACTTCACATTTTTGCTTTCCTTGCTGCTGCAGTCATCTAGCAAGCTTCCAGCCACACACATGCATGTCTATCTGACAATTGTGCTTAATTGGGAATCTAGCAATAGGTTCACATCTATTAGTCTATTTCTCTCTTTTGGTCTCTATCACCTCTCAGCTGTTTTTGGAGACACAGAAAGAAGAATCTAGACCTCCTCTCTAACAGTGTCTTCATTTAAATGAGCATAGTAGAAACCTTCAAATAACTAGTATCTTTCTTCTTATATAATTGAATTGGGAACAAATTTTCATCTTCATACTTTATCAGTTCTTGTAACTTAAAGACCATGTGACACATTTACTTTTCTCTAAAGTAATAGTACACTGCTTCTACCAACACACCTGGTAATTCTGCTGGTAGGTATCTGTGAGTTCAAGGCAAGCCTGGTCCACATAGTAAGTTCCAGAATAGTCACAACTTCACAATAGAGAAATCCTGTCCCATAAAAACAAAACCTAACTAACTTACCAAGGTACAGAGAGCAGGAGAACAGTCCCTGCCACTTAACTACTATAGCATTCCAGAGAACAGATGTTGTATCTTGCTTGAGCAGCTCAGTCAAGTTAGCCTTGGATGTGGGGTTGCAAGTGAGCTGCCCAAGAAGGCTTGAGTGCAGGAAATATAGCCCTGTCTCTAGTCTGCTATGCGATAGCCAGGATGACAGAAAGGGAGAGATGCCCTTCTCACCTCCCTTGGCCCTTGGAAGACAGGAAAGCTGGAACCTGTGTCCTGATAGTAGGAGACTGGCCCTTTTCCTCACTAGCTGTAACACTCAAGAGAGCAGATTTATATCTTCTTGCCTGGGTAGCAAGTTAATGTTGGCCCTAGTTTCTGGTTTCAGGAGTGCCAGCTCAGGGCAGGAGAGCTTGTCCCAGCTGCTATGAATACAGGAAAGCTGGATGCTGACCAGTTCAGATCCAGGACTTTGAATTGCCCACCCCAACATCTACCCCATGGATGAACTGCTGGAGTTTGTGAAGGCAGTAGGCAGACAGATCCAAAACTATAGGATCTCCATGACACAGGGCAAGAACAGGAAATCAAGAGGAGTCCCAGTGAGGTTCCAGTATTGATAGTGCAGCAGAGGCTAGAGGCTTCAAACCAGCCCAAGGACTCATTGCAATGAACATTTGCAACCAAAGAAATGTGAACGAATGGTGTGCTGTGGATACACTGTGACACAGTACACCTTCCACAATATTATTTTTTCCCTCTTTTCTCTTTTGGTAGAAAAGTTGCAAGCATGGAGGGTGTGTATGAGGGGCCCAGGAGATGATACTATGAAGGAAGTTAAGCATTCAAATGTCTAAAAAAATGACTGTGATGTCAAGAATATAACAAAACAGATGTTAAACAAACCATTACTATTATTTTAGGAATTTTTAAATTAAAATCCTAAACCTTTATCCTGGTTCCTATTGGGAGATAGAACCAATGTCATTTATATATGATTGTTTTATTTTTTTCACACATATGTGTGTGTTGTGTTAGTTTTGAGACACAAAGCATATTCTTCATTTGTAACAGGTTCTTTTAAAGTGAATTTTCAGCATATTTGTGATAAATTCTACCCTTTGATTTAATTCCCTGAGCTCAGCAGTCTAGTCCTGTCTTTGTTTTCTGTTTTCCTTCTTGGTGCAATTTTCTGTTAGTGTTCGACTCTATATAATAAAGTGATTTACAAATACACAACCTGCTGATCCTGTTGTCAAACTAAGACTATGAAACACATCATATTTCTCCTACAGTAAGAGAAAAGACGGTTTTAAAAATAATTCAGTTTCTTTCCTTGCCTGTTCAGCCCAACTAAAGCTGAGAAATTATATTGTTTGTTTCTTAATATTATTTATGCCTACTGTTTAATAAAATGCATTGTACTATTAACTCTTTAAGACTTAGTAAGATATGTATCAAAATGATTAGAGTTATACCAAGGATGTTATTTACAGTATCAAACATGGTACAAATTGATTCTTATAGAAGAGAAATGATAAACCATTTCTATTTTGGCATCACATTCAATAAATTGTCAGATGTGACCTGTAGTGTTCTTGTTTGTTGACTGGAATATGGGGCCATGAGTGATCTAGCCAGGAAATAATACAAAGGTCAATTATTGATACCTGAGTGAGTTTACAGGAGAATTGGATCACAATAGAGGAGACATGGATTTTCTCATAGGTGCAGACCCTAAAATATGGAGTCAATTGAATTATTAAGAAATTATACAACAATGTGAGAATAGTATCATTCTGCTATAATAATCTCTAAGAATGGTATGGACTTTGAGATTCCTTGCTGACTGTCTTAGTCAGGGTTTCTATTCTTGCACAAACATCATGACCAAGAAGCAAGTTGGGGAGGAAAGGGTTTATTCAGCTTACACTTTCACACTGCTGTTTATCACCAAAGGAAGTCAGGACTGGAACTCAAGCAGGACAGGAAGCAGGAGCTGATGCAGAGGCCATGGGGGAATTTTACATACTGTCTTGCTTCTGCTGGCTTGCTCAGCTTGCTTTCTTATAGAACTCAAGAATACCAGCCCAGGGGTGGCACCACCCACAAGGGGTCCTCCCCCCTTGATCACTTTGAGAAAATTCCGCACAGCTTTATCTCAAGGATGTACTTCCCAATTGAAGCTACTTTTCTCTTGGATAACTCCAGCCTGTGTCAAGTTGACACACAAAAACAGCTAGTACATAAACTATGTGTTGTAATGAGGTAACAGAATTCTGAAAGACCCACATGCCTTTAGGAGACTATTGCCAATGGAGTAGAATGCTACAATATTACACATGTGTCTAGATTTAATTTAGGGCCCACACCTAAATATAGTAAAGGCAATATACAGCAAACCAGTAGCCAACATCAAACTCAGTGGAGAGAAACTTGAAGCAATCCCACTAAAATCAGGGACTAGACAAAGCTGTACCCTCTCTCCATATCTTTGTAACATAGCACTTGAAGTTCTAGCTAGAGCAATTAGACAACATAAGGGATACAAATTGGAAAAGAAGAAGTCAAACTATCATTATTTGCAGATGATATGATAGTATACTTAAGCGACCCCCCCCCCCAAAAAAAAAACTCCACCAGAGACCTCCTACAGCTGATAACTTCAACAAAGTGGCTGGTTATAAAATCAACTAAAGCAAATCAGTAGCCTTCCTATACACAAAGGATAAGCAGGCTGAGAAAGAAATTAAAAAGTTTTTGTAAGGCAAAGGACATGGTCAAGCGGACAAAACGGCAACCAACAAATTTGGAAAGGATGTTCACCAACCCTACACAGGACTAAAATCCAATATATACAAAGAACTCAAGGAGTTATTCTCCAGAGAGCGAAATAACCCTATTAAAAAATGTGGTACAGAGCTAAACAAAGAATTTTTACCTGAAGAACTTCGAATGGCTGAGAAGCACCTTAAAAAATGTTTAACAGTATTAGTCATTAGGGAAATGCAAATCAAAACAATCCTGAGATATCACCTCACACGCATCAGAATGGCTAAGATTAAAAACTCAAGAGACAGTAGGTGTTGGTGAGGATATGGAGAAAGAGGAATACTCCTCCACTGCTGGTGGGAATGCAATTTGGTCCAACCACTCTGGAAATCAGTCTGGCTGTTCCTCAGAAAACTGGGCATAACACTTCTGGAGGACCCTGCAAAACCACTCCTGGGCATATACCCAGAGGATTCCCTGCCATTCAATAAGGACAATAGCCAAAAGCAGGAAAGTACCCAAATGTCCCTCAATGGAGAAATAGATACAGAAAATGTGGTATATTTACACAATGGAATACTACTCAGCAATTAAAAACAATGAATCCATGAAATTCTTAGGCAAATTCTTGGATCTGGAAAATATCATCCTAAGAGAGTTAACCCAATCACAAACGAACACACTTGGAATACAGTCACTGATAAGTGGATATTAGCTCAGGAACTCTGAATATCCAAGACACAATTCACATATCAAATGACTCCCAAGAAGGAGGAAAGAGAGGTCCCTGGTCCTGAAAATGCTTGTTCCAGCATTGTAGGGGAATACTAGGACAGAGAAGTAGGAGGGGGTTGATAGGCGAAAGGGCAGAGGGAAGAGGGCTTAGGTGATTAAGGAACTGGGAACTGGGAAAGGGAAAATCATTTTGAATGTAAACAAAGAATATTGAAAATAAAAAATTAAATAAAAAAGGAAAAAAAAAAGAGTAGTCTTAAATGAAGGAAACATAGCCCAAAGAGAATTATTTATACCTTCTACTCATTTACATTTTAATGTGATCTTTCATGTTAAGAAAAAAGGAAAACTCATAGCTTTGAGTGACTCCAAAAAGGAATTTGAGAGAGCATACACTAGAAGAACAGGAACAACTGAAAGCCCTGGAACAAGAAGAAGCTAATTCACCCAGGAGGAGAAGAAGACAGGAAATCATCAAACTCAGGGCTGAAATCAATCAAGTAGAAACCAAGAGAACCATACAAAGAATCAACAAAACCAAAAGCTGGTTCTTTGAAAAAATCAACAAGATAAATAAACCCTTAGCCAGACTAACCAAAGGGCACAGAGAAAGTATCCATATTAACAAAATTAGAAATGAAAACTGAGATAATACAACAGAAACCGCGGAAATTCAAAAAAAATCAACAGATCCTACTACAAAAACCTGTACTCAACACAACTGGAGAATCCGGAGGAAATGGACATTTTCTTAGACAGATACCAATTACCAAAATTAAACCAGGATCAAATAGACCATCTAAACAGACCCATAACCCCTAAAGAAATAGAAGGAGTCATAGATAGGCTTCCGACCAAAAAAAAAAAAAAAAAAAAAAAACCACAGGACAAGATGGTTTCAGTGCAGAATTCTATCAGACCTTCAAAGAAGACTTAATAGCAATACTCTTCAAACTTTTCCACCAAATAGAAACAGAAGGAACACTACACAACTCCTCCTTCGAAGCCACTATTACGCTGATACCAAAACCACACAAAGATCCAAATAAGAAAGAGAATTTCAGGCCAATTTCCCTTATGAATATCGATGCAAAAATACTAAATAAAATTCTTGCTCACCGAATTGAAGAACACATCAAAACGATCATCCAACATGATCAAGTAGGCTTCATCCCAGGGATGCAGGGATGGTTCAATATAAGGAAATCCATAAATGCTATCCACTACATAAACAAACTCAAAGAAAAAAACCACATGATCATTTCATTAAATGCTGAAAAAGCATTTGACAAAATTTAGCATCCTTTCATGCTAAAAGCCTTGGAAAGGACAGGAATTCAAGGCCCATATCTAAACATAGTAAAAGCAATGTACAGCAAACCGGTAGCCAACATCAAACTAAATGGAGAGAAACTTGAAGCAATCCCACTAAAATCAGGGACTGGACAAGGCTGCCCCCTCTCTCCATATCTTTTCAATATAGTTCTTGAAGTCCTAGCTAGAGCAATTAGACAACATAAGGAGGTCAAAGAGATACAAATTGGAAAGGAAAAAGTCAAAGTATCACTATTTGCAGATGATATGATCATATACTTAAGTGACCCTAAAAACTCTACTAGAGAACTCCTACAGCTGATAAACAACTTCAGCAAAGTGGCTGGCTACAAAATCAATGCAAGCAAATCAGTAGCCTTTATATATTCAAAGGATAAGCAGACTGAGAAAGAAATTAGGGAAATGCCTCCCTTCACAAGAGCTACAAACAGCATAAAGTATCTTGGGGTGACTCTAACCAAACAAGTGAAAGACCTATATGACGAGAACTTCAGATCTCTGAAGAAGGATATCGAAGAAGATCTCAAAAAATGGAAAAATCTTCCATGCTCGTGGATTGGCAGGATTAATATAGTTAAAATGGCCATCTTGCCAATGGCAATCTACAGGTTCAATGCTATCCCCATAAAAATCCCAACCCAGTTCTTCATAGAGCTAGAAAGAGCAATTCTCAAATTCATCTGGAATAACAAAAAACCCAGGATAGCTAAAACTATACTCAACAGTAAAAGAACTTCAGGGGGATTCAGTATCCCAGACTTTAAACTTTACTACAGAGCAATAGTGATCAAAACTACATGGTATTGGTATAATACCAGGCAAGCGGATCAATGGAATAGGATTGAAGACCCAGAAATGAACCAATACACCTATGGTCACTTTATCTTCGACAAAGGAGCTGAAATCATTCAGTGAAAAAAAGCTAGTCTTTTCAACAAATGGTGCTGGTTCAATTGGAGGTCAGCATGCAGAAGAATGTTAATCCATCCATTCTTATCTCCTTGTACTAAGCTCAACTCTAAATGGATCAAGGACCTCCACATAAAACCTGACACACTGAAACTAATAGAAAAGAAACTGGGGAAGACCCTGGAGAACATGGGCACAGGGGAAAAGTTCCTGAATAGAACACAAATAGCTTATGCTCTAAGATCAAGAATTGACAAATGGGACCTCATAAAACTACAAAGTTTCTGTAAGTCAAAGGACACTGTCAAAAGGACAAAACGTCAACCAACAAATAGGGAAAGAATCTTCACCAACCCTAAATCCGACAGAGGGCTAATATCTAATATATACAAAGAACTCAATAAAGTAGAACCCAGAGAACCAAATAACCCCATTAAAAATTGGGGTATGGAGCTAAACAAAGAATTTTCACATGAAGAACTTCAGAGAGCTGAGAAATACCTTAAGAAATGTTCAACATCATTAATTATTAGGGAAATGCAAATCAAAACAACCCTGAGATTTCACCTCACACCAGTCAGAATGGCTAAGTTCAAAAATTCAGGAGACAGCAGGTGTTGGCGAGGATGTGGAGAAAGAGGAACACTCCTCCACTGCTGGTGGGATTGCAAGATGGTGCAACCACTTTGGAAATCAGTCTGGCGGTTCCTCAGAAAACTGGGCATGACATTTCCTGAGGACCCTGTTATACCACTCCTGGGCATATACCCAGAGGATTCTTCAGCATGCAATAAGGACACATGCTCCCTATGTTCATAGTAGCCCTATTTGTAGTAGCCAGAAGCTGGAAAGAACCCAGGTGTCCTTCAACGGAGGAATGGATACAAAAAATGTGGTATATTTACACAATGGAGTACTATTCAGCCATTAGAAACAATGAATTCATGAAATTCTTAGACAAATGGATGGAGCTGGAGAACATCATACTAAGTGAGGTAACCCAGTCTCAACAGATCAATCATGTTATGCACTCACTGGTAAGTGGATATTAGCCTAGAAACTTTGAGTACCCAAGACATATTCCACAAATTAAATGATGTCAAAAAGAATGGAGGAGTGGCCCCTTGTTCTGGAAAGACTCAGTGCAAGTGTATAGGGGAATTCCAGAACAGGGAAGTGGGAAGGGGTAGATGGAGGAACAGGGGGAGGGAAGAGGGCTTATGGGACTTGCGGGGAGTGGGGACCCAGAAAAGGGGAAATCATTTGAAATGTAAATAAAAAATATATCAATTTAAAAAAAAAAAGAGAAAGGCTGGGCGGTAGTGGCACACGCCTTTAGTCCCAGCACTCGGGAGGCAGAGGCAGGTGGATTTCTGAGTTTGAGGCCAGCCTGGTCTACAGAGTGAGTTCCATGACAGCCAGGGCTTCACAGAGAAACCCTGTCTCCAAAAAAGAAAAAAAGAAAAAAAAGAAAAAAAATCTACTTTAAAAACAAAACAACGAAAAAGAAACAAACAAAAAAAGAAAGAAAGAATGAAAGAAAGAAAGAAGGAAAGAAAGAAAAAGTAAAAACAAAAAATTCAGAGCCACAGTTTGACCTCTTTAAACTAACTCTTCTTTAAATTCAGAAAAAAATGCATTGAGTCTAGACTGCTCAATGCCAAAGAATATAAAGGACAAATTAACTAATAACTAATGTCAATGCTTTATTTGTACTGTAAGAATGTAATTTAAGCCTTTTGTTGTCATTAAAATTATTTTACACCAAAATTTAAACATAACTCAGTTACTGTACCCTATTTAGATTATAACTTGGCTTCTTGTTTTCTTTTGATAATGTTGATTGAGTCATCAAATTACTGGCCCAAAATATTAAGCAAAAGAATATTTTGGTTACTTTTTTTGGAAAATGGCTTCTAAAAATTTGAATCCCGAGCCTAACTTGCAAATGTTATTTCTGCAGGAAATCAAACATGCCTGAAAAATTCACGTACTTTTCTCACTTTATTTAGGATGATGGGGTAATGACTACATGAAATAATTTTGTGGTTAATTCTATGTTCCTTTGTGATTCATCTATGAATTCCATATTATCTTCATCATAAAATTGAAGAGTTAGCACTGAGTACTTGAGTTAGAAAGCAGAATAGAAACTTTCCTTACCACAAATAAGAAAACGAATGAAATTCACATTTTTCCTAAAGCAGAAGAGGAAAATGATGCCAGAAGTAAATTCTGTAATTTTATTTACCAATACACCATAATTTTGCAAATGTTCCTAAGATATCAGACAATTAAATGCCATTCGTTCCAAAAATTTCTCCTTAGTACCACACACAATTTTACACTAGCTTATGTTACATATTTAAAGCACACCAGTAATTCATAAATTGTATTTTAACCATTTTATTGATACCTACATGAATTGTTTAAAGATGGCTTTAATACTGACAAAATAAATTCCACAATTCTCATCCCTTTTACAAAATGCTCCACATCTCCCATCCAATTGTTACCAAAGAATTCAATTTGTTATGTATCAAGCTGGTTTTGTAAATTCCTTGATTTGTGTCCATCCAAGGTTGCAATGTTTTACATGGCTTATGAAGCCCTGCTTTGATGCTGTCTCTTTCCCCTTGTGTTCTAAATTCTGACCACAAAGAATGTGTAGTTGTCTTATACTATAAGAAGTTCTATGTCTTCAAGAACTTAGTTCATTCTATTGCCAAAGTCTGCTATATTCTTATTTCAATTTTTCAATATTTTGAATTTTTCCTCCTTTTATGAGCCTTGTTAGCTTTTATTTCAGAAGTTGAATGACTTTTATTAACTAAATACTTCTTGTCTATGTTAAATTTTTGATTCTATCTTCCATAGTAATTACAATAATTGCAATATCAATATGTTTATTTATTTTTCTATTAACCTGGTTAATCTTGATGGAAAGTTCTGAAGATTTGTAACATGATATATTATGGATAGCTATATGGGGGTGTATATAGGCAGATTGGGCAGCAAAATGTACAGCATCTAACAAATGTGAGATAGTTTTATTTGGATTTACAAATTATGAATCACATGATGTTACTTATTTCCTATTGCTGAGGTTGTTAGTGAGTATGGGAGGTTCCTTTGTGTGTATGCTTGTATAGTAGAAACTTTTTCATATTAGAAGCATTTGGTACATTGGGCAGAGAGACTTCGGTGTGCAAGTCAGTGTCTTATGGAAATGCTGTTTCAAGAACTGCATGGTACTGTTTGCATATTAGTCATATAATTAGGAAGTATCAAAAACCCGAACATATCAATTTGTATTTTAATAGTTCTAGATTTAAATTGCTCTGTTCTTTGATGCTGTATTCTTTCTATTCCCCATTTTTTCATTTGTAAAAGTGGATATTAAATTCTAGTTTATCTTCCTTTCTTGAAAACGTGGTAAAAGTTTAAATGCATACATACATGTAAAATGACCAAATACTAAGAAGCAAATATATAATATTTTAACTCTGGCATTTTCTGATAACATAAGTTACAAATCTTGTCTCTTTTTCTCATTAAATTAATTGTCTTTCAGATTTCAAATTTTTAGCAGTGATTTTTTTAAACAACTAAACTATAATCATGATAAAGAGAAATATCTTTTTCCTTCAGGACCTATGAATAACTTAATTTCTAGTAACAATAATTCAATTAATTGAAAAATTAAATAAAAGCTTTTGTCTGAAATAATACACTTTTAAAAAAATTATTTTACCCTCCCTTTTCATCGTAACTTTTATGAAGAAAACTTTGGCAATAGTTAAGTGCCACTTGCATTCTTGAATTCTGTCTAGTTCTGAAAAATGTCAACTATTAAAATGGAGTCACTTCAAAATATTGTTCTCAGAAGGTGTAAAATTTTTAAAATAAGAAGAGTTAATGATTCCAACTTAGGATATATATAAGGTCAAGAAGTGTCCATTACAGTTTTAAACTATGTATATGAAATTGTTCTGTTATCATGACACGGACATTAGAATGTAGATCTGTATGCTTGGGGCCATTCATAAACACATATGAAAACTACTAGTAGATAACAAAAGACTATAAAATGTTATCCATCAATGCAATCCACTACATAAATAAACTCAAAGATAAAAAACCACATGGTCATTTCATTAGATGCTGAAAAAGCATTTGACAAAATCCAGGATCCTTTCATGCTAAAAGTCTTGGAAAGAATGGGAATTTAAGGCCCATATCTAAACATAGTAAAAGCAATATACAGCAAACTGGTAGCCAACATCAAACTAAATGGAGAAAACTTGAAGCAATCCCACTAAAATCAGGGACTAGACAAGGCTGCCCCTTCTCGCCATATCTTTTCAATATAGTACTTGAAGTACTAGCTAGAGCAATTCGACAACATAAGGAGGTCAAAGGGATACAAATTGGAAAGGAAGAAGTCAAATTATCACTATTTGCAGATGATAGTATACTTAAGTGACCAAAATAACTCCATCAGAGACCTCCTACAGCTGATAAACAACTTCAGCAAAGTGGCAAATCATTCAAGCAAATCAGTTGCCATCCTATAATGAAAGGATAAGCAGCCTGAGAAAGAAATTAGGGAAATGACACCCTTAACAATAGCCACAAGCAATATAAAGCATTTGGTGTGACTCTAACTAAACAAGTAAAAGATCTATATGCCAAGAACGTCAGGTCTCTGAAGAAGGAAATTGAAGAAGACCTGAGAAAATGGAAAAAATCTTTCATGCTCATGGATTAGCAGGATTAATATAGTTAAAATGGCCATCTTGCCAAAAGCAATATACAGATTCAACGCAATCCCCATCAAAATCCCAACTCAGTTTTTCATAGAGTTAGAAAGAGCAATTCTCAAATCCATCTGGAATAACAAACAGGCAGGATAGCTAAAATTATTCTCAAGTGTAAAAGAACTTCTGGAGCAATAAGTATCCCAGACCACAACAGTACTACAGAGGAATAGTGTGAAAAACTTCATGGTATTGGTACAGTGACAGGCAGGTGGATTAATGGAATAGGATTGAAGATCCAGAAATGAACCCACACACCCATGCTCACTTGATCTTCAACAAAGGAGCTGAAAGCAGCCAGTGGAAAAAAAGATAGACTTTTCAACAAATGGTGCTGGTTCAATTGGAGGTCAGCATGCAGAAGAATGCGAATTGATCCATTCTCATCTCCTTGTACTAAGCTCAACTCCAAATAGATCAAGGACCTCCACATAAAGTTTCTTTTATGAATGAGGGTCTCCTTGCATTTGGAGCATAGATGTTCAGAACTGAAAGTTCTTCTTGGTGGATGTATCCGACCAGCAAGAAGTGTCCTTCTGTGTCTCTTTTGATGACTTTAGGTTGAAAGTCAATTTTATCTGATATTAGAATGACTACTAAAAACTCCACTAGAGAATTCCTACAGCTGATAAACAACTTCAGCAAAGTGGCAGGTTATAACATCAACTCAAGCAAATGAATAGCCTTCCTATACTCAAAGGATAAACAGGCTGAGAAAGAAATTAGGGAAATGACACCCTTCACAATAGCCACAAACAGTATAACGTACCTTGGGGTGACTCTTACCAAGCATGTGAAAGATCTTTATGACAAGAACTTCAAGACTCTGAAGAAGGAATTGGAAAAAGACCTCAAAAAATGGAAAACTCTCTCATGCTCATGGATCAGCAGGATTAATATAGTTAAAATGGCCATTTTGCCAAAAGCAATATAGAGATTCAACGCAATACCCATCAAAATCCCAACTACTATCATATCATCTGCAAATAGTGACAGTTTGACTTCTTCCTTTCCAATTTGCATCCCTTTGACCTCAAAAAAATGGAAAAATCTCCCATGCTCATGGATCAGCAGGATTAATATAGTTAAAATGGCCATTTTGCCAAAAGCAATATACAGATTCAACGCAATACCCATCAAAATCCCAAGTACTATCATAGCATCTGCAAATAGTGACAGTTTGATTTCTTCCTTTCCAATTTGCATCCCTTTGACCTTGTTATGTTGTCTAATTGCTCTAGCTAGGACCTCAAGTACTATATTGAAAAGATATGGAGAGATGGGGCAGCCTTGTCTAGTCCCTGATTTTAGCAGGATTGCTTAGAGTTCGAAAGAGCAATACTCAAATTCATCTGGAACAACAACAACAACAGCAACAACAACAACAACAACAAAACCCAGGATAGCTAAAACTATTTTCAACAGTAAAAGAGCTTCTGGGGGAATCCAGATCATGAACCTCAAGCAATACTACAGAGCAACAGTGTTAAAAACTGCATGGTATTGGTACAGTGACCGGCAGGTGGATCAATGGCATAGGATTGAAGGTCCAGAAATGAACCCACACACCTATGTTCATTTGATCTTTGACAAAGGAGCTGAAAATATCCTGTGGAAAAAAAGATAGCCTTTTCAACAAATGGTGCTGGTTCAACTGGAGGTCAGCATGCAGAAGAATGTGAATTGATCCATTCTTATCTCCTTGTACTAAGCTCAACTCCAAGTGGATCAAGGACCTCCACATAAAGCCAGACTCACTGAAACTAATAGAAAAGAAACTGGGGAAGACCCTTGAGCACATCAGTACAGGGGGAAAGTTCCTGAACAGAAAACCAATAGCTTATGCTCTAAGATCAAGAATTTACAAATGGAACCTCAAAAAATTACAAAGTTTCTGTAGTGCAAAGGACACCATCAAAAGGACAAATCAGCAACCAACAAATGGGGAAAAAATTTTCCCCAACCCTACATCTGACAGAGGGCTAATATCCAATATATACAAAGAACTTAAGAAGTTAGACCCCAGAAAACAAAATAACACTATTAAAAATGGGGTACAGAGCTCAACTAAGAATTTTCACCTGAAGAATTTCAGATGGCTGAGAAGCATCTTAAAAAATGCTCAGTATCATTAGTCATTAGGGAAATGCAAATCAAAACAACCCTGAGTTTTCACCTCACACCAGTCAGAATGGCTAAGATTTAAAACTCAGGAGACAGCAGGTGTTGGTGAGGATATGGAGAAAGAGAAACACTCCTCCACCACTTATGGAGTTGCAATCTGGTACAACCTCTCTGGAAATCAGACTGGTGGTTCCTCAGAAAACTGGGCATGACATTTCCAGAGGACCCTGCTATACCACTCTTGCGAATATACCCAGAGGATTCCCCAAGATGTAATTAGGATACATGCTCCACTATGTTCATAGCAGCTCTATTTATAATAGACAGAAGCTGTAAAGAACCCAGATGTCCCTGATCAGAGGAATGGATACAAAAAATATGGTATATATACAAAATGGAGTACTATTTAATATTGGAAACAATGAATTCATGAAATTCGTAGACAAATGGGTGGAGCTGGATAACATCATCCTAAGTGAGGTAACCCAGTCTCAAAAGATCACTCATGGTATGCACTCACTGATAAGCAGATATTAGCCTAGAAACTTGGAATACCCAAGACATAATCCACAGATCAAATGATGTCCAAGAAGAAAGAAGGAGTGGCCCCTGGTTTTGGAAAGGCTCAGTGCAGCAGTGTAGGGCAATTCCAGAACAGGGAAGTGGGAAGGGGTGGATGGGGGAACACAGTGAGGGAAGAGGGCTTATGGGACTTTCAGGGAGTGGGGAGCTTAGAAAGGGGAAATCATTTGAAATATAAATAAAGAATATATCGAATAGAAAAACAACGAATTCATGTAATTCTTAGACAAATGGTTGGAACTGGAAAATATCATACTAAGTGAGGTTACTCATTCACAAAAGAACACACATATAATACAGTCACTGATGAGTAGATATTAAACCAGAAGCTCAGAATACCCAAAACACAACCCACATATCAAATCATTCACAAGAAGAAGGAATTTGAGGACCCGGGTCCTAGAAAGGCTTGATGCAGCATTGTTCGGGATTGCCAGGACAGATGAGTGGGAGGGGGTTGATTGAGGAACTGGTGGAGGGAAGAGGACTTATGGGAATTAGGGGGGGAGGGCGAAACCAGGAAAGGGAAGATCATTTGGAATATAAACAAAGTATATAGAAAAAAATATGACACCAAATACAAAGTTGTTTGCAAAGTTCAGTTATCATCTTGGAAATGGTAGTAGAAAGATTACAAGACATAGGAGTAGTGAGTTTTCATAGCAAATCATTATTTGCTGGACCTTAGAGAGTGGTAGAACACAGGAGTCCACACCATCTGTGCTTGCATGCACAGGATCCAGCTAGCAAAAATTAGGAATGTGCTCAT
Source organism: Apodemus sylvaticus (assembly GCF_947179515.1). NCBI lineage: Eukaryota > Metazoa > Chordata > Mammalia > Rodentia > Muridae > Apodemus > Apodemus sylvaticus. The sequence goes on from NC_067489.1 coordinate 35,445,026, forward strand.
AATCCTGATACCTGAGCAGCTATTGGAATTTAATGCCTGGAGGAGCTATGAGAGTAGGTTAGATTTCTTTAGGATACAGTTCCTGGGGGGGCTATCTGTGTTCCAATGGAGAGTCTTATACCCATGTTCACACAAATAACACTGTGTGGATGCAGTGAGTTAAAAATTAATACAAGGAAATAGAGATATGATGGACATAAGTGAGTGATGTAGGAGATTGGGAGGAATTGAAGTAGAAAAAATGAGGTTCAATTTGATTAAAACATATTCAATATGCGCATTAAATTTAAAAAAAAGAGTTTTGAAATTGAAGAGTATGCTAATAATTTTTAATTGCAAATAAAAGTTAACAAATTTTAAAAGTAAAAGCAATCCAGAAAAGGGGAAATCATTTGAAATGTAAATAAAAAATATATCGAATAAATAAATAAATAAAAGAGAGAAAAAAAGCAATTTACAATATTATTGTGCTAGTTAGTTTTGTCAACTTGACCCAAACTAGTGTCACCTTGAAAGAGGAGACATTACTTGAGATTGTTTCCATCAGACTGGCCTATGACCAGTTGACCATTTTCTGGATTGATGAGCTGTATGAAAGGGGACAGTCCAGTGCAGGCAGTCCACTTGTGTTCTTGTAGTCCTGGGTTTTTATAAAAGCAATCCAAGTAACAGTTAATAGAAATAATAAAACAACTGACCACAAATTTGAAATAGAGAAAGACTAGTATTTGTAAAGGTGTAGAGGGATAAATCAAAGAAAGACCTAATGACTCTGTATTATAATCTCAAAAGTTAGAAAAGGAAACAGGAGAAGTAAGGTGAGGGGGAACCATAATCATAATATTTTACATGAAAAATTATTTTCAGCAAAATAAAAAAACAGTATTCTTAAGAGAAGATGGTAATATAAAAATAAAGATCAAGGCGTGAAGAAAAAGCTCATATTTAGGAGCTGTCCCCCATTTTCTGTGTTCCAGCTCTGCCTCTTGGTTTTTCAGATTTTTTTCTTCCTGCCATGCCTCCCTCAGCCACCAACTTCTCCCCAGAAGAGTAGGATGAAGTAAACAGTTTCCTTCTCAGTTGCTTTTGGTCAAAGTTTTATCATGGCAGAAGAAACCTAACTAGGACAATTATTCAAAACTATTTAAAGACTGCAGCTACCATCTGATTTATACAGGAATCATTGTGTCTACTTAAAAAGAGGTCAGCTCTCTGAATATTCCAGGGAACAAAAGAAAAATTATGTGTTTCGAATAATGAGAACTAAGATTACAACATCATTGATTACTGTCCAGAATAAAAGCACAGCCTTGTTCCTTTTCATGTGTGTTGTGACCACAAAAGATAATTACAGTAAAATAGATTCTAAAAAATGGTTTTAAATTATTAATATAAATGTTTCATATGAAAGAAAGGAAATGTGGCTGAGGATTATTTCAAAATCTATTCAACTTACTAGTTTACTTTAAGGCCCTTTAAAGGAGCCACTAACTAGAAACAACATACACCTGCATTTGGATATTTTAGTCCTGAAAATAATCACATATGCACACACATGCACTCACACATACACACACACACACACACACATACATACAAACGTAACCGTTCTCAAGATGTCAAACTCAAATTAATAATAGGAACTCTTTCAACAATGGATAAGAGATAGGGAAAAACTCAAAGTAAATAGCTTTACTTTAAAATTCATTATGATAATGGATGAATTCATTCTTGGCATTATTTTGTGCAATGAAGGGATCAAATATTTCTTTTATAAAATATTTCTAAACTTTTGATGAATTATGTATGATTTTATTTTTAGGCTCTCCAATTTGAAGATCTCAATGGTTGCTTTAGTTAAATATAGACTCCATTTGAGATTGAAACAATATGGAAAGGAAATCCTTTTATGACTTGAATAGGCAGGAATTTTTGCCTTTGGCAATATTTTCTTCATTTATTTACTTACATATGATTTTATTTCCATATTATATAATGTCAGAGTTATTGCTGCAATAAAAAAGGTACTGGTTTTGGTTGAAAATTGTCTGAGAACAGATTAGAATAATGCTAACCTGTATTTTGAGTAATAGTATGTGACCGGTTATTTATAATTTATACCAAGTTTTTTTAAAGGATGATGTTAGGCATATGATAACATTTTTTTCTTGGTAAATTGTTTCAGGTGGAGAAAAAGAGAAAGGGAAAGTGAAGTAATGATATTATTATCTAAAACAATGAAAGAATTTATCATAAAAATAATATGGATCTGTCAGGAAACTGAGTATTCTGATAAAACAGTGGAATGGTGGTAACCAAATCACCCACGGTTCTCTGCTTGGAAATGTGATGTCCTTTACAGAAGAGATTTTGTGCTTGGTGTGGAAACCTAAGTGGAATGATCTGAGGCCTTGTGGGAGCCTACTGATGGAGCTTACCCAAATGTTTATGCTGTCGACTTGAATTTAAACATTTATATTTATATGAGTGGGCTTTTACTGCTCACAACTTTTGTCAGAAAGTTCAAGTTAGGGTGTTATAAGTATCATTTGGAACTGGGATCTGCAATTTGATCTTTAGATCAGCTGTGCTTTTGTGCAGTTGTCTTCTGTAGTTGTAAAGAGAAAAATCTTTGATGAGGAGTGAGGATTATATTTATGAATATTTATGAGGATGTATGTTGAGAATCTAGTTGGGATTTGGGTTACTTAACAAAGTGGAGGTGTAGCCTTCCTTCCTGATCCATGAGACTTAACTAGCCCTGGCTTGTTAGCTATACTTCAGTACCAGGTATGACTTAGGTATTGTTAAATGGGTCTTAAGTACAGTTATGAAGACATTGCTTACATCCAAGTTAGACGTACCAACTATTGCAAATACATGATTATTGTACCATACAGGCCTTAGGTAAGATTCACTGGATTCATAGCTCAGCAGGACTATTGATTTCTTTGCTATTTTGAAAGCTTTGAGCCTTCTGGTACAGGAGAAAACAAGTCCCAGGAGGGAGGATTTCAATTCAGACCCATCTGAGATCCTTTGAGTTTGTCTTCTAAAGCAAAAGAACTTACTTCCTATTTTGCAAAGGCAAACCAAAGTTAATAGCATTAGCCTATAATATTATGGCTATTTCTTGTATAACCCTTATTAACAATTTAAAAAGAGGGTTTCTTACACTTTTAGTTAGAAAGTTGATGGCTTTTAAGGATAAGAGCTATTGTTAGTCCACATAGAAATTTTTTTAAACCTTGTATGTATATGCATAAAATACTTACATGTATTATAGATAATTTTCGGTAAATGGATAATAGTATAATTCCCATACAATTTTATGAAGGATCATTACTTGTATTTTATCTTCCTACTGCCTTCTTCTCTATTAGTCTTCCTCTACCTTCATAGTAAAAGCCCATCACTTTCATCATTTTCTCCTTTAGATAATTGGTACCTTGCTATTCCCCTTTTTATTATTCTACCCCCATCAAGTCCCTGCAATGGGTCATTTAAAATTCCCTCATTTCTGCAGTACTCAGGTGATATATGCCTATATGTATATTTGGAATCATTTTTCCAATGGAAAATAAAAATATATTTTCATTAAGATCATGAATAATGCAAATACACCTACTCTTTCCACTTCTACTGTTTCTCCATTAGACAAATGTAAAGAAAATCATTTAAAATATAATGAAAGAAATGACAGTATCTCTTTTCAGATGGCAGATTTTACGTGTAAAAGAGCTCAGAGTGCATGAAGGATAAGAAACAATAAGTAAATTTGGTATGTGTATATGAAATAAAATATAAAAAAATGTTAAATACTTTCTATTGTCAGTAAACTAGATATAAGGGTATTTGAAACATTTACTTTGACCAAGGCCATTTTCATGGCCTTTAGATTAGAACTATTATTGGAACTTGGTGATATCATGAGCAAGTACAGAACTGAAGGCAATAACTCCTTATTTCCATGAATATATGAATAGAAAGTTCTTCAGCAGTGAAGAAGAGATTTCTGAGTTCAACTCTAGTCATGATTGACTGTTTAGGCCACATTACTCTGCAGACTCAGTGCAATTATCTGTAGTTCTTGAGAACTTGTGGCTGCAGTTACTATGTATTGCCAAAAAGAAGGTATTTCTCAGCTCATTCCCCGTCTTGTACTTTTTACACTCTTCCTGCCTTCTCTTCAAAATGTTCTGTAAAACTTACACAATAAAAGTCTTGAAAAAAATTCTAGAGAAACAGGGGCATTCTTAATATAATAAATCAATATGTAATAAGAACACACCTGACATGATCAATGAAGAAAAAGGCTTTAACTATTTCCATCAAAATCAGGAAACAGGAAGATGTCAACTATCTCTACTGCTGTCCAATATAGTACTTGAAGTTGAAAAAAAATCTTTAAAAATTCTTCAACATTTTTACTCATCAGAGACATACAAATTAAAATTACTTTGAGATTTAATTTCATATAATCCAGCATAACTAACAATTAAAAGACAAGAGAAAGCAAATATTGGTGAAGATGTGAATAATGGGGAAAGAGTGATTTACTGTTAGTGGGAATGCTAACTGGTGTAGCCACTGTGGAAATTGGTGCAGAGGTTTGCTAATGCTCTTTGTTGTAATACAAAGACACATGTGCATCTACCTATGTTCATCAATACTCTAGTCACACCAGCTAGGTTATAGAAATGCCCTACATGTTCATCTGATGCATTAAAAATGGAGATGAGGCTTTTTGCATACAATTACACTTTATTTAGCTATCAAGAAAAATGACATAAATTTTCCAGTTAAAAGTATGTAATTTGTGTATATTATACTGAGCGAGGTAATCAAAACACAGAAAGGCAATTGACACAGATTCCTACTTATGTTGGAATTGTACACCTAAGGTTCTTAGATTTGCATCTTTAAACTGGAGTACTTACAGTATCCAGAAAACTAGAAAAGGATCATAAGAATAGAGGAAGATGAAAGATCTTGATGGAGAAGTAGTGAACAAAGTTGCTATGAAGGAAAAAATGTGAATAATAAAATAAGAGTTTTAAGTGGAGAGAGGAATGGTTGATTATGGCAGAAGAAAAGTTCTGGTGATCGATAACTGATATTAAGAATATTTGAGAAAGTCATATGGAACCCTATTATTTTATGAGTTACCTAAATTCACACACACATACACACACACACACACACACATACATACACACACATAAATACACACACATTCACACCTATACACTTGTCTTTCAAGGCTTAAAAATTGTCATCAAAGAAAGGCTAGAAAGATTTTCTGAACCAGAGGTTGTGGAAGACCAAGGTAAAACAGAAAACTGTCTTCTAGACATGAGGATATCTGCAATAATTAACTCATAGTAGCTATGGTTGCTTGATCAAGAGTTGCCCCAAATCAAGACAGTCAGCATTCTAGCATGGAGTGTGAGGACTTCTTCTGATGGATGATTTCACCGGAGAGGGAAAGTCACGTTTACTTATGGCAGTGGCTTCCTTTAGATTAACCCTACAACAGTGGGTAGCTCCAAATCAAGATGTGTATGGACAGCACAAATTGTAAAAGGTGGTTTATTATGTGATAAAAAAGAGTAAATGAATCTGGGGGTCTCCTGAGAGTCTCTGCCAGAGCCTGACAAATACAGAGGTGGATGCTCTCAGCCAACCATTGAACAGGGTCCCCAAAGGAGGAGCTAGAGAAAGGACCCAAATTGCTGAAGGGGTTTGCAGTCATATTGCATATTGTTCCATAGGAGGAACAACAATATGAACCAACCAGTATCCCAGAGCTCCCAGGGAACCACGAACCACTGAGTACACATGGAGGGATCCATGGTTCCAGCCTCATATGTAGCATTGGATGGCCTTGTTAGACATCAATTAGAGGAGAGGCCCCACTGTAGGAAAATGCCAGGACAGTGAAGCAGGAGTGGGTGGGTTAGTGAGCAGGGGGAGGGGAGATGGAAAAGGGGGTTTGCAGAGGGGAAATATGGAAAGGGGATAACATTTGAAATGTAAATTAAAAATATCTAATAAGAAAGTTAATCTGGTAGGATATAATGATAGTAGTTCATTAAAGAATTAATGAGAGGAAACACCAGGAATATTTTCAAAGTACAATGCATGAAATTCTCAAACTAATTAATAAAATATAAAAATACGTGTCACAAAATAATAAAATGAAAACAAATTTATGAGGAGTATCCAACTTCTTAGGACTCTGAAAGAATAGTCAGTAAAATATGAATATCCACATTTTTATTTCTGTTCTTACATCAGTTTATCTTGGAAACTTAAAAAAAAAAAGCAAAACAAAACAAAAAAACTCAATTTAAGTCTCATCCACCAAGTGACCGATGCATATCTACAAAGTATAGGAGACTACTGGGTTTGGCCATGGAGTCTCAGGATTTAGGAATAAAAAGCATCTCTTTTCTGGATGAACCAAGAGAATAGCTAAACCATATAGAACGAAGTATGTTGACGTTAGAGAGACAGACTTGAGAGAAGCTATGGAGATCTTGGCAGATTTCAGTAGGTACTGTGGCCTCTGCATCTTCTCATTAAAACGGATGAAGGAGTTTTGATTCTAAAATGGCCTAGAAGTTATCATAAAGGCATGGAGGAAATTACTCACCTAATAACTACCTATGCATCTAAACTGGTTATAAATGGTCAGTTTCAGCCAACTGCCACCCAGACAGCCAGCAGTGAACACATTAAATGTGTTACCAATAATGCAAGAGACAGAGATAGAGAATACCCTGACCCAAAGAGGTGGGATCTCTGAAAATCTAATGATCAGCATCTGCAAAACACTTGTTCACAACATTGTCTGACACCAGAAAGAAGATATAGATATTGACAAGAAAATTTTAAAGTACGTCACCAACAGTGAAATTTACCACTGCACTTCCGAATAATTCATTCATTTCTCCAGCTCCTCCTTCTGCTTTTATGGTCCAAGTTGGCAAGTTTGGTTACATACTCTTTCACTGGAGAAACAGAGGAATAATGGTCTCTCGTTACTCATAAAAAAGTCTGTGTCTTTTGAGGGTAAAACCCTTTTCATGTTTTTTAGAGTACTTTCTTCCTCTGTTTCTTCTCTTGGTTTCCTTTTCTTACACCATGTGCTATATCTCTATCCACTTGCAGTTTCTTCTGTTTTCCCACTTTGGGAGCATGTCAAAGTAGACATGAAAAAGGGAGCTTTATGTATTTTGTTGAGTTCGTTTGGGATTGGGTTTGGATAGAGTATGGAGCCAAAAGATAAAATGTTGTCAGCCCAGCAAATACAGGCAAACCAGAAAACCACAAAGCAGCATAGCTACAAATAAGATTCACTTGATTTTATAATTTTGTCTAATATGTTGATGTCTTTGACAATGAAGACCAATGCTAGGATTTTGGAGATTTCATGCATGATAATTTAGTTAGATGTTAGGATATTGCAGTCTACTTTTATAAGAAGAATGAAAGAGATTTTGTTAAAAACAGTCTTATAGAAAATTTGGAATAGTTCTATATCAAGACTCAGCTATATCACTCCTGAGAATATACCAAATATATACCCTCTAATATTGCATTGATACTGGCTCAATCATGTCCATACCAGCTTTATTCATAATAGCAAGAAATTGGAGACAGCCTAGATGTCCTTTAACAAAGAATAAAGAAAATGTGGTAGATCTACACACTTGAATACTATTCATTAAAAACAAAGACATCATAAAATTTGCAGGCAAATAGATGAAACTAGAGAATATCATCCTGAGTGAGGTAAGCCAGACCCAGAAAGGCATGCATGGTATGTACTCACTTATAAGTGGGCATTAGCCATAAAATGCATGGTAAACATACTACAATTCACAGACCAAAAACCAAAAAAAAAAAAAAAAAACCAAAACAACAACAATAAAACAACAACAACTAAGTAATAGGGAAGGCACAAAGGAGGATGAGTGAATCTCACCCAGAAGGGGAAACAACACAGTCATCAGAGGTAGATGGATGGAGGGAGCTGGTGGACAGTGAGTGAGAAGGGGAACAGGGAATCAGGTGCTGGGAGAAGGGTTGTGGGAAAGGGCTGAGTGTGAGAATGGCAATGGATGGGAGGGATCTGTGGGAGGAGCTAGAGATCTGGGACTGGGAGTGGGAAGTTCTATGGACCCTATAGGAATAACCTTAGCAGGTTATGGAGATGGAAATGTTCACCTCCAATAACCAGGTGGGACTTCCAGTGGAGAGAGGGGTCCATCAACATACCCACAAAACCTTCAACCCAAAATTTGCCTTTCCTTCAAGATGCACAGGGATAAAGTAGGAGCAGAGTTACTCCTCATGAAAGACATCTATTTGCAGCAGAAAAAGACTATTACAGAAAACTACAACTGATCAAAATGCAGAGATCAGTTGATTGGGAGGTGCCAAAGCAAGACACGGAGAGAACACAATCTATTGAACTGAATAAGCAGTGCTCATATGGGCTCACAGATCCTGAAAATATAAGCAGGAGGCCTCCAAGGGCCTGTCCCAGTTCCTCTGTGTATGTTATGGCTGCTAGCTTGTTGGTTTTGTGGGACTCCTAACAGCGGAATCAGGTGTGTCTGTGACTCTTTTTTCTGCTCTTGTTATTGTTCCTACTGTTGGGTTCCTTTGTCCAGCTGTGATATGAATACTTTTGCCTTGTCTTATTGTATCTTGTCATGTTTACTTGTGTCTTGGAGGCTTGGAGGAGGACTGTGGAGAGAAAGAGAAAGTGTCTTTCTCAGAGATTAGTATCCTAAATGCCTAATGGTCAGCCCTGCATACAAGCATACAAGCAACACTAAATAGACTCAGAATGCTGTATTTATATATTTATCTGTTTAAATATATATTTAATTCTATAAACTTGTACACACATGTACACATATGCATGTCATGTGTGTGTGTGTATGTGTGTGTGTGTGTGTCTGTGTGTGTGTGTATAATAATAACTCCAAAGAAAAGGAAGCCAGGAAGCTATCTTGAGAGAAAGTTGTAGAAGCTGGATGATGGGACATGTGATGGATTTGAGGGAGGAAAGGTTAGTAGAAAAATTATGGAATCATATATTATTTAAAATAAAAATTTAAAATAAGAAAAATAACATTGGTAATTCTTGATGTTCTAGTGAAAATTATCTGTTTCATCCAAACTGGGGAGGGACATTAGTTTCCAAGACTTGGATCCCAAATTCAGGTTTTATTATATATTAGTTATGAAACTTGCTTTCTCATATGTAAGACCAAGTGAGACTTTACTTCCTTTTTTGGAAATTAGGAAAAAGGGACTCGAGATGTAGACTACACGGCTCGCATTGTTAACGACACAGTGGACATTCCCTCCTCACAAAGCCATTGAGTTTGAGCAATCCTTGTTTTGTTTTTGTTTTTTTTTTAAAATAAAGGCAATACAGGAATGTATTTCTAGATAATGAAAAGATTAAAGATCAGCAAAAACAGACAAATGAGTTCAAGCCTTTGCAGGACAGACTGTATGCCTATAGCTGGGGGTCACAAGCAGAGACAGCGAGCAGCACCAGAAGAGAATAGACTAAAACTCTGCCCTGAGCAATACAGCTTCACTGATGCTCCCAGTGGGCCAAAGTGAGGTTTAAGCTAGAATCTAAATTTAGGTTTTAATTTATAATTGCTTTTACAAGCTAGAGGTCTTAATTTTTTTCTTTCCACAAAGTATACCACAGATCATCTATTAATTTTATTTTATTGAACTGAATTAAACTAGGGCTTATCTGGCTATGTTTGGAATAAATTCTTCTATGAATAATGAATAAAAGTGGCTCATTACAAATATATAATACTGCCTGTTTGGGTAATTAGTAAAGCATGCTTTTTGTGGGCCACAGAATACAGGTAACTGTGACTGAAAGCACTGGATAACAATTTTATAATGATATACTTTTTTAAATACTGTTACATTTGTCATTTGTTCAACGGGAACAGTTTAATATGTTACTTCTAGCTAACCTTAATTATGGAAAACAAATCTCCTAAATCACAGTGTACAGACAATTTACAGCTGTATAGTCCATTAGGTGATTTAAATTATATGTAAAACACTCTCAGTAATTATACCCAGAGGCAAGGAAAAAGTTTGTAGAATTATTGGGAAAGTGCAAAAGCTATAATAAACTTAAAAAAATCCTTCTAAAGCCCTGTTTAAATTGTGAAACTAGATCCAGCATAAAAGAAAACTGGCCACTCTCCTTTAAGATAAGGAAATAAAGGAACTAACATGGCACCAGCTCTAGGTTAGGCCAAGAAGCCAGCATCCGTTGCATGAGTAAGCACTGAGGATGAATCGGGGGTTGAATGTGAGATGCATGCTTGTCCACCTGGCTATAGATGAGACAAGCCTTCAGAGACTGGTGGTAAAATCTCCAGCAAGTCTTGAATCATTCTCCAATTTATAAAGTTTTGGATCTATAAATAATAGAAAAGGTTATGGGTAAAATATGAAGTTGGAGTGGGATCTAAGGAAATTGCTGAGGGAATAAATATCTAGTGTGGAATGATGAGCAGATTACATTATATGCAGGGTATCAAGTGGTGTTACCAAAAGCTTTGAGAAAGAATACTAAAGAATTAAGCAAATGCTAGCACTGTCTTTATTTTTTCACTCAATAAATTCTTTATATTTCAATACAAGAAGGTAATAACATGATTATTCTTTTAGTATCAACATGTTAGTTTTAAAATAAAGCAGTTAAGTATAAAATGTCACTTCAGTCACTGGCTTCAGTGTGTACAGAACACACACATTCATTTGAAAATGCAGTTTTGTAACGGACACTAACACAATCCTTCTTGATTCATTAAATTATGTCATTTGGAGACTGTGTGTGGTGGTGTGTGCTTTTAATCCCAGTACTCAGTGGGCAGAGACAGAGTTTGAGGTCAGCCTGATCTACAAAATATATATCAGGACAGCCAGAGATAGATACACAGAGAAACCATGTGTTGAAAGAACAAAACAAAATAAAACAACAACAACAACAAAAAAACCCAGGTCATTTGGAACAATTAAGATTCCACCCCATGCCAATCAGAATGGCTAAGATCCAAAGCATAGGTGACAACAGATGCTGGCAAATATATGGAGAAAGAGAAATGTTTCTCCATTTCTGGTGGGCCTGCAAGATGGTAAAACCACTTTGGAAATCAATCTAGTGATTCCTTAGAGAATTGGAAATAGTTCTACCTAAAGACCCAGATATACCACTACTCAGCACATACCCAAAAGATGCTCCAACTTATAATGAGGACACATGCTCTACTAAGTTTATAATGTTCTTAAAATTTTTAATGAGAGCAAACATTGTGTTAAGAAACTAATGAGAGATAATTGCTTATCTCTAATTGGAGATAAAGACTCAACATTAGGGCCAGGAATTATCCAAGTAATGAGGATAATCTGGAAAAAAGAAATTCATTTCAATCTGTGAGATTTTTAGTAGTCCTGAATATGGCTGTCTACATAAGTGTGTGTGTGTGTGTGTGCGTGTGTGCACGTGCACTTGTGTAAATATGTTTACATTAATGCCTTACATTAAATTGAATGGCCTTTTTCTCTTGTTCTCTTGTTGCAGAAGAATGCTTTACTTCTACATTAGTATCAACATTTTAGCTTTACATCTTCACCTAATAGATGTGAATGTTAAAGGAATCCTCTTGGATAAATTAACAAGTCATGTAGTTTCATGTAGTACAGATCTTTTAATTCAAAAATTTTTATGTATTTCAGGAAAATTATCTAAAACACCAATACCCAGAAGTCACGCTTCCTTTGTAAATAGTCTCAGGGAAGAGGAACTCATTACCATAAAAGGCATCTCATTGCTTTCCATATATCTTTATTTTAGTGCAGACTTAACAGCAGTCTTTTCATAAAACATTTTCAGTTATCAGAAAGTGATATTGATAAACTCCACAAAAAAAAATGACTGTAAAGTTTTCCTGTTTTTACTTTAGAGGATTGCATGGTTGCCTTTGCATATCAACACAACCCCACCTTGTCACCCAGGGATTTATAATCCAGGTGGATGGAAATAACATGCCTGCATAAGGCAGACTTTCTCCTGTCTCCAGGCTGCTTCACACAGCATGTAATTTGATTCATTTTTTCATAGTCATTGAATATAACCTATTGAATTCCCATGTCAGTAGTACCAAGGGGCAGATAATCCAGACATATATGGAAAGAAAGCAACTCCACATCTAATATACTCTAGGGAAGATATGAGGCTGATTAATAAAAAAATTGTGATTAAAAGGAGCTTTTAATTTAACCTTTACTTTTAGCACTTAAATTTATTCACTAAACTCTTTAAGATTACCAAGAAAGTGAAAGGAATTAGTAGCTGGTTTAATTCTTGGCAACCCTTATAGATAAAGTTAAGAAATAGTATATTTCTTAAATATATTGTTAATATATCATATTAATAATTATTGTCTTATTAAACCTTATTAGATACATTAATATCTTAAATATATTAAACATATAATCTCTTATTTATTACTATAAACTGCATTAGGATCCTTGAAAACCCTGATGTGAATATATAAACCCTTTTTAAAATTAAGTGAACTATTTTACTGTTCCAAGGTATCATTTTTTAGTCCATACCCTTATGATATCTCATTAATTTATTTATTTAAGCTGTGCTCCTGGTGAAAAATAAGGTTCAACCTGCTTGAAGACCCTGAGTTTTATGATGTAGTTCACAGAAATTATATTATTTATTATAATATTATTATATTATTGTTATAATTAATATAATTATAACAATAATATAATAATATTATATTATGATAATATTATATTTATATATATTATAATACTATTATAATATATAAAATTATAATATTTTGGCAAAAAGTCATATATTCTTGATTCTAAGCTTTATATGCCTAACCACAAATGGATTTGCAGGTTAGAGTATAAGAAACAAATTCATAGTGGAAGTTCAGAGTACAAGAAATGAATGCCTAGTAGATATTTCAAGGGGGATGACAGGTGATAGAAATGGTGACATAAGAAGCTTCAAGGATATGCTAGTGTAGCAGTATAGGGCAAAACCAGAACAGGGAAGTGGGAATGGGTGGATAGGAGAACAGGGAGAGGGAAGAGGACTTATGGGACTTTCGGGAGTGGGGGGCCAGAAAAGGGGAAATTATTTGAAATGTAAATAAAAAATATATTAAAAAAGAGTGCATATGGCAGAGAGGATGGGAAGTTGGAAATTGTGAATGATTTAAAATGTCTTAAGTATGTCGACTGTAGTGAAATTAAGCACATATGCAAGTATGGGGACACAAAATACACAACATATATGTATTTATATAACATATCATATATAAATATATATATTTATAGAATATATATATATATATATATATATATATATACATATATATATACCTTACAATGAGAATGCCATAGTCAGCTCCAAGAATTTCTTTTATAATTATACAATTTTGTAAGAAAAAAGTGTGTTTTTCAAATAAAGATCTATATGTGATTTATTTTTCAGAGTAAAGTCATAATATTCTATTAAATTGCAAATCAAATACGAATCTCATGACTTTTCATATGTCCAACAAACATTTACAAAACAACCATTGTGGGCCAAACATTACTAAATAAGTAATCTCCCACTTTAAGGGTCACATTTTATAAAATGAATGTGAAGTACTTATCAGAATTTCAAAGTAAATGTTACAGTATGTCATAATGTGTTATACAGGCACCTTAAGGGAATTAAATAGAGAAGTTTGGGTGTTAAGTTAGTTGACTGACAGTTGACTGAATGTGAGCCTTAGTATTATAGGTCGGAGTTTGAACTCAATACTCAAAGGAGTTCTTGAAGAATTGGGAAGGAAGAACACAGGCTCAGCAAAGACACTTCTGCTGAAATTCATGGATGGTTATAGTGAAGTTGGGTAAAGAATATTAGGAAAAAAAACTATAGAAATCCTGCAGAATATTAGTGAGCAGTAAGGCATAGGTATAGATCAGTCAGTGAGACTATATTTGATTCTGTACAAAATAATATCATTTGTGAAATTGTAGATAGGATCATATTTAAGAAAATTTATCTAGAAGATTATAAAGTATTTCAGGAAAGAGATAATGGTGATACATTTATGGTCAAAGCCACAAAAGGGTGTGAGAGACAAAGACATTTTACCCTTTCATAATGTTAAGATGGAGCCGAAGATATAATTATTTGTATTGAAAGTGTAGCAAGACAGAATTATTCAATGATAAAGCCAAGATTTGACTAAGGTAAACAGAGAAACTCAGTAAGTGTAAAGTAAGTGGGAGACAAAATAGAGCAGGACATTTCTTGTGTGTAATAAAATCTAGTGTTTTGTTTCTTATGTCTAAGTGGGTATAAGAACATAGATTTAACAGAGAATTTTGGTCTGAATTAATTTTGGGTTGAGGGGGAATCTGTTCAATAGAGATTGTTTGGAGACATATAACTGGATAAGATTTTAGAACTTTGTACAAACGCTGAAGGAAAGAGGCACCAAGATTTCACTTACAGAAATGCCCAAAGAGACAATGCACAGAGTGAGGGGAATTAGCAAAGGCTGGAGATGAAATAATTGCTAGATTTGGAGGTACATGTTTTCCTGACAGCTAAAAATAAAATGTATCAGAGGAAAGCCATAAGAACCCATCAAGAACAGTTGGTAGTACTTAGAGAATTCTAACACAGAACAGACCACTGCATTTAAAAGCATAATATTGGCAAAATGGCCATTTTAACTATATTAATCCTGCCAATCCATGAGCATAGGAGGTTTTTCTATTTTCTGAGGTCTTCTTCCATTTCCTTCTTCAGAGTCTTGAAGTTCTTGTCATACATATTTTTCACTTGTTTGGTCAGAGTCACACCAAAGTACTTTATACTGTTTGTGGCTATTGTGAAGGGTCTCATTTCCCTAATTTCTTTCTCAGCCTGCTTATCCTTTGAGTATAGGAAGGCTACTAATTTGCTTGAGTTGATTTTATAACCTGCAACTTTGCTGAAGTTGTTTATCAGCTGTAGGAGTTCTCTAGTGGAGATTTTTGGGTCACTTAGGTAGACTATCATATCATCTGCAAATAGTCATAGTTTGACTTCTTCATTTCCAATTTGTATCCCTTTGACCTCTTTATGTTGTCTAATTGCTCTAGCTAGTACCTCAGGTACAATATTGAAAAGATAAGGAGAGAGGGGGCAGCCTTGTCTGGTCCCTGATTTTACTGGGATTGCTTCAAGTTTCTCTCCATTTAATTTGATGTTGGCTACCGGTTTGCTGTATATTGCTTTTACTATGTGTAGGTATGGGCCTTGAATTCCTGTTCTTTCCAAGACTTTAAGCATGAAAGGATGGTGAATTCTGTCAAATGCTTTTTCAGCATCCAATGGAATGACCATGTGGTTTTTTTCTTTGAGTTTGTTTATGTAGTGGATTGCATTGATGGATTTCCGTATATTGAACCATCCCTGCATCCCTGGGATAATGCCTACTTGATCATGGTGGATAATTGTTTTTATGTGTTCTTGGATTCGGTTGGCAAGAATTTTATTGAGTATTTTTGCATCGATGTGCATAAGAGAAATTGGTCTAAAGTTCTCTTTTTTTGTTGGATCTTTGTGTGGTTTTGGTATCGGCATAACTGTGGCTTCATAGAAGGACCTGGGTAGTGTTTTTTCCATTTCTATTTTGTGGGATAGTTTGAAGAGTATTGGTCTTCTTTGAAGGTCTGATATAATTCTGCACTAAAACCATCTGGCCCTATGCTTTTTTTGGTTGGAAGCATATCTATGACCCCTTCTATTTCTTTAGGGGTTATAGGTCTGTTTAGATGATCTATTTGGTCCTGATTTAATTTTGGTATTTGGTATCTGTCTAGGAAATTGTCCATTTCCTCCAGATTCTCCAGTTGTGTTGAGTATAGACTTTTGTAGTAGTATCTGATGATTTTTTGAATTTCCTCAATTTCTGTTGTTATATCCCCCTTTTCAGTTCTAATTTTGTTAATTTGGATACTTTTTTTGTGCCCTTTGGTCAGTCTGGCTAACGTTTTATCTATCTTGTTGAATTTCTCAAAGAACCAGCTCCTGGATTCGTTGATTCTTTGTATGGTTCTCTTTGTTTCCACTTGATTGATTTCAGCCCTGAGTTTGATGATTTCCTGTCTTCTACTCCTCCTGGGTGAATTAATTTCTTTTTGTTTCAGAGCTTTCACGTGTGCCATTTAGCTGCTAGTGTATGCTCTCTCCTGCAATATACCGATTCAATGCAATACCCGTCAAAATCCCAACTCAGTTCTTCATAGAGTTAGAAAGAGAAAATCTCAAATTCATCTGAAATAACAAAAAACCCAGGGTAGCTAAAACTATTCTCAACAACAAAAGAAATTCTGGGGCAATCAGTATCCCTGACCTCAAGCAATATTACAGAGCAATAGTGTTAAAAACTGCATGGTATTGGTAGAGTGACAGGCAGGCAGATCAATGGAATAGGATTGAAGATCCAGAAATGAACCCACACACCTATGGCCACTTGATCCTCAACAAAGGAGCTGAAAACCTCCAGTGGAAAAAAGAGAGCCTTTTCAACAAATGATGCTGGCTCAACTGAAGGTCAGCATGCAGAAGAATGCAAATTGATCCATCCTTGTCTCCTTGTACTAAGCCCAACTCCAAATGGATCAAGGACCACCATGTTATGTGTGAAGTAAACCCAGGTATCCCTCAACGAAAGAATGGATGCAAAAAATGTGGTATGTATACACAATGGAGTATACTTTTCAGCCATTAGAAACAATGAATTCATGAAATTCTTAGACAAATGAATAGAGCTGGAGAACATCATACAAAGTGAGGTAACCCTGTCTCAAAAGATTAATCATGGTATGCACTCACTAATAAGTGAATATTAGCCTGAAAAATTGGAATACGCAAAATATAATCTACACATCAAATGATGTAAAAGAAGAACGGAGGAGTGGCCTGGTTCTGGAAAGACTCAGTATAGCAGTATAGGGCAAAATCAGAACAGGGAATTGGGAAGGGGTGGATGGGAGAACAGGGGGAGGGAAGAGGGCTTATGGGACTTTCAGGGAGTGGGGAGCCAGACACTCTGAAGCTAATAGAAAAGAAATTGGGGAAGATCCTTGAGGACATTGGTACAGGAGGAAAGTTCCTAAACAGAACACCAATAGCCTATGCTCTAAGATCAAGAATTGACAATAAAATTACAAAGTTTCTTTAAGGCAAAGGATACCTCAAAAGGACAAATCGTCAACCAACAAATTGGGAAAAGATCTACACCAACCCTACATCAGATAGAGGGCTAATATCCAATATATACAAAGAACTCAAGAAGTTAGACTCCAGAAAGCCAAATAACCCTTTAAAAAATGGGGTACAGAGCTAAACAAATAATTTTCACCTGAAGATCTTTGGATGGCTGAGAAGCATCTTTAAAAAATGCTCAACTTCATTAGTCATTATGGAAATGCAAATCAAAACAACCCTGAGATTTCACCTTACACCAGTCAGAATGGCTAAGATTAAAAATTCAAGAGACAACAGGTGTTAGCAAGGATATGGAGAAAGGGGAACACTCCTCCTCTGCTGGTGGGGTTGGAAATTGGTACAACCACTCTGGAAATCAGTCTGGCTGTTCCTCAGAAAACTGGGCAGGTCACTTCTGGAGGATCCTGCTATACCACTCCTGAGCATATACCCAGAGGATTCCCCAGAATGTAATAAGGATACATGCTACACTATGTTCATAGCAGCCCTATTTATAATAGCCAGAACCTGGAAAGAACTCAGGTATCCCTCAACAGAAGAATGGATGCAAAAAATGTGGTATATCTACACAATGGAGTACTATTCAGCCATTAGAAACAATGAACTCATGAAATTCTTAGACAATTGGATGGAGCTGGAGAACATCATACTAAGTGAGGTAACCCAGTCTCAAAAGATTAATCATGGTATGATCTCACTAATAAGTGAATATTAACCTAGAAAATTGGAATACCCAAAACATAATCCACACATCAAATGATGTACAAGAAGCATGGAGGAGTGACCTGGTTCTGGAAAGACTCAGTGTAGAAGTATAGGGCAAAACCAGAACAGGGAATTGGGATGGGGTGGATGGGAGAACAGGGGGAGGGAAGAGGGCTTATGGGAGTTTCAGGGAGTGGGGAGCCAGAAAAGTGGAAGTCATTTGAAATGTAAATAAAAAAATATATCGAATAAAAAATAAAATAATTAAAAAAATTAAAGCATAACATTGCTAAGGCAGTAGTTTTCTACTTGTGGCTTGTGCCCTCTTTGGGGATCGAAGGACTCTTTCACTGGGATAACATAACTGACAAAGATTTAATTCTGGATTCATAGCAGTAGCAAAGTTATAGTAAAAATAATTTTATAGTTGGAGGTTACCACAGTCTGAGGAACTGTATTAAAGGATCTCAGCACTAAGAAGGTTGAGAAACACTGCTCTATTGGTTCTTGGGAACAAGCCCATGACCTTATTTACATCTTCTAAGTATTCTAGCACAGAGTAAGGAATTGTGTGTTCTGATTTCAAATGCAGTGTTCTTTCATCATGAGAATTAAGTCTCCAGTTGGAGAGGTAAAGGAATTCTGAGAGGTTTGATTTTAAAGCTATTTAAATTATGAGAAAAGAAACAACCAAGCAGTACATAAATATATGATATAGCATTCTTCTATTTCATTACATTTTTTTAGATAAAACATTTGATCATTAAAAATAGTTCCTGCCTGACAGTGGTGCTGCACACCTTTAATCCTAGAACATGGGAGGCAGAGGCAGGCAGATTTCTGAGTTCGAGATCATCCTGGTCTACAGAGTGAGTTCCAGGACAGACAGGGCTACACAGATAAACCCTGTCTCCAAAAACTGAAAAAAAAAAAAAAAAACTACAAAAAAGTTCCTAATCGGGTAAGACCATACTAAAATAGTTTATGTGATACTGTTAGTTCTTCTTCTTCTTCTTCTTCTTCTTCTTCTTCTTCTTCTTCTTCTTCTTCTTCTTCTTCTTCTTCTTCTTCTTCTTCTTCTTCTTCTTCTTCTTCTTCTTCTTCTCTTCTTCTTCTTCCTTCTCCTCCTCCTAGTCCTCATCTGTATTTTCTTTTACTTTTCTTTCTTTTTCTTTCACTGAAACTTCACAAATCTGATCAATATCTTTAACATCACAGATTAAAATGTATGAGACCTAAAAGGAGAATGACTTTCCTGGCACTTTTGAGGTCAGAATTTTCTCTGGGAACAAACTTAAACACTATCACATTTATGACTCATCAGAAGTCTGTTCAGTCACACTGATCTTATCCATGTATACAAAAGGACATGAATATATCAGAATGCAACATAACAATACTTACTTATCTAATACAAAAAGACAGAAATTTATACCAAGCTTGATATGCCAATGAAGTTGTTTCAAAGCAATATTCATAACATATTCGATTTTACCAAAACATAATTAATAAATGCAAAGCATATCAATAATAGTAATTGTATGTTTTTGTAATCAAATGTGTTCCTGTGGAATTCCTAACAGTGGGAGTAGTGGCTGCCTCTGACTATTTTGCCTGTTTGTGGGACCCTCTACTGGGTTGACAAGTGTGTTATTGGTGTGATAGCATGTTCCTGGTCTTCATGTCTTGTTAAGTTTTTTGGTTGATGTCCCTGGGAGACCCTGGGAGGGGTGTTGGAGGTGGGTGGAACTTGGGGAAAGGGGAGGTAATGGGGTGAGACTAGACAGATGAGGTGAGGGAGACTGCAGTCAGGATATGATGTATGAGAGAAGGATGAAAAGGGAAAAGAATAAAAAGAAAGACTTTGTTTTAAAATGCAGAATTTCAAGCAAGCATCTAAGCATCTAGTCAGTCATATAGCAAACAAAGATGCAGAGCTCTCGGCTGGGTACTTTCTCTACGGAAGTAGGAGTAATTAATATATTCCTTCAGGCAGGGAGGAATTTATCACACCCTGGATTGTTAGACAGAGATCTCTAAGTTTTTCTCAAATTCTATTTGTTCTTCTTTTCCACAGGGACTCAACTGCAGTTGTGCGTTGCAGTCTCTATCGCTTCCTGTATCTGAATGCTGACCAACAGCATGGATAATATACATTGCTACTAGTTTTATTATATGAATGGAGAATTGCCTTTCAGAACTTTTTACCTTTTAGAAGTTAGAATATAGTTATAACTTCATCTCACATTTGCATGCACAAAGATTTATAATTTATAGGGTAACACAGCGTTCTTATAAGCTGAGCATTTGAGTATTCCCAGGTTCCTCCTGTCTACACTGCAGGTACTAGTCCTGGGCATTTCTATATAAGAGAACTAAACTTTTCTAACTGGCCACTGCTTTGGTGCTTTTTAATCTATCTTGTTTCTGTAACTTATCTTATATTCTTGTTAATTCACACATAAGGTTTTAGCATAGATTTGTCATATGAAATATTGATACTTATACTTTATTTAAAACACACTTAAGCCTTTCCCATGCAGCTGATACTTTCATACCTCTTTCAGGCTTCCCAAGCCTACAAATGCACACATTCCCTTTTAGCAGTGTGGCAGAAGCACACATTAGATTCCCGTTGGAAGCATAAAATAGCACGTTGATCTCTGGTCAATAGCCATTTCTATCGAAAACCTTCATAATTCCCTCAGTGATGCTCATTAATTTTTAACTGATTTTATTAGATATATTCTTTATTTACAATTTAAGGTTACGATTTCTAGAAAATCATATCTCCAGAATCCTAGCATAAATGTAGTACATTAATTGCTGTTAAATGAGAATCCTTGGGCAGTTTAGAATAAAAAAAATTGGTGGGTTTTTAAATTAAATTAACCACAGGAATAATAAATTTAGGCAAATAATGCAACTCAGTACACAGATATTTCAGTGGTTTTTTCCCAATACAGACTTCTGATGAGAAAAAAAACCAAATTATTAGGAAACATAAGTAATCTTGTCATTTTACTCCTCCTTATCTTGTGAAAAGGGATCAACCCAGAAGGCACAGGCTGTTGAGCTTTTGTCCTTAGAGATGCTCATCAATGAATGGAGTCCCTTAATACTGTGAGTCATTTCTTAAAATGCTTAACCATATTTGCGTTGCATCATGGTTTGATAAACGTTCTTGTCTTTGTCATTTTTTGGTGCATTTGTCTGCAGTTACATTGATAAGACAATTGTGAGACTGCACATTCTACGATGGCTTGCTGAGTCTGGCATCCGATATCTGAAAGATCAGTTATCATTCTTACAGAAGAACTGAAATAGTTGCTAACGCACCACGACAATACATCTTGATTAAACTGTCTAGCTTGAAACTTCATAATTGATTACTGTTTTCTTTCTATGGATCATCCTGTGACATGTTACAGGAGCAGGTTTGCCTAAAACACAGCCACTTGGTGTAGCAGACAAGCTTCTTTATGTTTATTTTGCTGTCTTCTGTCTATGTTTAGATTTGTGTTCTGGATCAAGCTCAAGGTCTTGTGCAATGTAGGCAAGGAGTCTAGCATTTGGCTACACTCCCTGCTCAGGCACATTTAGAAGGAAAATCGGCAGTGTCAATACCGATGCATCTTAAGACTGAAGTTGCAGAATACATATTTTAGGACATTATTATTTTTTTAATCCAGTCTGTGAGCATAAACTGGGCAGAGTGAATGCAGGAGGAAATAAATAACATTGAGGTTTCATATCATGAGGAAATTTAAGCAGTCAGTAGCTAACTATTACTCATAAGAAAACAGTCTTGGAACACATCCCAAAGTTAAACTTCTACATCCCATAATACTATCTCCCACAATAATGGCATAGATGAATTACATGTTCTTTCATTAAGTTTGAAGATAACATTCAAAGCAGCAGAATTACCATAACCTTAAAAGGTCAAAACAGAATTCACAGTAGTCTGGAATACTTAAAAATGAATTGAAATACATAAATTAATGTGAAATAAAAAAGAAATGAGTTTAGGTAGAACAAAAAGTGAAATTCCATTTGCAGAGAAGAGGTGTCCACTATTGTTCCAGCAGATGTTTGAGGAATGGTGTCTGATAAAAAAATTTAACGCAAAGCCAAAAGATTCACTAATCACCGATTCTGGATAGAACCCTCCCTTTTAGTTCTCACACCATCCTTTGAAAAATAACAGGACTATTTTTGAACAATAAATGATGTGCTGTTATTATTTCAACCACGTATAGGATGTGTCTGTAGGCAGGTATGCACTCTGAATGAAGGTGCCTGCAAGAGGGCAAGACAGAGGATCCCAAAGACCATGAGCTGGAGTTAAAGAAGGTTGTGGGATCTGGTATGGGGGCTGGGGATGAAATTTACATCTTTTTGGAAGAAAACACGTGCTCTGAACCAAGCCCTTATTTTTATTCTATTTTCTGATCTCAAATTAACCATGTAGCATCAGTGAGGATGGCCTTGAACTACTGATTTCCCTTCATCCATCTACGTGCTGAGGATATTTGTTTACTCCCTTTTGAAAAGCCTGACACTAAATCGATGTTTGCTTATTCTGCCCTGGATTAATTTGTATCCTTTCTCCTCAAAATCTCTTCCTCTGTTTTGTTAAAGCCTTGACTTCTAGAACTACAGAATGTAAATTGATTTAAAAATAGTTTTTCTGGAGATGCAAGCTAATTAAGTTAGAATGATTAAAGTAAGTTCCTAATGCATTAGAACAGTTATCTTCGTAAAAGAGATACATTTGGATATACAGAGACAGGTATGATGAGGATAGTTTGTGAAGATAGGAGTTTATAGGATAATGAATCAAAAATACCCCCCCCCAAGATGATGGTAAATTATAGAGGAGAGATATGGAAGTGATCCTTTTTCATAGTCCAGCTAATTCTGAAATAATTTTCTGCTAAGAATTTGAGTTTGCATTTCAAATTTTCTGGCCTGCGAGGTAATAAACTTTTGTAATCCAATTCACTACTTTTAGTAATTTATTGTGTTAGAACTTTAAGCACTGGATCAGAATATGTATCCATAAAATAATAAAAACCATGGCTTCTCTGACTTATGAAGAAGTAACAAAATGGTTACATGGTGTCCTAAATAGCAAAGAAGATTTTATTTTGAATCACAGATCTCAATGCCTTAGATAATGACTCTTTTTTCTTCAATGTTTTTTTAATTGAATAGATTCTTTATTTACATTTCAATCTTTATTCCCTTTCCTGTTTTCACCTCTTTCCAGAAAACCCCTAACCCATCCTCCCTCCCTCCTGATTCTGTGAGGATGTTTCACTATGCTGGGACATCTATCAAGCCTTCATTGGACCAAGGACCTCTCCTCTCATAGATGCCTGACAAAACACTGCTCTACTACAAGTGCAGCTGGAGCCATGTGTACCCCTTGGCTGATGGTTTAGTCCCTGGGAGCTCTGGGGGGAGGGATGGTTGATGTTGTTGTTCTTCCTATAAGGTTGCAAATCCCTTCAGCTCCTTTAGTTTTCTCTAACTCCTCCATTGGGGACCCTGTGCTCAGTCCAATGGTTGGCTGCTAGCATCTGCCTCTGTATTTGAGAGGCTCTGTCAGGGCCTCTCAAGAGGCAGCCATATCAGGCTCCTTTTGGCAAGAATTTCTTGGCATCCACAACAATGTTGGGGCTTTGGGCTTTGGTAACTCTTCATAGGATGAATCCCCAGGTAAGACAGTCTCTATATGGCCTTTACTTCAGTCTTGGCTCTACACTTTATCTCTGTAATTGTTCATGTGAGTATTAAATAAGATATAATTCACAAGATCACATGAAGCTCAAGAAGAAGGAAGACCAAAGTGTGGGTGCTTCAGTTCTTCTGAGAAAGGGAACAAAATACTCACAGGATAATGACTCTTTTTTTTTATTTGTTATAATTTATTTACATTTCAAATGATTTCCCTTTTTCTAGCCCCCGACTCCCCGAAAGTCCCGTAAGTCCCCTTCTCTTCCCCTGTCCTCCCACCCACCCCTTCCCACTTCCCCGTTCTGGTTTTGCCGAATACTGTTTCACTGAGTCTATCCAGAACCAGGGGCCACTCCTCCTTTCTTCTTGTACCCATGACTCTTTAATAGACTGGAACAACTAGAAAATATTCTTGTCATGTAGAGGAATTTTAATCAAGCAACAGGGCTGCTATGAACATAACCAAAGAACTCCTATGTCTGTTTCATCTGGCTGGAAGGCAGGCACACCCTTAGAACATGCCTTTATTCCATCCGAGTATAATCTTTTAGCGCACACCTTTAATCCCAAACAATGTCATCTAACTGAAGGGCGTTAAAGTGAAAAATCAGAGACAGATCTGACAGAATGAGTCAGTGAGGGGGATGTGCCCAACTCTCAGGAAAATAGCAATTGAAGAGCATCTTAGGGAGAAAGGGTTCAGTGAGTCTGTGAGTTGGGAAATATTGGGAGGAGTGCGGTGAGTACAGTGCAGTGGAGTTGAGTTGCTTCATGAGTTCATGCAGTTCAGAGGAGGTCAGCACAGGCAGGTGAAGACAGAAAACAAGGAGCCAGTAGATTAGAACTATTTACAGAGTTAGTTTTAAATCAAGCAGAGTAATTCAGTCAGAAGCTAAGAGAAGCCACACTGAATCAGTCAGGATGGAAAGGAGTTTGAGCCAAAACACCTGGGGTGAACTAGCCAGGAGGCCTATGGAAAGAGGTAGAAAGGGTGAGTTTAGCCAGCTTTAAGTCTCCAATTTGACAATTACTTCTAGTGAATAAAAGTTACTTTTATAAAGTATTGTATATTAATTAGTATCAATAGTATTATAGAGTAATATTGGTAATGAAATAAGTTAAAATACAAATTAATCATATTCATTACCAGCAATACCTTGATAAGAATCATTTCTGAATGTTTAAGTTTAATGTAGATGTTCTATAACTGCGATGGTTAGTTTATTTTGACACAGGCTGATGTCATTTCAAAGATGAGAATATCATTTGAGAAAAATCAGAAGATGGGTACTTAATCAAGCCTGTAGGGTATTTTTTAAAATTGGTGGCAGTAAGAAAGTGCCCCGTCCATTGTGTGTATGGTCGCCGTTGGGCTGGTATCCCAGAGTTCTATAAGAAGACAAAGAGAACAAGTTAATAAGCAGGTCCTCTGCTTCCCCTCTTTGGCCTCTTCATCAGCTTCTGCCTCCAGGTTCCTGCCATGTTTGAGTGCCTGCCAGTCTGCATAACAGGGCTATCCATGGGAACTGCAGGGCTCTGGCCTTGCCAGCGCAGCCAAAGATTTGCAGCTCTGTGAGGGAGAGCCAAAGCAAGGCAGGTTGCCTGGCCTCTTCTGTAGCCACAGCTGTCCCTGAGTTGGTGGCAGGCTGTAGGACACAGCCGACTGCTAGGAGCCAAGGTCAGAGAGCCACCAGGCAGGAAGTAGGTGAAGCAGGCTTGAACAGCTTCCAGCAATGAAAGCTTCAGGAGAGAATACTCTTCCCTAGAGCATTTATCCTTCCCTGGAGTGTTACAACTAGATAAAACAGGCATTCGTGGACCATCTTTGGTGAAATAACTTGTGTACCTTATACCTTCTGGGTAGGATCTTATAGACATTTTGGGGTAGTTTGGGGTCTAAAGGCAGATGTTTTCTATAATCTTGGTCTGAGATGTTTTTTAGGGATGCCTCATCTTCAGATGTTGCCTCTACATGACTGATTGTCACAGTCCTCTCCAAGGGGTGTCATGGTCACATGTTTCAGGACAGGAACCTGGTTGGGAGTGGATTTAAATGTCTACCATTCTCAATTATGATAATTTCTGGGGTTCCTGAATCTACATGACCTTACCAGGTTTTCTGTCTAGTGTCATGCTCCACTGCCCCACAAGTTCTCATTCTGTCTCCCTTCAATAATGGATCTAAGATGTGGAAGTGTAAGCCAAATAACTCTTTTCATTCCCAAGTGGCTTTTGGTCATTGTGCTTCTTCACAGCAATGATAAACCTAACTGAAACAGAAATGAAAATGTCTTATATTAAGAAACTTCCCTGACTTTCACTTCATTTAATGCCTTCTAAGTTAAAATTAATAGTGTATGTTTCATGGAAAATATTTGCACACAGAAATAAAGTGTGGCTATCCATCCCCACCAAGTTGAATTACTGTTGTTAGTTCCCAACCCTGTTTGAAGGGGCTAATTATATCATATTAATCAGTAATCAGTAATATGTTCCATAGATTGTGCACAGGAAATCTGGGGAAGATATTTCTTCTTCCCAAATAGCTTTACCTTGTGTCAACACTGCTCCACTACTGGTGGGGTTGCAAATTGGTACAACCACTCTGGAAATCAGTCTGGCGGTTCCTCAGAAAACTGGGTACCTCACTTCCGGAAGATCCTGCTATACCACTCCTGGGCATATACCCAGAGGATTCCCCAGCATGTAATAAGGATACATGTTCCACTATGTTCATAGCAGCCCTATTTATAATAGCCAGAAGCTAGAAAGAACCCAGGTATCCCTCAACAGAAAAATGGATGCAAAAATATGGTATATATACACAGTGGAGTACTATTCAGCCAATAGAAACAATGAATTCATGTAATTCTTAGGGAAATGGATGGAGCTGGAGAACATCATACTAAGTGAGGTAACCCATTCTCAAAAATCAATCATGATATGCACTCACTAATAAGTGGATATTAACCTACAAAACTGGAATACCCAAAACATAATCCACACATCAAATGAGGTACAAGAAGAACAGAGGAGTGGCCCCTTATTCTGGAAAGACTCAGTGTAGCAGTATAGGGCAAAATCAGAACAGAGAAGTGGGAAGGGGTGGGTGGGAGAACAGGGGAAGGGAAGGTGGCTTATGGGACTTTCGGGAAGTGGGGGGGGGGACAGAAAAGGGGAAATCATTTGAAATGTAAATAAAAAATATATCGAATAAAAAAAAAACACTAACCAGGATAATATCCATAGTGTTCATTATTTTCTTTTTAAATTGTCATCCTTTAAAATTATGAAGGATTGCAGATGAAGTCTATATTTGCTCCTGAGGAGCAAATCTAAAATTAAGTGCAGCATTCACTCATCATTCTGGATCCTTCTTTGCACAGTACTCAGAGACCACCCTAGAAATCTACAACTGCTCATAATACAAAGAAAGAAGGACAGTGGATTACCCATCCTCAATAGATACATACCACACATAACATAAGGTCTATACCTCAGACTCCTGGAGTATAGCAGAAGAGAAAGCAAAACTACAGTGACAGCCAGAGGACCAGCATGACTTTGGGGAAACAGCATCTTCTACATTTGGCAGGGAACTAAACTCATGAAATCTTAGCACTATATTCACATAAGCAAGACTTGAACAAGGATGATGTCCCAAGATGGATGGGATAAATCTCAATAGCCCCACCTATAGATGGAAAGTTATACGCAATTATGATCTGCTAAGAGCCAACTGATAGTTATCCAAGTGGTCAAAAAAAAAAAAAAGACAACACTACAAATAAACAACAATAAATAGATCAGCAAATTGAATCTCAATCTCTCTCTCACACACATGCATGCACACAAAAAATAAAGGAAATGTCATAAATTTGAGAGAAAATAGAGGGAGACACAGAAGTTCTAGGCGGGTAAGGGGAGAAAAAGGAGTCAAAATTACAACAAGACTGTACTCATGTATACAACTACCTGAATTAATAAATGTAAAAACACCTATAATATAAATTAACATCTAATATAAAGTTAATGTAATATATAGAGAGATGTAAATTTTTTCTTGAACTGCTTTTTTATAGGAAAAGGAGATCTTTTCAATTATAGCCTGTTTTCATGTGAATTTTAATATATATTTTCACCCAAATGTCAAAAACTCATCCAATAAGAAATTTCTAATATATTGAAACTAAGCCTGTAAATCGTGCAAAGAATTCACAAAAAGTATTTGTCTCAAGAGGAATTTGTTATATCAATGCTGTCTTTCAGTTTTCAAATACAAGATGAAGGAAGCATAGACTTCCTTGATTGAGTTCACTGTATGTCCAAACACATACTTCTATTAAACAGTTTCTAGGCATTATTTCTATTTGCAAAGTTTATAGTCTCAGAACAAAGGAATAAAAAAATAATGTTGGTAGCTCTAAAATGAAATTGCTTCCCATTTTGGTATCTCTTTCTATGCCAACCACTAGATTTCTCTACTATAACAAGGGCGTATATACACACACACACCTATGACTTCTAGAGAGCATCTGTGTTTAAATCATTGCATGCCTGTACAGTCTTGATATCTCTAAATGATTTTGAGAATTGCTGACTGCACTCAAGTGAAAATCAAAGTGATGGATGCCGACATGCTTTTTCATTTTGCTTTGGTGATTCAGTTCATATGGGAGTCAAAATCAATTTCATATACCCTCATACTTCAGTGTATTTCATTTGCAAAAGAGCTAGCTATGTTTAATTTTATGTAATTTCTTTCTAAGTAAAGTGAGTAGAATTCACAATGGATACTTTCTACAAATAAAATTTTATTTGTCAGGTAGAAAAATCTTTCTGGGATGGTAAGTATGCTGTAATTTTTGGCCTTCCAAAGAAGATTTAGGTTTCTATTGTGGGAATGAGGCTGACTTTGTTTCATTTGTCAATTCTGCAAGTATGAAATGATGACTGTACATTAGTTTCTCCAATATCAAAAGGAAATCCAAAGGGCTTGACTCTCATGATCACTAGGAAAATGCATCATGCAACCTACTCCCTTCAAAATAGCTGTAGGTAATTTTTCTTATTGCTCTATTGTTGACTAAGTAAGGTTAACAGACAAAGTATAATTGATATAATTACTGAAAAATATCTAAATACAATGAAATTATATTTTTTTTACATTTCCCTATTCAACCCTAGAAAATTCAACCCTAGAATATTAAATTAGTATGCATTTTACATACTGCAAAATAATTTATATTCTGGGAACAAATACCTAAAATATTGATGAGTCACTCATCAAAAGCCAGATTGCCTTCCAGTCTCAGTTTTACCAGAAGGATTAATGGGTGAATTATTGAAAAGTCCCAGGTGGACCGAAAAGCTCTGGCCAGGTATGATGATTGGCTGATAACATCTGTGGATGTCTCTCATAAGAAAGCCACAACCAATCTGACAGGTATCTACCTCTTTCAGGCTGCACAGGAACTAGATGAAGGTGAACTTTGAAAAGTCCCCTTTTTCTAGCCTACAAAACCCCAGGATCCCATGCCAAGCCTGCAATATCACTAGTGTCCCTAGAGCAACTATGTCCTGCTGGTGTTCTGGTTAAACGATCATTCTGCTTCTGAAAATATCTGTGTTCTTCTGTTTATTTCCACAACACCTCCACTAATCCCTAAATAAGAGGTTGTTCTTCAAAGAAAATGAGGGGATGTGGTTTATTTGAATCTCTTTGTATATGTGCTAATGATTGATCTTGTAACAAATACATCTCATAGTTTTAATGAGGAAATACTACTGAATGATTTCAGCAAGATGGTCTTTGCTCCTCTAGGAAAATAAAACTGCTCTCTGAATTAAAGACATTCGAGTAACACAGTTTACTTTCCATTTATTTATTTTTAATTAATCATTTTAGAACTTCATATAAAATATTTTAATCATATTTATCCCTCCTTAACATCATCAAGATCTATCCTCATTGCCACAAACTCTCCCAATCTCAGGTTTTTCATTTTTAACAACCCACCACGTTCAGTTTGTGCTGCTCATATGCTTATGGGATAATCCAGTGGAACATGGTGAATCTATTATTCATCCCCCAACCCCCATTCTAGGGCTCAGTTCTCAGTGGAAAGAAGGGAATAAGAACACTGTAAAGGAAAGAATTCTGAGAGAACCAGAACAATATGCTGTCTTCTGGACATGACAAGACAATTGTACTGCTAAACTCATGGTAACAATGGTCACCTGCACAAGATTAAGGCTATTAGCATTCTAACATCAGATAGCAAGGAGTTCATAAACTCACAGACCTGAGGAGCAATTTACATATGATGTCTTCTGGAGGAGAATAATTTTCATTAAAGTGTTCGTTTAAAATAATTAAGTATGTGGTCACAAATGTGGATAAATTTGTGTGTACATGTGCACATGCATGCGTGTTTACACAAGGTAGACTAGAGGTCAATTTTAGGTATTATTCCTGAGGACCCATTTACCAGGTTTCTTGAGATGGTCTTTCTTTCTTTCTTTTTTTTTTTTATAGCAGCCCTATTTATTTTTTTTATTCGATATAATTTATTTACATTTCAAATGATTTCCCCTTTTCTAGCCCCCCACTCCCCAAAAGTCCCGTAAGCCCCCTTCTCTTCCCCTGTCCTACCTCCCACCCCTTCCCACTTCCCCGTTCTGGTTTTGCCGAATACTGTTTCATTGAGTCTTTCCAGAACCAGGGGCCACTCCTCCTTTCTTCTTGTATCTCATTTGATGTGTGGATTATGTTTTGGGTATTCCAGTTTTCTAGGTTAATAACCACCTATCAGTGAGTGCATACCATGATTCACCTTTTGAGTCTGGGTTACCTCACTCAGTATGATGTTCTCTAGCTCCATCCATTTGCCTAAGAATTTCATGAATTCATTGTTTCTAACGGCTGAATAGTACTCCATTGTGTAGATATACCACATTTTTTGCATCCACTCTTCTGTTGAGGGATACCTGGGTTCTTTCCAGCATCTGGCAATTATAAATAGGGCTGCTATGAACATAGTAGAGCATGTATCCTTATTACATGGTGGGGAATCCTCTGGATATATGCCCAGGAGTGGTATAGCAGGATCTTCTGGAAGTGAGGTGCCCAGTTTTCGGAGGAACCGCCAGACTGATTTCCAGAGTGGTTGTACCAATTTGCAACCCCACCAGCAGTGGAGGAGTGTTCCTCTTTCTCCACATCCTCTCCAACACCTGCTGTCTCCTGAATTTTTAATCTTAGCCATTCTGACTGGTGTAAGATGAAATCTTAGGGTTGTTTTGATTTGCATTTCCCTAATGACTAATGAAGTTGAGCATTTTTTAAGATGCTTCTCTGCCATCCGAAGTTCTTCAGGTGAGAACTCTTTGTTTAACTCTGTACCCCATTTTTTAATAGGGTTGTTCGGTTTTCTGGAGTCTAACTTCTTGAGTTCTTTATATATATTGGATATTAGCCCTCTATCTGATGTAGGATTGGTGAAGATCTTTTCCCAATTTGTTGGTTGCCGATCTGTCCTCTTGATGGTGTCCTTTGCCTTACAGAAACTCTGTAACCTTATGAGGTCCCATTTGTCAATTCTTGCTCTTAGAGCATACGCTATTGGTGTTCTGTTCAGAAACTTTCTCCCTGTACCGATGTCCTCAAGGGTCTTCCCCAGTTTCTTTTCTATTAGCTTCAGAGTGTCTGGCTTTATGTGGAGGTCCTTGATCCATTTGTAGTTGAGCTTAGTACAAGGAGACAAGGATGGATCAATTCGCATTCTTCTGCATGCTGACCTCCAGTTGAACCAGCACCATTTGTTGAAAAGGCTATCTTTTTTCCATTGGATGTTTTCAGCCTCTTTGTCGAGGATCAAGTGGCCATATGTGTGTGGGTTCATTTCTGGATCTTCAATCCTGTTCCATTGATCCTCCTGCCTGTCACTGTACCAATACCATGCAGTTTTTAACACTATTGCTCTGTAGTATTGCTTGAGGTCAGGGATACTGATTCCCCCAGATTTTCTTTTGTTGCTGAGAATAGTTTTAGCTATCCTGGGTTTTTTGTTGTTCCAGATGAATTTGATAATTGCTCTTTCTAACTCTGTGAAGAATTGAGTTGGGATTTTGATGGGTATTGCATTGAATCTGTATAGTGCTTTAGGCAAAATGGCCATTTTAACTATATTGATTCTACTGATCCATGAGCATGGGAGGTTTTCCCATTTTTTGAGGTCTTCTTCCATTTCCTTCTTCAGAGTCTTGAAGTTCTTGTCATACAGATCTTTCACATGTTTGGTAAGAGTCACCCCAAGATACTTTATACTGTTTGTGGCTATTGTGAAGGGGGTCATTTCCCTAATTTCTTTCTCAGCCTGCTTATCCTTTGAGTATAGGAAGGCCACTGATTTGCTGGAGTTGATTTTATAACCTGCCACTTTGCTGAAGTTGTTTATCAGCTGTAGGAGCTCTCTAGTGGAGTTCTTTGGGTCACTTAGGTAGACGATCATGTCGTCTGCAAATAATGATAGTTTGACTTCTTCCTTTCCAATTTGTATCCCTTTGACCTCCTTATGTTGTCGAATTGCCCGAGCTAGTACCTCAAGTACAATATTGAAAAGATAAGGAGAAAGGGGGCAGCCTTGTCTGGTCCCTGATTTCAGTGGGATTGCTTCAAGTTTCTCTCCATTTAGTTTGATGCTGGCTACCGGTTTGCTGTATATTGCTTTTACTATGTTTAGGTATGGGCCTTGAATTCCTGTTCTCTCCAAGACTTTGAGACTCACGAATTCTAGATTGGCTGGAAGTCAACCATAGCGATCAATTTGCCTTTGCTACCAACAAGGAATCTAAGCTCCACGGTCTTTGTGTGTGTGGGTGATGAGTCTTGAACTCAGGTTTTCTTGCTTGTTTGGCTAGTAGTTTACTAAGCTAATCTCAGGTCCCAATAAGTCTTTTTTTTTTTTTTTTTTTTTTTTTTTTTGGCATGAGACCTGTTCATATTTGATAGAGAACTTGAATTTTACCTGAACATAAATAATAAGAACCCATATGATCATATATTTGTACCCTTGAAATAAACCTCTATCCTAGGTAATATAGCTAACTGTTATCAATCTGAATTGATACTCTGGTATAAAGTATTCAGATATAAAAAGTAGGAAATATTATTTACTTACCATTTTATTTCTCTGAGGATTATTTAGGATTATGGTTTTATATTCTTTCCCTCAGAATTTATTTTTTACCTATCATACTTCTCCTCAATAGATGCATAATTAATCTTGTAAATGCAAGGTGAAGTATCAGTATTGGTTTCAAATGTATATAGTCATTACTTCCAAGGTGCTTAATGCATGAGGTCTGATCATTTTTATGTTTATCCTGTTGCAATCAGAATCCCTGTTTAAATGCCTGGATTCTGTTAAAGAACATTTATGTAAAAGGAGCTGTTTTACAACTAGGACATGAATAAAAATTCTTCTCATGATAAATACCTTATTTACTTATTTGTATTTAGAAGCAAGATGAGTTTCATGTAAGATTTGCTTGTCTCTTTATCTTCATAATTGTTCAGCCAACAATATGCATGAGGGACGTTGTTTATTGTGAATACTCTAATCTAAAGAATATTTATAATCATGTTGTTCCTTATTGATCAGGTTATCAAATCAAACAAATTATTAGTTAGTGTTAAAGTACTAATAATATAAATAGTGCATTATCAATAATTCTTTAAAACAATATTCTCCAAGAAATAGTGTAATAAATTCTGTGACGAAGCTGGTAGATAATTAATCAAAATATCCAGCTGAGCACATTTCTACAAGAGTACCAATGATACCATGATGATAGCAGGAAGCTGTTGAACATGTTTTTACCACAGACATCAGCAGGTAGCTCAAATCATAGCCTTTCTTTGATACCACAGAATTGATTTTTAAACTTCTGTAAACTTTCATTCTTTTGAATAAATAGGCATGAGAAGAGATTCAGATAAAAGAAATCAGAACATTTCTGATATTTATCACAACCTGGCACTTTCTTGAGAGAGGCTATGTTAAATAGTACTATATCAGATTAGCATTGATAATGAAGTAAAATAGCTTTATATACAATTACTTATTTGCTATAGCTTGCTTGAGGAAAATATTTTCTTATTTTAATTATTATTAAGATATTGAGTAAATAATACATATTTGTATGTTCAATTAATATATATGTATTATCTTAAATATCTTAATAATATATATATATATATGTGTGTGTGTGTGTGTGTATGTTTGTATATTTTTCTTTTGTTTTCATATGTTTAAGATAAGACCTTTTACTGTAGCCAAGAGTGCTGTGGAATTTATGTTCTTCTTGACACTATATTCCACAATTTAGGATCACAAGGGTTTGCTACTTGCTTGGTTTAATATGCTGTTTCCTATTTAAATATTTATGTTAAGATACTGAAAACTAAAACAAGTTTTGAGTTTATGTATCATGTTGGCCTGTTTTTATTTAGGATGGCAAATCGTTCAAGACATGAAATGCTCTAAGATTGCATTTTCGAAAACCTTAAAAAATCATTCTTCACAAAATCAGTAAACTATGCATTACCACCTCAAACTTTTATTATGTTTAGTATTTCCTTCTTTCTTGCAGAAACAGTTACTTTCTAAGCTATGTTGAATATCTTCAACCACATTTGTAATCAATCAGACCCTTATTTTACACCTGATCTTTCAGAATCCTTATACTTCATCATATAGAACAATTTCTTTCATTCAATATATTCAGAAAACATGGTTCCAGTAAATAGTATGTTCACACTATATTGTTGCTTGTAATCAAGTGTATAAAAATGGACACATTTATGCCACATGAAATTAATATTATATTGGCATATCAAGAATATATAAATGACCCTCGTGATATATTATAAGTATTCACAGGTTTGTATGTGCATTGACTCAGTTGTGAAATATTCAAGGATATTTTGTATACAGTCAACACAAGCTTCCAGATGTCAAAACAGACAATCAGAGCATGAAGAAAGATTTATTCAAATAATTAACTGAAATAGTAAACAAAAAGATATGGAGATTAGTAAAAAGCTTTAGGACATAGAATCTGAAATTTTATTCAGTTAGATTGCAAAGGGAGAGAGGAGTTATAGAGAAAGATAAATCTGGAAGAATAAGCAGATTTCAAGGGTAGGGAGTCTTGTGGTTTTAAGAAAATGGCTTATTTCGCGAACAGTGAAGAGAGTACAGGACAAATCTGGCAATGTGGCATCTTCACTTTGTAAAGATTACTTTACCTACAATTAGAAGGCAAAGAAACTACAAGTTTCAGAAACCCAAAATAGAACCAGGTCAGATGCCTGTTGAAACAGGGCTGAAGGAGTTTGGCAAACTAACTCTCCCCTTACCTCCCTGCCCGCCCCCCCCCCCCAAAAAAGCAAAAGTGGAGAAGTGTAGTGAGTGTAGGAAAGTTAAGTGTCCTGTTGATGAATGGGTGTGAATGGAGAAGACGAAGAATTGTTCTTGCTGCCAGAGTTCATGCTTGAAGGAGTGTCTGTCAGCAGGTCTGTAGGGTTGAAGTTGTGGTTTGGCTGATGCTGATTCAATCCCATTGAGAGCCACAGTGGGGACTTTTACTTGATAGATTGTCCAATTATCAGAAACTCAAGAATAAATGTGCTTCGTGTAATACTAACTTGAACATCACTTGTATATAAAACATTTCTTAAATCTTAGAATGGACTGAGTGGGTGACTTTTCATGGAAAACGAAGTTACATCTAAGATGGTCTGAATAAATTGTCTTAGCAAAGGGCAAAGGACTTACCAACTTAAAACATCAATAAACACTAGTATCATTAGAAATAAGAAGGATGAGACACGCATGGATATATATTTTGACAATGACAACATTTCGCATTTTTGGTCCTTTCATTTCTCTATTAATGCTTTTCTTTCTCTTTGTTTTCTTTGATTTTATGTCAAGCTCCCATTTCTTAAACTATATCTACAAGGTTTTGTGTTGTCCACCTACATTTACAACATCATGAGCCTTCCAGTGTTTCACATTGTTCTGATTTTAAGTAACCCTATCTGTTGAAGAGTTGAATATTTATTTCACTGCTATATACTTCTAAGCACTCAGATCACTAAGTCATCTGTACATAACATAGAGAATCAATATTTCTATCATTATCTTGATTTTTCCAAGTCCAGTTAATTAAGTCAGAATGATTCACAGAATGCTGAAGGTAACTTTGAGTTCTACCCTCCACACCTCTTTCTCAGAAAGTTATGTTAATTTTAGTGAGTGAAGTTCCTGAAGTAGCGTTGGCTAACTCTAAATTTAATCTGTTAAATCACTTTCTTTAAGTTAACCTGTATTTTTCTATGTGGTGGTTTGAATATAAAAATGGTCCCCATAGGTCATAGGAAGTGGCACAACTATGAAGTATGTCCTTGTTGGAATAGGTGTGGCTTTGTTGGAGGACACATTTCAGGGGAGGGGAAAGGGCTGACTTTGAGGTTTCAGAAGCTCAAGTGTGACTTATTAACAAACTTGAACTTCCTACTGCCTGCCAGATCCAGATGTAGTACTCTCGGCTGCCTCTCCAGTACTGTGTTTATCTGTGTGCCACCATGCTTCCAACAATGGCAATAATGAAGTAAACTTTGGACTATAAGTCAAACCTCAAATTGTTTTTCTTTATAAGAGTTGTCCTGGTCATGGTATCTCTTCATAGCAATA
Organism: Apodemus sylvaticus; assembly: GCF_947179515.1. Lineage (NCBI taxonomy): Eukaryota > Metazoa > Chordata > Mammalia > Rodentia > Muridae > Apodemus > Apodemus sylvaticus. Next base: position 35,481,626 of record NC_067489.1, read on the forward strand.
AAACCATGTGTTGCTACAAAATAAGTTATAAACACTAGAACATAATTTTAGATTTGCAAGTTTGACATGATGCCCTAACCTCTTTCAAGAAAGGAAAATCCTTTCCTTAGGCCAGTAATTGCCCTTGTCTCATCAGATTTCTCTGTTCTCATATATGTTCAATAGATGTTTGTTCAAACCCTTCTAACATCTGAGTATTTCTCTATTTTGCTACTATAGTTATTATTGATAAGTGTAAACAATATTCCTAACGTTTCTGAATTTGAAGAGTATTAATTTTTAAATGAACATCTAATTGCCACCATTTAGAAACAAGACAAAAATAATAGTAGATATTCAACAAATACTGATATTGTGAAATGATGGTGGATATTCTAGGGAAATCTCAGAATTCATTTGTTTTCTACTTTGCTGTTATTGTGATAAAACTTTCTGAGCAAAAGCAACATGAGAGAGGAGGAGGTATATTTTAGATCATACTTCCAGTTACCAGTCCATCAATGAAAGGTCTCAAGGCAGAAGCCAGAGCAGCAACTGAAGCAGAAGCCCTGGACAGATGCTACACACCAAATTACACCCTAGCTTCTGATAAGTTAGCTTTCTTTTATCTAATATTAATTGTGTGTGTGGGGGGGGGGTTTGTGGTGTGTGTATCTGTGTAGGCATATGTCCCACTTCTGCAGTTTCTCATGCAGGTGAGAAGACAGTATTGGATCCACTGAATCTATAATTACAGGTAGTAATATATTACTTAACATGAGCCCTAGTAAGACTGCCAAGTACGTTTAACCTCTGAGCCACCTCTTCAGGCCTCAGTTATCTTTGTTAGATAGTCCTGTCAGGATAGGACACAGGTTCAGACCCTCTTACCTCACATATCAATCAAGAAAATGTCCCATGGACATACTCACAGGGCACCTAATGAAGGTAATGCCTCAAGTGAGACACTCTCTGATAATCCTCTCCTGTGTCATATTGGCAGATGCACCTAACTTGAACATTTGCATTAATAGTAATATACTCAAAGGAAAAACAATGATATCTTACTACAGACTTTGCATCATTAGAAATAAGACACCAAAATAAGTGGGATCTCTATTAATAAAAGCTTAGAAAAGAACTAATTAGTGAACATCCTTTTAAAAGTCACAGGATGTAGCAATCTACTTCTCTTACCACTAATATATGCTTTCGAAGAGTCGTCTGAGAAGGCACATTAAGGATTACTTGTTTTCTCAGGCTCCCACTATTCATAGTAAGCACATAAATCAAGAGTAAGGAAAGCTTTTCAGGGTCATATTCTTTAACAAGGGAAACACATGACTGAATGAAGCTTTTCAGAATTATCAAGGATATAAATCTCTGCAATCTAGCTGTTCTCCTGCTGTTGTTCTTCTTAAAAATGTCAACATAATTCAAGCTATAACCCAATAGTCTTGTGGGATTATGTGTTTTGAGGGTTCACTGCTTTTACATAGACTCATGTATAGTATCATTTGGTTTTCATATTATCCATTATCTAAAATTGAATTCAAATACAACAACCTTAATATTGCTCTCTACATATAAATCTGCAATAAACTATCCAAATACCACCAACGACAATTTCTATGTTGAAGTAAGAAATTAAGATTTTAAATAATAAGTAAAGAACTAGGGAACTTGAGAGAACATATAGAAGGCAATTATATTCAGTGTCCCATTAACTAGAATGGTAAATTCCATAATGAATGCTTAATGTTAGAAATGCTGGTTCATACTAACCCCCAATAAATAGTGTCTTTTTCTCTTAGGTTAGCATTTAGCATGCACTTGGCAATGACTGTGGCTTGACGTTGTACCATTGAGCTCTATCATGCATTTTCTTTTACTTTACAATTTTCTCTTTTTCCATAATAAATTATAAGGAAACACACACACACACACACACACGCACACACACATGCACACGCACACACAAAGGAGACCCTTGGCAATTCTCATCTGGCATCAAATCAAAGAGTAAGGAAAGCTTTCAGGGTCATATTCTTTAAAAAGGGAAACACATGACTGAATGAAGATTTTCAAAATTATCAGGACTATTACTCTAGTGCAAGAGTTCTCAATTTGTGAGTCATGTCCTATATGTGTGTAGGGTGTCAAAGGGCTTTTTTTCATGAGCTGCATATCAAACGTCCTACATATCAGTTATGTATATTGCAGTTCATTACAGTAGTAAAGTCATAGTCATGAAGTAGCAACAAAAATAATTTTGTGGTTGGGGTCATGACAACTTGTATACAAGAGGAGCAGCAAAAAATGGTTGAGAACCACTGATCTAGTGATGTTGAGAGCATTATTGAGTAAATTGAGGGTCACTTGAATTCAAGCCCTGTGATACAGTAAGTCTGGATCGGATATTACTGATGACAGTGGTTGTATGCACACTGTGACTACAAATATGCTATATACAAAGTTGACATTTGGGTAAGGTGTCTAAACATCTTCACTATTCAAAGTTGCTTTCCATACAGACTGAACTATTTATGTATTCATATTTACTATTTATATTACGTTTTTGAAAGTATAATATAATTACATGATTCAATCATCCCTTTTCTCTAAGAGCTTCGCTAAGTGCTTAGATATTATTTTTGCAGAATTAGTATGTGAGATTTGAAAATGTAATACATATTTTTATAGATGAATATAATTTTTTACACAATCCCAAGGTTCTAGTAGTCTCATAGGTTCCACCTCAATGGTCTTTCAATACACTTAATAATTAAGTGTTAAGACCTTGAGGGAAAGAACACATTGTATCCAACACAATACTCAACAGTATTTGGGAGTCATTATCTACAATATTCAAAACACTGATTTTCATTGAAAAGTACTTCATTTGATGTTCTTTTGTGAAGGACCTTAGAGTTATAGTTCTGATGATAACTGATCATTAAAAGCACCTGCATAAAAAATGAACTCAATTTGAAGCCTCAGGCTAGTAAGATTATAGAGACATCTCCCTAGTCCTGTAATTTTACAACTACAGAAATAAAAATTACAAATGAATCTATTCTACTGCAATTCTACTTGTTGCAAGTGAGTTAGTAAAAATGAACACAGTCCAAAATACCAAAGATGATAATCACATTAAGAGTAACTCCAGAACTAAAGCTACCTACTTCCAAAACATAAAAATCTGCATAGGACCTGAGGGAATGACCTACAGAATCTCCATTTAACTGCTGTATAAGAAATCAACTTATTAACAGATTTCATTACTTTTGAAATGAAAGAGAAAATTGCCATTGTATGCCTTTAAAATTCACGGTAGAGTTTTAAAAGTGGAAAAGCACCCAGAGCATTAGCTAACAGTAAAACTCCAAAGTGAGCACTTCATAATGTTTTGTCAGTTTAGGAGCAGATTGGAACAATAATGGAATAAAATCATTTAAAAGGTATTTCATGGGTATGGAGTTGGCTCTGCTGTAAAAGGTGGCATAAACCTGACAAGCTGAGTTTGACCCTGCAGCTTATGTAAACACCAGATATGGTGGCAAGTATCTGTAATTCCAACACTCCTAAGCTGAGATGGGTGCCACAGATACTATGACTGGATGACTGCTGGCAGCTCCTAGGTCAGGAGCTAGGAATGTAAAGCTCAGAAGCAGAAAAATAAATAGAAAACCTGTTGTGACATGGTGGAAGGAACAAACTAATTTCACATGTTCTCTTTGAACCTAAGTATGTGTGCTGGGACATGTTACACTCCTCTCTCTCTCTCTCTCTCTCTCTCTCTCTCTCTCTCTCTCTCTCTCTCTCTCTCTCTCTCTCCTTTCTCTCTCTCTCACTCTGTGTGTGTGTGTTTGTGTGTGTATGTGTGTTTCTTTCTAACTCTTTCTCTGTCTCTGTCTATCTCTCTCACAACAAATGCACAACTTTCTCTCTCTCTCTCTCTCTCTCTCTATATATATATATATATATATATATATATATATATATATATGCACACACCTGAACACACATGAAGACCAAATTATGTTATCAACCACATTATCATCTAATTAGATGTAGAAAGGACATTTGAGAATATAGATAATAACTTCACAATAAATAGGACATAATTCAACATGATAAAGACAATACACAGAAAGCCCTTAGCAAATATCACACTAAATGCAGAAAAACTCAAAACACTTCCCCTAAAATCAGCATAGTGCTTTAGGAGTTGGATAGAACAATAAGACAATTAAAGGGAATACAAATACAAAAGGGAAAAGTCGAATATCCTAATTTACAAGTGATATTTTATACACAAAAGAGCTTAATGACTCCACACAGAAAATTTCTATAGCTGTTAAAGCTTTCATCAAAGTAGCAGAATATAAAATTGACATTTGTATATATCCTTCCTATGTACAAATAACAAAACTACTGAGAAATGAATCAGAAAAAAAATAGCTTTTACATTTTATGAAATAACATTAAATAAGCTAATGAAATATTTGTATACTGAAAATTAAGATATTGAGAAAGAAATTGAAGATGGCACTCTAGACAAAACACCAAAACAGTAGAGCAAATGACAGATCAGGTTTTTGAAAACAAAAGAAAATAGAACACTATTCATTGCTGGCACTAGTGCAAACCCAGTTATTATGGAAATCAATATGGTTTAAGCTTCCTCTATAATCTCAAACTAGATTCATGGCAAACCCAATTACACTCCTCTTAGGTAAATTCTCAAAAGATTCTGCATATTACTGTACAGATGCTTGCTTATCCATGTTCACTGCTACCATGTCTATAATGCCAGGAATTGGCTCATCAACTGAGGAATAATTAATGGAAAAGGTGCTACATTTAACAATGAAATATTACTCAGTTGATAGGATGAATACAATTGTGAAAGTTGCAGATAAGTGGATGGAGCTAGAAACACCCATCCTGAGTGGAATAACCCAGGAAAACGAATAGTGCATGTTCTTTCTTATACGTGAATCTTAGCTTTCAAACTTTAAATGTGTGTATTTCAATATAAATGACCACAGTGTAAATAAGAACCATGGAGGAGTGGATATTCTTTCAGGGAAGGAAACCATGTGACATTGCCATATAGAGATACTGGAGAAACTAGGATAGGATTAAATGGGAAGATGGACAAGAGCAATTGATAAAGGAATGAATGTGGGGATACATGAAACTATAGGCCCTTTGAAAAGCCACATAAAAACCTACTATACACGAGGTCACAATGAGACTACTAAACTGGATCATTCTATCAATAAAAAGAAAATTTAACTTGGGAAATCAAACACCCTGGCTGTCACGCAGGAGGTAGAGAAGCATCATGGAGCAGAGAGAACTTTAAGGGGACAAGGTAGTGTCAGGTAGAGAGATTTGAGCCGGAACAGCATGGGATTTAGCATAGGGCCTTTGATCTGGAAAGGCTGTCCTAGAACTACATGCCCTTGGCAGAGGTATTGACCCTTCTGGTCAACAGAAATCAAATTCAAATATTCCTGAGGAATGCTGAGTTTAGGCTTAACAATAACAATCCTATTTACATCAGAGTTTTTCTATTTCAGACATTGTCACCAGCTCTGCCATTTTGGAGGCCATTTTGTTATTATACACATTCAATTAGTACATCACTCAAAATTCATCAAAGATGTTTCTTTCAAAAGATTATATTTAGCAGAGGAACCAAGAATTTGTTATTGTAGAAAGTATATTTTAGAGCACCCAATATTCACTTGGATGTCTTTGTTTTTTATTGAATATATTCTTCATTTCAAATGTTATACCCTTTCCCAGTTTCCTCCCCTCCCAGAAAATCCCCAACCCATCCTCCCATCCACTACCTCCAAGAAGATGCTCCTCTGCCCAACCACCTCCACCTACCCTCCTTGATTTCCCCATGCTGGGGCTTTTTTCTATCTTTTATAGTACCAAGGACCTCTCCTCCCACCAATGGCCAACAAGGCATTTCTCCTTCACAATTGTGGCTGTTACAATGTGTACCACTTGGTTGATGGTTTGGTCCCTGGCAGCCCTGGGAGATTTGGTTGGCCAACAACATTGTTCTTCCCATGGGGCTACAAACCCCTTTAGCTCCTCCAGTCCTCCCTCCAACTCCTCCATTGGGGACCCTTTGCTCAGTCTAATGGTTGACTGTCAGGATCTGCCTCTGTATATGTAAGGCTCTGACAGGGCCCCTCAGGAGATAGCCATAACAGGCTCCTTTCAGCAAGCACTTCTTGTCATCTATAATAGTATCTGGGCTGATAATATTTATAGGATGAATCCCCAGGTATGACAGCCTCTGGGTGGCCTTTCCTTCAGTCTCTGCCTCACATTTTGTCTCCATAATTGCTCTTGTATTTTGTTCCCTTTCTCAGAAAAACTGAAGCATACACACTCAAGAATTCTTCCTTCTTCTTGAGCTTCTTCTGGTCTGTGTGTTGTACCTTGTTTTTTTTTTTTTTTTTTTTTTTTCTGAACTTACAGGCTAATATCCACTTATCAGTGAGTGCATACCATGTGAGATTCTCTTGTAATTGGGTTACCTCACTCAGGATGACACTTTCTAGTTCCATAGATTTACCTATGAATTTCATGAATTCATTGTTTTTGATAGTTAAGTAGTATAGTACACCATTGTGTATATGCACTACATTTTCTATATCTATTCCTCTGTTGAAGGACATCTGGGTTCTTTCCAGCTTCTGGCTGTTACAAATAAAGCTGCTATGAACATAGTGGTGCATATGTCATGATTACATGTTGGAGTATCTTCTGAGTATATGCCCATGGTCCTCAGGTAGTACTATGTCTAATTTTCTGAGGAACCACCAAACTGATTTCCAGAGTGGTTGTACCAGCTTGCAATCCTACCAACAATGGAGGAGTGTTCCTCTTTCTCCACATCCTCACCAGCATCTGCAGCTCCCTGCGTTGTTCATCTTAGTCATTCTGACTGGTGTGAGGTGGAATCTCAGGGTTGGTTGAATTTGCATTTCCCTGATAACTAAGGACACTGAACATTTCTTTAGGTGCATCACAGATATTCTAGTTTCCCCAGTTGAGAATTCTCTGTTTAGCTTTGTACCCCATTTTTTATTAGGGTTATTTGACTCTTTGGAGCTAGAAAGAACAATCTGCAAATTCATTTGGAATAACAAAATCCCAGGAGAGGGAAAACTATTCTCCATAACAAAAGAATGTCTGGGGGAATCACCATCCCTGACCTCAAGCCCTACTACAGAGCAATAGTGATAAAAACTGTACTGTATGGTATTGGTACAGAGATAGGCAGGAAGATCAATGGAATAGAACTGAAGACCCAGAAAAGGATAGACACACCTAATTCCACTTGATATTTGACAAAGGAGTTAAAAACATCCAGTGGAAAATAAGACAGCATTTTTAATAAATGGTGCTGGATCAACTAGAGATCAGCATGTAGAAAAATGCAAACGACCCATTCTTATCTCCTTGCACAAAACTCAAGTCCAAGTGGATCAAGGACCTCCACATAAAACCAGGTACACTGAAGCTTATAGAAGATAAAGAGCGAAAGAGAAAGAGCCTTGAACACATGGGCACAGGGGAAAATTTCCTGAACAGATCACCAATGGCTTATGCTCTAAGAACAAGCAATGACAAATGGGACCTCATAAAACTGCAAAGCTTCTGTAAGGCAAAAGACACTGTCAATAGGACAAATGGCAACCAACAGATTGAAAAAAGATCTTTACCAATCCTACATCCGATTGAGGGCTAATATCACTTGGATGCCTTAAACAGAATCCTAACCTCAATTCTTAGGTATCTATAGAAAAAAGAGGTGGAGCGATCCTAAGAGCCAAAGGCAGTGGATGACTTCAAGATAATAGTGTCTTTCATACTGAAATACTTAGCACACACAATACCTGAACAAGTTCAAATCAGATAAAATTCTATCACACAGAATGAGACACGGACATGATCTCTTAAGCAGAACATCATTTTCAATTGATATCTGCTGAGAAATAATCATTAATTTTATCCATGGTGTATCTTTAGATATATCAACCATGCTCCAGGGAAGGGTACTATGCATGGGAGTAGTTGGTCAATACAAACTGGACTCAATATTTTTTGTTTGCCTAGTTGCAGTATTGATTTCTGATTTTATGTTTCAACCATTTCTTCCATGTTTGCTTTGATTTTCACTTTTTTTTTTGTTTTTATTTTGAGAGAGAGAATGAAAAATTTGGGTAAATATGGAGAGTGAGAGGACCCAGAAGGAATTTGGGGGACAGAACACAGCTAAAACATAATGAGGAAAATCATCAAATCTAAAATAGGGCTAAATCATTTCCTGTTTCCATTTTCTACTCAAAACTCCTCTCTTTCCAGATTTATTGGTCACTTTCCTTGCTCTGTGTTCATCCCATGTTGATGGCATCTATTCATTTGGTTATTATTGTTACACATATGCTGTATGTTTGTAAACAGATATACATATGTGACAAAATACATAAATATAACATTCTGAATCCTCTCACTACACGCTGTGTGTATGTGGCTTCAGGGCAGATCATATTGTACCAAATTAGGGAGCTCATTATTGGGAAAAGCTAATTTTCCCTTTCTTAACAGTCATTAGATGCCTTTAATTCTTTATTTATTGTCAAACTTTGTGTGATACCCTTTTTCCTTAACATATATATCTATTAATATTATCATTAATAGTGCCTTATTTACTTATCAGATTTTGCATTTCAGTCATTTCTAGGAGTCAAAATATCCCACCAGGCTTTCTGACATTCTGACATTTACAATGGTTCTGCTGCTCTTCTGCCATGTTTCATGATCAATAGATGAAGAATTTGGTGTTGATAAGTCTCATAGGGCTCAATTTCTACAGTTCATTGATATCTGCATTATGACCTGTGGTAGTTTTCTATAATCATCACCATTTACATTGACAAGAATCTTTAATGTGAAGTTATAGCTTCCCTTATTTGTGGGTACAAGAAAAAGTGTTTAGAATTCAGTTAGGAATTATGCTTCTCTAGTGAAGTGCTGGTTGGGGGTTCTCTAAGATCTTTGACCTTCATAGATCTGGGAGGATGGCTAAGAAAGTAATCATTAGGCAAAAATCAACAGTGATAACAGCACCAATGCCTATGAACCATAAAATAACCAACATGGATTGATTTTTCTAAAGGTACAATAATGACATTTACAACTTAGTGGTCATCAACATACCTAACATATACTTAAAGCCTATGTAACAACTGCATTCAAACAATTAATATGGAATAGAATCATACCATATCCTTAAGAAGTCAGAATAATCATTAACCTCACATTACTATTCACTGATGTGTGCAATCTGAATGAAACTCATATCAATTTTCATTTTCTATAAAGATAAGGTATTAATTAAAGTCTGTGAAGATTTATTACCCAATAGTTATTGTAGAGAATAACTGGTTAGGGATTTGTGTAATTCTCCTACCATGGTGATTTGAAACTTTAAATACATAAAAAAATACTCTTTGTATTTGCAGCAACATGTCAATATTTCCCAGATGCTAAATTATATAAATAACTTTCTTTAAGTCTCAAGATTTCTTATCTAAAAGTCAATATAGACACCATGGATTTTTATCTCACTTTGTAATGTTAATAATTAATTCTTTGCTCCAAATAGAAATGTATCAATGAAAATGAATTCCATATGTGAGTATACCAAGGAAAAATGATATCAATAGATACTTCAGGATTATGATAGAAAATAAACCTGATGCCTAAACATTTCTTGTAGTTTATGAGTGTATTGTTTTTTAGTCAATACACTGATGAATGTTCTGCCATTTGGAAATACTTGAATGTGTCCTTGTATGTTTTTCTCATGTCTTACTCATGAAAGTGATTGATTCAGTGGGTTTATTCCCATTTCTCCTCTACCATGGAGGAGGATATATTGTATAGTCAAATCTCCACAATGAATTTAAGGCATTGACAGCAGTATATTTCTCCTGCCAATCTGTTATCACCAAGGCAACCTGTTTTACCTTGGAGTTGTTTCATTGGACTCCCGACTCTGGGAAGTCATGTTGAAGACTATGAATTACTAAATTCTGTGGGATTTTTTTCCATGATTTTTTTAGTCTTTCTTGATATTTTTTAAAAACTGATTTTTCAAAAGAATTCTGTTCTTCAAAAGAATATTTTCCACCTTGGAAAGCACAGAGCCACATATGTCCTGGATTTTATATACGTGTATGCAGTATCATTGAATCAAAGCACAGGTTGATATCTCTGCTTCATTAACAGATATAAAGCAAAACCTTTGAAATATTGAAATGTGCACATAACATATCTAATTATACACGTTTAATGCCTATATTTTGACTATAGTCCCCCCATTTTCTATAAATCAACAACACTGTACTATGACTTTGAATGTCAACATTTTATTTCTTTTCCATATCTTGGGTAAAAAATAACTTTAAAGACATATTTTATATATCTTAATAAAATACTCTCTTCCCTTTCTACCTTTGAAACCCTCCTATATTTCAACTCTCTATCCCTATGCCTGCCCCCCAATGATTCCCTGTCAAATACCCTCTCAAAGAGATGAGTCCCCTAGTTTGTAATTCAGTGCAAAAAATATATAGATATGTATATATGTGTATAAGCATGCATATATGTATATGTAATTGTATACATATACCCAATTGCATATGTGTATGTACATACACATAATTACATATACATATCAACTTATATACACACACATATATACATCTATATACATGTAATATATAGGTATAAATATATGATCATATATATATATACACATACAAATTTTATTTTATATACACATATATAATTATATATCTGTATATATTCAGTTATGGAAATTAATACTGCATACATGCACACATACAAACTCAACAATACTGGCCTCTGCATATTTTACATTTGTATGTGTTTGTGTCTGTACATGAAATAGTAATAATCAAAGGGAAAGAAGCTAATTAACAATTTTTAAAGGAAATGAAGGCCTGGAAAGAGTGTAAGGTAACTCAAAAGTCCTTTCTGCTCTTGCAGATATCTCAGTCTTGTTCTCAGACTCAGTGGTCCGAGCTCCAGTTTCAGGGTATACAATGTCCTAGCAGATCTGCTGTACCTACACTCAGATGTACACACTGATACACAGACAGACACTCAGATACAAGATTTAAAATAGCAATGAAATTATTTCTTAGAAATAAAAAAAGTAGAAAATGAGTAAGAAAAGAGATTAAGGAGGTAAATTAATATAGTGGAATATATGGACCCTTTCCAATTAACAGAAATGTATGTGAGGAATAAGGCATGATGAGTCTATGCAGCTTCAATGGGAAAATACTTGTTCATTTTTAGTGTGCAATAAAACTTTGCACTTGACTTTTTAACTTTAGTGTAAATGTCTTATTTACACTCACAAATGCCACTATTTTAAATGTGAGTAGCTTTAAAGGTCAAGATATAATTAATAATTTCTTTCGATTACGATGTCTCTAAATTTACTTGCAACCATGTAAGTGACTAGATAAAGGGTTTTCTTTTAAGACAAACATGGGTGGACTAAAAATATCCTGCTTAGTAAGACAACCAGAGAAGGAAAGCTGATGCAGCTCGATTTTGCAATTGCAGAATGTTTCCCAAACATTGGAAAGAAGCTATAAAAAGCAATCAGTATTTCACTTTAAAATTGTTTTTTAACCTGCTCTTTAGCTCGATATTAGCTGTTTTGATTTTATGTGTCTATAATAAAATACGTTAAGACACAGTAGCTTATAAAAATATAATTCAAGAGACTGCAGAACCCACAACAATGAATGAAAATCAATGGAGATTTTCTGTGTTGGTTTACCACATTTCATGGGTGTGAAATGGTGAAATAGACCAAGCATGCCAAAGACTCATTTTATCACAAAGTCACTCCCTCATATCCTATAAATTCAATCATCCATTAGTGTTATTACTCACTGTTCAGTCTTTGATTTATTTATACATTCATTCATGAATATGTTAATTCATTCATAAAAAAGGAGTTGTGATGACACAGTTATCCCCCATGTTCCACTTCCTGTTCCCCATGATGTGAATTTGAATATTTAGCACATGAAATTTGGGATAAATTTTCAAATGATGGTAAATTCTCATTCCAGGATGAATGCTATGTGTGGCAGAACTTCAGAAAGGATCATATTCCCTGGGCCTAATTGGCTATTTGTTTTTAGAAAATATATTAAATATTATAGTCCTTATAACAAGGAAAGATAAGAAATATATATTGATTGAGTGGTGACAAGAGATTCAGAGCTTCTTATTATTATAAGATGATAACAATTAAGATGGAAGCTACAGAGATATTTCAGCTGTTAAAGGAAGATGTTTACTTGTTCTTTTGGAGGACTGGAGTTCCCTGTACTCATATCTGGTACCTTCCAACTGCTTGTAACTTCAGCTTCAGGGTATCCAATGATTTATTTTAACCTCTATGGACACTGATCCCCCCATCTCACCTAATTACACCACATATTTTACACACACACATACAAACACGCACATAAACACACACACACACACACACACACATACACTTAACAAAATAAGCATTTAAAAGTACTTATCACAGCAGATCTTTATCAAAAATAGTGCAAAAATCACTTCATACAAAAGTGTTAACTTTTTTAATTCTTATTTTGGTAATTCAAACAGATCTATTGGCTAAGGGCAACATATATATATATATATATATATATATATATATATATATATATATATATATATATAAAACTGGTCAAGCAAGATGTAGTGAAAATATTTGGAAGAGGTAAAGAAATATAATGTACAAATATTATAGAATTATGAATGGGATAAAGAAGAAAGGGGAGATTGCAGAGTGGTGTTGATAAATATGAGAGAGAGGATTAATGAACGTAAGGCATTGTGTCTGCCTCCAACCATTTGTCTTATAAAGAATGCAGACAGAGAAGTTGGGTTTCAATGGTTCATTTCTCAGCGTGCCTTCTGCCACTCTTTCCCAGACACCAAAAAAAAAAAAAAAACCCTCAAAGCTCTGATGACTTAAATGCAAACTCATCCAGCCTTGCCTAACCAATGCCAGCATTTTAATCTTTCAAAGAAATGACATTCTGTATTGATGGTTACCCCTATCTTAATTCTTAGAAATCTGCTTTTCACAGAACAATGCCATGGAAAATTTAAGAGAAAAGTATAATCAACAGTTAAGAATAAACTCTGTGTTACAACTTTTTTGGTGAAAGAACTGCTTTTTTTGAGTGAAAAACAAAGTAACTTTCTTTTTTCTTTTTCTTCTTTTTTCTTTTTTAATTTATTATTATTATTATTATTATTATTATTATCATTATTATTATCATTATTTGGTTTTTTTGAGACAGGGTTTCTCTGTATAGCCCCAGCTGTCCTGGAACTCACTCTGTAGACCAGGCTGGCCTCAAACTCAGAAATCTGCCTGCCTCTGCCTCCCAAGTGCTGGGATTAAAGGCGTGCACCACCACTGCCTGGCTTGAGTTTATGGCTTTCAACCCACTGCTCTTGAGATGCTTAATACTATGTCTTATGTTGCACTCAGTCTAAAGTTCTGGATTGTTTAACTTAAAAAAACAGCCCATGATAACTTTGTTGGTTATCTTTCACATCTCTGGAAGTGGAATGCTAACAAACTACTGGTAGGAACCCCCCACCCCCTAAAAAATACCCTGTGAGCCACAATAATGACTATTGTGACATATTATATACACTGATGAAATCTTGCTACAAAAGTATAGGAATAACTAACCACTCCATGATGAACTTAAGGCCTTTTCCATAAAATAGAACTCCACCTGTTGCTACTAACTGGTTGCTACTAACTATGGGCTCCTAAGTCTTAGATGGAAAGCTGCCACTATTATTTTGCTAAATGGACATACTAATAAAGTGACCCCTGAATTTTTATTTTTATAAGACAAACTTTCACTGTGGATCAGAAGAGTTTCTTTGTACTTTCTATGATGGTAAATAATACAGAGACCCAATACTGGTTAAATGTGCAGAAGATAGAAAGTCTTCTAATGCACATTTGACCAGTAGTCTTCTATCTTCTTCAGAAGACTCATAGATCACTGAAGAAGAAAGGGTGGAAAGATTATAAGAACCAGAAGCATGTCACATCTGAAGCAAAATATTCTTTGCCTAGCATGACACTGTTGTGGGAAATACTAAAAAAAAAAAAAAAAAAAAAAAAATCGAACCAGCAGGTTCCCATCCTAGTGTTGGCAACTCTCACCCTCAGCAGCCTGGCCGGCCATGCACTGGCAGGCCATGCACTGGAGGGCAATGGCTGACCTGATTTATCTCATGGAGATTCTGACTCTGAACTCCACAATCTCTCCACCCAGCTTGCTAGGTTCCCACTGGTGAGTTGCTACCATGCCAATCCTGTGCTTCGAATCTCTCATTACCTTTGTGGAGCACCTCAGGCAAACCCATGCTTGGTTGCTGTACCTTTCTCTCTTGATCCCAGACCCAGACAAGCTGCTATGTAAAGGAAAATGCAACACAAACTTAGTTCCGTAACAATGGTAACTCAATCTCTGGGCGTAACAACTAAAACCTAATCTTATAAGCCTTATTAAAATCTGGTTCCCCAATAGTGTATGCTCTAAGATCAAGAATTGAAAAATGGGACCTCATAAAATTGCAAAGTTTCTGTAAGGCAAAGGACACCATCAAAAGGACAAATCGGCAACCAACAAATTGGGAAAAGATCTTCACCAATCCTACATCAGATAGAGGGCTAATATCCAATATATATAAAGAACTCAAGAAGTTAGACTCCAGAAAACCAAACAACCCTATTAACAAACAGGGTACAGAGTTAAGCAAAGAATTCTCCCTGAAGAACTTTGGATGGTGGAGAAGCATCTTAAAAAATGCTCAACTTCATTAGTCATTAGGGAAATGCAAATCAAAACAACCCTGAGATTTCACCTTACACCAGTCAGAATGGCTAAGATTAAAAATTCAGGAGACAGCAGGTGTTGGAGAGGATGTGGAGAAAGAGGAACACTCCTCCACTGCTGGTGGGGTTGCAAATTGGTACAACCACTCTGGAAATCAGTCTGGTGGTTCCTCAGAAAACTGGGTACCTCACTTCCAGAATATCCTGCTATACCACTCCTGGGTATATACCCAGAAGATTTCCCAGCATGTAATAAGGATACATGCTCTACTATGTTCATAGCAGCCCTATTTATAATTGCCAGAAGCTGGAAAGAACCCAGGTATCCCTCAACAGAAGAGTGGATGCAAAAAATGTGGTATATCTACACAATGGAGTACTATTCAGCCATTAGAAACAATGAATTCATGAAATTCTTAGGCAAATGGGTGGAGCTAGAGAACATCATACTAAGTGAGGTAACCCAGACTCAAAGGATGAATCATGGTATGCACTCACTAATAAGTGAATATTAACCTAGAAAACTGGAATACCCAAAACATAATCCACACATCCAATGAGGTACAAGAAGAATGGAGGAGTGGCCCCTGTTCTGGAAAGACTCAGTGAAGCAGTATAGGGCAAAACCAGAATGGGGAAGTGGGAAGGGGTGGGTGGGAGGATAGGGGGAGAGTAGGGAGCTTATGGGACTTTCGGGGAGTGGGGGGCTAGAAAAGGGGAAATCATTTGAAACGTAAATAAAAAATATATCGAATAAAAAAATTTAAAAAAAAATCTGGTTCCTCTGGTGGCAAATCCTTGATGCCATGATACCAGGAAACTCTAGCAGCTACTTCTGACCTCACTATCCCCTGTCCAAAAGTACCTAATTCTCTCCTCCTTCCTCTCTTTCTCCATCTTACCTGGAAGTCCTGCCTATTTGCCCAGTGATTGGCTCCTTTATTTATTAGAGGATTAGTTCACAGGAACAGCACCAGTTCACCTCCACAGCATGACAGGACCATTGCACACATGTGCACATGAACTGACAGTGACTGTGAATATAGGGTCAAAACCCACACAATATTCATTCACCAAAAATCTACAGTGTGAGCAGGGAAATGACTCATGAAGGCCTACCATTTGCTGAGGATCTGTAGCCAATCAATGGCTGTTGGTGAAGCACACATCACTTTTCTTCAGGGTTGTGATTCCAGAGAACCCACACATGCTCCCATAGATGGTTCTACACACATACAATATATAGTTTAACAGACAAACAACACTAAGTCCAGTAAGTAACTTTAAAACTAACTACATTTATCTATGTATATGTCTCTGTATTTACATTTAATTCATGGTAGTATTTTAAGATGCTGAACATATGCATAAAACATATGGAATTAAAAGTTTGAAACCGATATTCAGCAACAGATAAATTCCTCTATGAAACACTGGATTCCTTTTGCTGAGTAAGGATTTTATACGTTCTTTTAATACTTCAAATTACCCTCTAATAATGCTCAGTTTTCCCATAAGTTGGAGGAATTAGCAAGAAAGAGGGATTCTATCTCTGTGGGGATTGGGGAGGGTAAGATATTTACAGCATAGTTCAGACTTCATTGGCATATTAATGTCAGTATTAAAAATGACAACTTTTATGCCATATAGTGGCAATTTTATTGCAGACAAGTTGTATATTTATTACCAGCATAAATCTTTGGAGAAGCCATTTGAAAGAATAAATTATGTCTCAACTGGGATATATTAGAGGTGGTAGAATAATTTCTGTCTCCTTTCTCCTATGAAGGAGTGAATGCTATCCCCCAAATAACTGCTGTCATCTGTGGTACACAAAGATGGTCATAACAGCTACAGCTAGAGCACTGTGGAAGGGAATTTAATACTAGATCATTTATTTCCACAGTAAAAAACAAACATCCAGGAGTGTCAAGTAGAATGTATGTACAATGATTTCTGAACCAATGAGAAAATTAGAAAAAAACACTTTAAGAAACAGGAATGACAATGGTTTGACTTATTGGAAAAATCTCTTGGTTGTCAGTGATGTTTTTTTTATATGTCACTGGTCTTCATCATAGATAAATGATGAAGAGATTTCCTAAGAGATTTTCAGATTAGTGAAGCCCTACATCATTTCTCCCTCATATTATTACACGTATATCAATAATAATGCATGCCATGAAGCTAAGTAGCTTTTTCCAGTGTGGTGGTTTCAGTAAAGTGGTCTATATAATGACATGCATTTGAACACTTCTTCCAAACTTGCAATGTTTGGGAAAGATTGGAAATGGTAGCCTTGCTGTTGGAGGAGGAGTGTCATGGAGTAGCACACACTGAAATTTGAAAAATACTTTGCCATTTCCAGTGTCTTTCTCTCTGCTCTATGGTGTGTCTCACATAATGTAAAATCAAAACAACCCTGAGATTCCACCTCACGCCTGTCAGAATGGCTAAGATTAAAAACTCAGGTGACAGCAGATGTTGGCAAAGATGTAGAGAAAGAGGAATATTCCTCAATTGTTGGTAGAATTGTAAGGTGGTACAAACACTCTGGTAATCAGTCTGGTTGTTTCTTAGAAAATTGAACATAGGACCCAGCTATACCACTCTTAGGCATATACCCCAAAGATTCTCCAACATATAACAAGGACACATACTCCACTATGTTCATAGCAGCCTTGTTTACAATAGCCAGAAGCTGGAAACAACCCAGATGTCCTTCAACAGAGGAATGGATACAGAAAATGTGATATATTTACACAATGGAGTACTACTCAGCTATTAAAAATGATGACTTCATGAAAGTCTTAGGCAAATGGATGGAACTAGAAAATATCATCCTGAGTGAGATAACCCTAATCACAAAAGAACACACATTGTATGCACTCACTGCTAAGTGGATATTATTTCAAATCATTGTTAATCCACCAAAATGTTTTCATAAAGTAACACAGTAGTAACCACAAAAAATGCATTTTGAACCCAAGTAAATAATTCTATGCGAATTAAAAAATTCTTTATATGAGGTAAATTGACTCTGTTGGTATATATAATGAATAAACAGAGAAATGAAATACATTAGAATATGATTTGATTATCTACTTACTGACATATGGGGTATGAGAAATATGAAGCTGTTCAGTACTTGAAACTCGGGCTTTTAAAACCATATTTAATCAGTTTCTCAGTGTTAAAGTTTAAGGCCCCACTAAAACATTTACCCTGATATTAGATGGGCTTGATCAGTGAAGACCCTGTTTCAGTAGGTGCAATTATTATGAGCATATGATTTCCATGTTTATGTTATTTATAGAAAATGTCATTTGGCAAACTTTTTCATATCTTTTGTCTCTGACACTATTTTTGTCTCTCTTCCCTAACCCTTAAGTGGGTGGCAAAAATGTACTTTCTGTAGATAAGCTCTCAATAATCTTTTATTCTTAGCACCTTATATAGCTATGAGTCTTCTCATTAATCTGTGTATACGACAAGCACAGGCTCTATTAGTTGAGGCATTTGTCTTTGGTTATAAACATAGAAATGTGGACAGGAGTTTGATATCACATTAATTTAACTAACCAATAGTAGATTGTAGTTAGAGTCTAAGAATTGTGGTCCCATTGTCTAATTTCCTTATTGTATATTGGACGTGGATTCTCTTTTTTTTGGATTTGGGTTTCCTTTTAATCCTTGAGTGAATGGCTACACCTGTAAAAGACATGCCATTTTTATGCCAATGTGCACATTTTATTTAGAAGATTAGTATTATAGTTTACAAAGTCCAAATCTGGGTGAAAACATAGATAGCTTCATTCTTCCTACAACCAACATAGTGACATCAAACACTATGGAAGCTACTTGTTAGGGAAGAAATTTCCAAATTATTTCTAGCAACTTGTCTATATGAATCAAGCCCAAGATTTGTGGTGTCTTCAAATTAATAGGATTCTTCATTTTATTTTTAAACATTTATTTCTTTGTAGATATGAGTGTTTTTGCTGTATGCAAATATCTAGTACTCATAGAAGCCAGAAGAGTATGCAGTATACCCTGGAACTATAGTCAATGGTTATTTTAAGCTATGATTTGTATTCTTGGAATTAAACCTAGATCCTCTGAAAGAGCAGCAAGGGCTCTTAACCATTGAACTATCACTCTAGTCACAGAAATAGGATTTATCAACTCATTCAAGTGGAAAGCCAAGAGGAATAAAAAGGAAATCTATTGTTTTGGAGGACTCTGGAAACATTCTAACCATCAACCTCGTAGAAGCATCCTGTACTTGGCACTGGCTTCTGTGTATCTCACTACTTCTAGAATCAGCATTGTATAGCCATGTAGGTTACTTTCCTTTTAACTTTTTTGTGTTTTTTATTGGATTACCAAATAATTGCTTTGTGGATGGGTTTTTTTTTATACACTCTTCATTTTGACAGAGACACACAGAAACAGAGACAGAGAGGAGGCAGTTTTATCAGGACAGTTTCACAGAGACAGGTTGAGGTAAAGATAAGAGTGAGCCAGAGTATAAGAAGAATACAGATTAGAAAAGATTGCCAGATTCACTTTTATGACAATAAGAACAATTCAAATCCATTTTAAATTAGTCATCTTGTAGAAGCCTTTGGGCCAGAAGTGCTGATTTGAAACAGATAACCACAGTTCAGAAAGAGATAGAAATGATGAGTTTACTTAGCAGTCATCCTTCAAGATGACATTTCTAGTAAATAATGGTTTCATTTACAGGTGTCAATTCACCTTACTTCTTCATATAACATCACTAAGATAATTTCAAACTTAGTTTTTCTTCTTTTATGGAAATTGGAAGCAAAATGTAAAGCTATGTAAAAGGAATAATTGATATCTTCTGAGAGAAATATATATTTTAAAACTAAATTTGATCACATATGTTGTAAAAATACCCTTAACTTATAATTTTTCCTCTTTTTTGGTTAGTAATGGAATATTAACCATACATAAAGCAAAGACTTAGTAGAAAATGCTATCAAGTATAAAAGAAAAAGGTATACATCAAGCAAAGAAGTATGCATCATTAATATTACTTTACACACATTTTAGATTTAGAGAATGAAGGCATTGTAAATGACTTTAAATATCTATCATTGGAAAAAGAAAATAATACTATCATTAAATTTATTGCAATTTGATAGTGTGGGGGAATATTTAAATCCTATATTAGACTATGCATTTATAACAAAAAATTCAAAAAGAACACAGAAATATCACACAGGAACAAGATAGTCATTCTTTATGGCCATAGAACATTTGAAATGGAAGTAGTAGATGTGTCTTTAAAATGTGAAATTACAAAATTACTTATGGATAACTCCCCAGACAAATATAATGAGATTCATAAATTTCAAGTTTCAAGTATTCAGACACAAAATTATATACACAAAGGAAAAAACTAAACTAAAAATTAGATTACTAGTTTGTTTTATGTAAATACCCATACATATACATACATACACACAGGCATACATGTATGTCTGTATGCTTGTATTTACATTTGCAAGAAGAACAATTAAGGAAAAGAAAACCATGAATTTGAGAGAGAGTAGGTAGGAAACTACATAGAAGTTGTTGGAGGGAGAAAGAGAAGGGACAAATCTTATGTATTAATTTGAAACATTAAAGTAGATCAAGGACCTCCACATAAAACCAGTCACACTAACACTAATAGAAAAGAAACTGGGGAAAACCCTTGAGGACATAGGCACAGGGGAAAAGTTCCTGAACAGAACACCAATAGCTTATGCTCTAAGATCAAGAATTGACAAATGGGATCTCATAAAATTGCAAAGTTTCACCATCAAAAGGACAAAATGGCAAGCAACAAATTGGAAAAGATCTTCACCAATCCTACATCCAACAGAGGGCTAATATCCAATAAATACAAAGAACTCAAGAAGTTAGACCCCAGGGAACCAAATAACCCTATTAAAAATGGGGTACAGATGTAAACAAAGAATTTTCACCTGAAGAAATTCGGATGACTGAGAAGCACCTTAAAAAATGCTCAACATCATTAGTCATTAGGAAAATGCAAATCAAAACAACCCTGAGATTTCACCTCACACCAGTCAGAATGGCTAAGATTAAAATCTCAGGAGACAGCAGGTGTTGGCGAGGATGTGGAGAAAGAGCAACACTCCTTCACTGCTGGTGAAGATGGTAAGATGGTACAACCACTATGGAAATCAGTCTGGTGGTTCCTAAGAAAACTGGACATGACATTTCCAGAGGACCCTGCTATACCTCTACTTGGCATATACTCAGAGGATTCCCCAGGATGCAATAAGGACACATGCTCCACTATGTTCATAGCAGCCTTATTTATAATAGCCAGAAGCTGGAAAGAACTCAGATATTCCTCAATGGAGGAATGGATACAGAAAATGTGGTATATATACACAATGGAGTACTATTCAGCAATTAAAAACAATGAATTCATGAATTTTTTAGGCAAATGAATGGAACTGAAAAATATCATCCTAAGTGAGGAAACGCAATCACAAAAGAATACACATGGATTTGATAATTGCTCTTTCTAACTCTGTGAAGAATTGAGTTGGGATTTTGATGGGTATTGCATTGAATCTGTATATTGCTTTTGGCAAAATGACCATTTTAACTATATTGATTCTACTGATCCATGAGCATGGGAGGTTTTCCCATTTTTTGAGGTCTTCTTCCATTTCCTGATTCAGAGTCTTTAAGTTCTTGTCATACAGATCTTTCACATGTTTGGTAAGAGACACCCTAAGATACTTTATACTGTTTGTGGCTATTGTGAAGGGGGTCATTTCCCTAATTTCTTTCTCAGCCTGCTTATCCTTTGAGTATAGGAAGGACACTGAATTGCTTGAGTTGATTTTATAACCTGCCACTTTGCTGAAGTTGTTTATCAGCTGTAGGAGTTCTCTAGTGGAGTTTTTTGGGTCACTTAGGTAGACTATCATGTCATCTGCAAATAATGATAGTTTGACTTCTTCCTTTCCAATTTGTATCCCTTTGACCTCCTTATGTTGTCAAATTGCCCGAGCTATTACCTCAAGTACTATATTGAAAAGATAAGGAGAAAGGGGGCAGCCCTGTCTAGTCCCTGATTTTAGTGGGATTGCTTCAAGTTTCTTTCCATTTAGTTTGATGCTGGCTAAAGGTTTGCTGTATATTGCTTTAACGATGTTTAGGTATGGGCCTTGAATTCCTGTTCTTTCCAAGACTTTAAGCATGAAACGATGCTGAATTTTGTCAAAACCCAGGATAGCTAAAACTATTCTCAGCAACAAAAGAAAGTCTGGGGAAATCAGTATCCCTGACCTCAAGCAATACTACAGAGCAATAGTGTTAAAAACTGCATGGTATTTGTACAGTGACAGGCAGGTGGATCAATGGAACAGGATTGAAGATCCAGAAATGAACCCACACACCTATGGCCACTTGATCCTCGACAAAGAGGCTGAAAACATCCAATGGAAAAAAGATAGCCTTTTCAACAAATGGTGCTGGTTCAACTGGAGGTCAGCATGCAGAAGAATGTGAATTGATCCATCCTTGTCCCCTTGTACTAAGCTCAACTCCAAATGGATCAAGGACCTCCACATAAAGCCAGACACTCTGAAGCTAATAGAAAAGAAACTGGGGAAGACCCTTGAGGACATCGGTACAGGGAGAAAGTTTCTGAACAGAACACCAATAGCGTATGCTCTAAGATCAAGAATTGACAAATGGGACCTCATAAAATTACAAAGTTTATGTAAGGCAAAGGACACCATCAAGAGGACAAATCGGCAACCAAAAAATTGGGAAAAGATCTTCACCAACCCTACATCAGATAGAGGGCTAATATCCAATATATATAAAGAACTCAAGAAGGTAGACTCCAGAAAACCAAATAACCCTATTAAAAATGGGGTACAGAGTTAAACAAAGAATTCTCACCTGAAGAACTTCGGATGGCAGAGAAGCATCTTAAAAAATGCTCAACTTCATTAGTCATTAGGGAAATGCAAATCAAAACAACCCTGAAATTTCACCTTACACCAGTCAGAATGGCTAAGATTTAAAAATTCAGGAGACAGCAGGTGTTGGAGAGGGTGTGGAGAAAGAGGAACACTCCTCCACTGCTGGTGGGGTTGCAAATTGATACAACCACTCTGGAAATCAGTCTGGCTGTTCCTCTGAAAACTGGGCACCTCACTTCCAGAAGATCCTGCTATACCACTCCTGGGCATATACCCAGAGGATTCCCCACCATGTAATAAGGATACATGCTCTACT
Source organism: Apodemus sylvaticus (assembly GCF_947179515.1). NCBI lineage: Eukaryota > Metazoa > Chordata > Mammalia > Rodentia > Muridae > Apodemus > Apodemus sylvaticus. The sequence goes on from NC_067489.1 coordinate 35,504,958, forward strand.
ATGTTCATAGCAGCCCTATTTATAATTGCCAGATGCTGGAAAGAATCCAGGTATCCCTCAACAGAAGAGTGGATGCAAAAAAATGTGGTATATCTACACAATGGAGTACTATTCAGCCATTAGAAACAATGAATTCATGAAATTATTAGGCAAATAGATGGAGCTAGAGAACATCATACTAAGTGAGGTAACCCTGACTCAAAAGGTGAATCATGGTATGCACTCACTAATAAGTAGATATTAACCTAGAAATCTGGAATACGCAAAACATAATCCACACATCAAATGAGGTACAAGAAGAATGGAGGAGTGGCCCCTTGTTCTGGAAAGACTCAGTGAAGCAGTATAGGGCAAAACCAGAACGGGGGAGTGGGAAGGGGTGGGTGGGAGGACAGTGGGAGAGAAGGGGGCTTGCGGGACTTTCGGGGAGTGGGGTGCTAGAAAAGGGGAAATAATTTGAAATGGAAATAAAAAATATATCGAATAAATTAAAAAAAAGAATACACATGGAATGCAATCATTGATAAGTGGATATTAATTAGCCCTGAATCTCTGAATATTGAAGATACAATTAGCATATCAAATGAAGAAGAGGGCCCTAATCCTGGAAGGGCTTAATCCAGCATTGTAGGGGAGGACCAGGACAGAGAAAAGGGAGGGGAAAAGATAGGTGAATGAATGGAAAGAAGAGGACTTATGGGACATATGGGGAGGGCAGAACTGGGAAAGGGGAAAGCTTTTGGATTGTAAACAATGAATATAGAAAATAAAAAATATATATTTAAAAATGTGTATTTAAGTATTATAGATAAAATAATTTCATATAATACATTATAAAAATCTATCACTTCAACATTATAAAGAGCAAGGGCTTTGAAAGAAAAATTAATACAACTTAAGTTCTCCATACAAAACAGTAAAATAGACCTTAGACTGTTTTGATAATTTTGTATACCACAAGAAAGACTTAGCATCATTTTCCTGAGGACCATCTTATCAATCCACCAGGAAATTAAAATTCATTTTGCCATATGAATTTTATCCCTGGCCCCTTGGATGAGGACAAAAAAAGAGGAAGAAACTGGCCACAGTTTCTAAAACAAAATTGCCCATCTCTAATTCCATTGAATATTTTGTATTAATATTCTGGTGTTAGCGCCTGAATGTCAAGTTATTCTTCCCATTTTCATTTATGGAATAGTAGAAGTAGAGATTTTAAAAGCTGAGTTAAATTTTCAAGAGGAGTATTTTCTAAATAGAATAGTCAAAGAACTACCTGACATATTCTCTTGGTGAATTACTTTCTCCTCATTTTGGTTAAGTACTGGTATATCACTGGAACTATTTAAAAACCTCATTTGTATATAGATTTATGTGGTGTGCCTTGAATTGATTGTCATCAGACGTCACACTTATGGAAGGTTGTCCAGTGTTTGGATGGTCAAGTAAGAAAGGTTTAACCACAGAACAAACTATGTTCCAATCTAAGGCTTTTGTAGGCCTTCTCAAGGGGGCAGATTTGGTTTTCTAGAGAAGGTAAATATCTCCAGAATCGATGAACAGTACAGCAGTAGTTTCATTCCAGCAGAGAATTTGCATGATTCTGAATCAATAAAAGAAGCAAAATGAGAGTGATTTATCAATTCTTGGAGTGCAAGACACTTGGAAGAAAACTACTGGGAAATACCAAGCATATTTAGTAAATCCCCTAAGGTACCTTACTGTCATATACATTGGGGAGCAAGTACCTGCAGCACATAATCCACGGGGAACTATGATGCCAGCCATTCATAAATTTTTAGTTATGTTTATTTCACTTATTGTCTCATTTCTCAAGAAACCAATGAGTATCAATAGAATCACCACATTCTGTATCATAATTGAAACAGGAATCCAGTTACAAAACAAAATACAAGTGGCTTCCCTACATCTAGTCAATAGAGTTCAACCTTGGTCAAGAGACTGGATTCAGTGAGAGAATATTTACTTTGATATTTCTTTTTCAGAACATATATACTCTGAAAATTCATCTTTTTATATATTAGTGTATTAAATCTAGGGGCTCTACATAGAAGATAGTCCCCTTTAAAAAAAAAACAAAGTAATATAACAAGTAAGAAAGACAAAACTGAGCAAAATTAGTATGTTTGTGGATTGTACTGTATTTAATCTATCTTATCAGTCATGAAAGTTCGATTAGCATTAGAATAAATATTAATACTGTAGAATATAAAAAAGAGGCATGTTATATCTTAATAATGATGAAGATATAAATCCTGTGATCTATAATTGTGTTTAAGATAACAAATATTTATGTCAGAATTTAGTAAAAATGACTTAAAAGAAATTACCTTTTTCAAAAACCATATACTACACAATCAAATCTAATGAATGCAGATGTATTTACTGTCTGCAATTATCTTTAACCCTAGACATTTTCATGAATCTGGATAATTAGCAGTTACTCGTCAAATTTTCATAGCCAATAGTAATCATACATATGGCTAAGAATATTACCACAGTTAAAGCACACTCTTCCAAAGCTTAAATTTAAATGTAAACTGTGTATAAAGTGAGCAAAATACTGCTTAGTTATGAACCGATTTTCCAAGTTTGAGTCTACCTATGCAGTAATAAACTGAATTTAAAAAATATTATGATGACAGTTTGGGGAAGTATTTCAGTATAATATTTATTTAAATGTACTTTCAAATATTATTTTGTAATTCATAAAACTATCCTTAAATAGTATAAGAATAAAAAGAATTTGAACTAACACAGTTTTAAAATATATTTTCACTAACATATTCTTAGTCAGGCAATTATTTAATCTCTGGTCATTGCCTTTTCATCTCCATTTCTTTCTTTCTTTCTTTCTTTCTTTCTTTCTTTCTTTCTTTCTTTCTTTCTTTCTTTCTTTCTTTCTTTCTTTCTTTCTTTCTTTTTTCCTTCCCTCCTTCCTTCTTTCTTTCTTTCTTTCTTTCTTTCTTTCTTTCTTTCTTTCTTTCTTTCTTTCTCTCTTTCTTGTAAAATGAACTTCAGAAGTTCTAATAGTTATTTCAAATCTGCGTGTGTACATTTTTCCTGTACGTATTCCTGTGTACCACATGGTGCCTCATGCCTGTGGATGCTAGAAGAGGTGCTTGTCATCTGTTTCCTTTCCAGTAATTTGGGGTAGTTTGAGCACATGGAGATTTAAGGACTCATCGGGGACAAGGATGATAAAAATGAGGCTTCTCTATGTCACATACAAAATACCATATCTACAATCTGATCTAGGAGCCTCGAAGAATTTATATTAAATAATATTTTAGGAAAGCGATGTTAATTTATGTTTGCATTTTGGAGATTAACAGCATTTTGACTTCAAAGAATAATAAAACCAATGTACTAGATATTAATAAAATTAGACCAAGCAATAGCATGGAGACTAAGATGGTATTAAGACTAGACACAATGGACATCTAGTTTATATTTAGTAGTCTATTTTATGTAGGCTGTAAGAAAGCAGATAATTTCTGCTGTTCATGTGGTAGCCAACATATCTGTAATACATGGCTTCCATGTTTGTCATATAAATGTAGTTTCTTTGTGACAAGATTTTCCTTATCCAATCACACTAAAATGTTAGGGCAGCAGGAAACCAGTGATTGGACAGGGAAAAGGGAGGCAGAACTAAGAGGTGCAGAGACAGAGAGTGACTCGGGAGAGAGGAGAAGGCCAAGATGGAGGCAGACCTGAACCAGTGTGGCTTTAACCAGCTCCAGGTAGTTGTGATTTCATAAGGTTAGAATAATTGTGATAAAGCTTTTGTCATTATCAACTGGTTCTGAAATTATTGTCTTGACATCCTGTAAATTAAGAATTTATTGATACATAAATCTGATTGGTTAAAATTAGGCTTCAAGAGTTTCGTTTATACTGGGTAAATGGGTGTTTTGGTGGCTGACCATAGGGTGGATGCTCATTGTGTGAGGCTAGCAGCAGAGATCAACCAATGGACTCAGGAACTGTAGCCCAGATAGACCACTGAGTTAAGATCACCCAGCTAGAGCTATGCGGACCAACAGTTGCCAGCAGTAGTGCAGGAAGCCTGCTGATCCATTTGTAATATTTCCTTCAGCACTTCTTTATAAAGCACACTGACTTATAATCGCAACCAGAACTGACACAAGTCCTTTCACACTGCTTGGTCGAAAATGCCTGCATTGCCACTAGTCAACTGAAAGGGAGCTTGGGGAATCAGTGGAGCACCAATATTCAGTAACTCCTCACTATCTCTATTGCATCAGTTGAATATATTAAATTTCAGATTTAGAAGGCTTTTGTGTCATCTAATTACCTCTATATCGTTATACTTATTAATAAACTAGTATTCTCTTGTAGTTTTAAGTATTAGTCAACAATTGATAATATTTAAAGCCATTTGAAAATTCTTTCTTGGAACTGTTCTGCAGCCACGCTATTTGCTAAATGTAGCTAATGAAACTATTTACTGTTGTTAACGATTAGAAGTCAGTCATTGTTTTTACTGATGTCTTCCAAAGACTACTGAAAAGTTATTAAGTTCATTCTCTTCCAATCTGGAAGCCTGTTTTATAACTAATGCTTCCCTCCTTGTGTTGAAGTTTTCTATTTATTAGCCTTTGAAGGGCTGAATTTGTGGAAAGATACTGTATATATTTGTTTTTGTCATGGAAAATCTTGGTTTCTCCAACTATTGTAATTGAGAGTTATGCTGGGTATAGTAGCCTGTGTTCTCTTAGGGTCTATATGACATCTGCCCAGGATCTTTTGGCTTTTATATTTGTTGGCAAGAATTCTGGTGAGTAGGTCTATTTCCCTTACTGCTTTTAATATTCTTTCCTTGTTTTGTTCATTTGGAATTTTGATTATTATATGACAGGAAGAATTTCTTTTCTTATCTAATCTCTTTAGAGTTCTGTAGGTTTCTTGTATGTCCATGGGTATCTCTTTCTTTAGGTTAGGGAAGATTTCTTCTATAATTTTGTTAAAGATGTTTACTGGTCCTTTCAGCTGGGAATCTTTGCTCTCTTCTATACCTATTATCTTTAGGTTTGGTCTTCTCATTGTGTCCTGGATTTCCTGGATGATTTGGGTTATGAGCTTTTTTGCATTTTGCATCTTCTTTGACTGTTGCGTCAATGTTTTCTATGGTATCTTTTGCACCTGAGATTCTTTCTGAAGGTTCTTTGCCCCAGTGCAAGGGAATGCCAGGACAGGGAAGGAGAAGTGGGTGGGTTAGTGACAGGGGGAGGGTGGATGAGATAGGGGGTTTTGGAGGAGAAATGGGGACAGGGGATAACATTTTAAATGTAAATAAAGAAAATAGCTATTAAAAAGTTTAAAAAATAACTAATGCTTTTTCTTTCTGAAACAAATATATCATAATACTCAACAAATTTTACCAGAAAACTTCAGTGGCAAATAATTACAGTTAATGACTTTTAACTAAGGTAAAGTTAGGATTGTGATAGCTCAAAACCATCATTTCCTCTATGGGAAATATATTTTAGCAAAGGCTTCACTTCCATATAAAATTAAATTCTTGTTCTATCAATTGATACAAAACAGAAAGTATACAAATACACATTACTTACCCATAATTCTAATGTGCCTATATAATTGAGTAGACAGAACATAGCAGCTTGTTGGGATACATGTCATATGATGCTGAAGGTGGTACCATTAAGAATGTGCATTCAAGATTTGACAGTAGGTTTCATTACGTGGACTATCAGTAGGACAACTCATCGGACATTAATACACTTATCCCTATCATCTGAGAGTTTAAAAGAATACCTTTTTGTTGCTGTATTATCTTTACAGTGATGCAGAAAATGAGAAACAGATTTTTCTTCACAATACAAGACACACAATTATAGGCATATTTGAGTTTTGAGTTGGGGCTTTTCATGTATATAGGTATATTTTTAAATTAAAAAATTATAGACCTTCAATTGTCTGATGTAAATACTCAAAAGTTTTTAAGGATCTATTTAGAGGAAGAATGATTTTGTACCATTACAGGTTAGAAAGGACTAAAAGGTGTTGTATATCGTTCAAATACTAGAAAAAGAGAGGGTCAAAGAAAAGAATAAAAATATCGACGTAGTAGTTGAGTAGTAATAGAATAATAATGATTAATTTTAAAATGTATATAAAGTTTTATGTAGAATTCGGAATGGTATGGTGATTTATTTGTGAGAATTTAGATTCTGGGTGTGTACAGTAAGATTTAGAAAACAGAAATAGTTCAGAGGATATAGTACCTAACAACAATAATTTCCAAGGAATTTGCCTTTCCACTGGAAACAAAATTGCATTAATTAATTTTTTAGAATACATCAATTTAACTTATTAAAACAAATATTCAATTTATATTTTATCTACACTAATATATTGATTAAAGAATAAAAACTTAAACCAAAAATGAATTTTAAACCCTATATAAGTTTTTCTTCACAATACAAGACACACAATTATAGGCATATTTGAGTTTTGTGTTGGGGCTTTTCATGTATATAGGTATATTTTTAAATTAAAAAATTATAGACCTTCAATTGTTTGAGTAATCTCAAACTTTTATATCTTATTTCAGTTCTGATATTTAAAATTTGAACTTAAAAGAAAAAAATGAGAAAGGGAGAAAAAGGTTTTTTTCTCCCCTCTGAACCAAGTATAGTCTTACACTTTGACTCACATTATGCATAAAAGAATACAGAAGCTTCCTTTCAACACAACTGAGTGTTTAAACACAGTAAATAAGAAAATAAATAAATAAATATTTAAAAATTTAAAAGAAGCTTGGAAATAATGATAATTTTGATTATCAGCTTGGTTTGACTGACCCATCCACCTGGTAGATTATTAAGGAATATTCTAGGAAATTTTTCTGAGAATTAGCATCCAATGGTGGAGGTTCAGAAGGAAAAAAAGATGGAAAATTAGGACAAGGGAAAAGGCTCAATAGGCAAAACACTTTCCTCTTGTATTTTATACCATAGTAACCTTTAAATCCATGCACATGAGTGCACATTTTTACTATCAATGTTTTAGTGGAAAGATGAGAGACAGTGATGATGGAAAACTCCCCAAAAGCCTGCATGCCCCACAGTCTGGCTTATTCAGCAATGGACAATAAAGGGACTGATTCAAACAAGGTGGGAGCTAGAATCAACAACTCAGTCTGTTTGCTGACTGTTTGTACACCTTAAAACACATGGGCACACTCACAGTCACAAAAAGGCACAGACATGCATACATATGCACACAGAGTAAAATATAGGAGAAGGGAGAAAGGAAGGGATGGAGGGGGAAGGGAGGAAGAAATGGACAGTTGGGGGAATTAGAAAGCACATATTCCAACTCTTATCTCCATAGCCACCATGGTGTGGAATGCTTCACTTAAGTACAGCTTTCCAACATGATGGACTGGAAACTGAGTCTTTTCCTTCTTTCAAGTTCACTTGTCAGGTATTACATCTCAATGTCTGGATAAGTAACTATGGTAAAAACATACAAAGAGTTATTCATTATCCATCCTCACATGCCTAAAATGAGAACTTGAATTGCTATTGTCCTGGTGTGGTGTCTCCTATGGAAATATTGAGTCTTTCAAGCTTTTTTTATAGTAAGCCTTTCAGTCTTCGTTGCTTCTCTTCTTTATATCTCATGACTTCTGTAGACAGGCTCGATTAATTTATTTAGGTAGACCTCAATGGGACTCACTAAATGATGGCTTCATCACATGATCCCAATATTTTTCTAATTCTGTGAATGATGAAGTAATGTTGCTTACTGGCTTTCCTCCCATGTCTTGCTCAGCCTGCTTTCTTAGAGGATCCAGGACCACCAGCCCAGGGATGGCACCACCCACAGAGTACAGGGCCCTCCTCTTTCTTTTTTTTTTTCATTCTTTTTTTTTATTCGATATAATTTATTTACATTTCAAATGATTTCCCCTTTTCTAGCCCCCCCCCACTCCCCGAAAGTCCCGTAAGCCCCCTTCTCTTCCCCTGTCCTCCCTCCCACCCCTTCCCAGTTCCCCGTTCTGGTTTTGCCAAATACTGTTTCACTGAGTCTTTCCAGAACCAGGGACCACTCCTGCTTTCTTCTTGTATCTCATTTGATGTGTGGATTATGTTTTGGGTATTCCAGTTTTCTAGGTTAATAACCACTTATTAGTGAGTGCATACCATGATTCACCTTTTGACTCTGGGTTACCTCACTTAGTATGATGTTCTCTAGCTCCATCCATTTGCCTAAGAATTTCATGAATTCATTGTTTCTAATGGCTGAATAGTACTCCATTGTGTAGATATACCACATTTTTTGTATCCACTCTTCTGTTGAGGGATACCTGGGTTCTTTCCAGCATCTGGCAATTATAAATAGGGCTGCTATGAACATAGTAGAGCATGTATCCTTATTACATGGTGGGAATCCTCTGGGTATATGCCCAGGAGTGGTATAGCAGGATCTTCTGGATGAGGTGCCCAGTTTTCGGAGGAACCGCCAGACTGCTTTCCAGAGTGGTTGTACCAATTTGCAACCCCACCAGCAGTGGAGGAGTGTTCCTCTTTCTCCGCACCCTCTCCAACACCTGCTGTCTCCTGAATTTTTAATCTTAGCCATTCTGACTGGTGTAAGATGAAATCTTAGGGTTGTTTTGATTTGCATTTCCCTAATGACTAATGAAGTTGAGCATTTTTTAAGATGCTTCTCCGCCATCCGATGTTCTTCAGGTGAGAATTCTTTGTTTAACTCTGTACCCCATTTTTTAATAGGGTTGTTCGGTTTTCTGGAGTCTAACTTCTTGAGTTCTTTATATATATTGGATATTAGCCCTCTATCTGATGTAGGATTGGTGAAGATCTTTTCCCAATTTGTTGGTTGCCGATCTGTCCTCTTGATGGTGTCCTTTGCCTTACAGAAACTCTGTAACCTTATGAGGTCCCATTTGTCAATTCTTGCTCTTAGGGCATACGCTATTGGTGTTCTGTTCAGAAACTTTCTCCCTGTACCGATGTCCTCAAGGGTCTTTCCCAGTTTCTTTTCTATTAGCTTCAGAGTGTCTGGCTTTATGTGGAGGTCCTTGATCCATTTGGATTTGAGCTTAGTACAAGGAGACAAGGATGGATCAATTCGCATACAATCCACTACATAAACAAACTCAAAGAACAAAACCACATGGTCATTTCATTGGATGCTGAAAAAGCATTTGACAAAATTCAGCATCCTTTCATGCTTAAAGTCTTGGAGAGAACAGGAATACAAGGCCCATACCTAAACATAGTAAAAGCAATATACAGCAAACCGGTAGCCAGCATCAAACTAAACGGAGAGAAACTTGAAGCAATCCCACTGAAATCAGGGACCAGACAAGGCTGCCCCCTTTCTCCTTATCTTTTCAATATTGTACTTGAGGTACTAGCTCTGGCAATTCGACAACATAAGGAGGTCAAAGGGATACAAATTGGAAAGGAGGAAGTCAAACTATCATTATTTGCAGACGACATGATCGTCTACCTAAGTGACCCAAAGAACTCCACTAGAGAGCTCCTACAGCTGATAAACAACTTCAGCAAAGTGGCAGGTTACAAAATCAACTCAAGCAAATCAGTGGCCTTCCTATACTCAAAGGATAAGCAGGCTGAGAAAGAAATTAGGGAAATGACCCCCTTCACAATAGCCACAAACAGTATAAAGTATCTTGGAGTGACTCTTACCAAACATGCGAAAGATCTGTATGACAAGAACTTCAAGACTCTGAAGAAGGAAATGGAAGAAGACCTCAAAAAATGGGAAAACCTCCCATGCTCATGGATCGGTAGAATCAATATAGTTAAAATGGCCATTTTGCCTAAAGCACTATACAGATTCAATGCAATACCCATCAAAATCCCAACTCAATTCTTCACAGAGTTAGAAAGAGCAATTATCAAATTCATCTGGAACAACAAAAAACCCAGGATAGCTAAAACTATTCTCAGCAACAAAAGAAAATCTGGGGGAATCAGTATCCCTGACCTCAAGCAATACTACAGAGCAATAGTGTTAAAAACTGCATGGTATTGGTACAGTGACAGGCAGGAGGATCAATGGAACAGGATTGAAGATCCAGAAATGAACCCACACACCTATGGCCACTTGATCCTCGACAAAGAGGCTGAAAACATCCAATGGAAAAAAGATAGCCTTTTCAACAAATGGTGCTGGTTCAACTGGAGGTCAGCATGCAGGGCCCTCCTCTTTCAATAACTAATTAAAAACAATGTTTTCCAGGCTAGCTTTCACATCGGTAGCTTATGTTAAGTTCACATAATACTAGCCAGTACAGTTCCAAAAATATTGTTAAGACCAAGTATGAAGAATGAATTCATGCACATTTATGGTAGCAAGTGTGTACCTTAAACATAGAAGAGATACCTGTTTATTTTAGATGACAAATGCATCATGAAAAATGTTTTTTACCAAACATACCAATGAAAATGATTTCCACTACAACTCATAATGTGAACTTAAAAATTTCTTTATGGGTAATACCATACCATCAATTTCACAGCTCAGGGAACACCATAGAAAAGAATATTAGAGCACACATACACACCTGTGCAGACACAGACATGTAGGATGACCACCGACTTCTGGGGTATAACATGGCTGTTGCACACATGACACCAGTTATAGTTTCTTCAAATAGTCTACACACATGTGTGCACAACATACTTCTCTCATAGAAGCAGAAACTTTGATAGGTCCCCAGACCTCATTGAGGATTCAGACATAGATAATCGTTAAGAAGTGAAAGACCTTTTCTTTAATGAGGTAACCACTAGTAAGTTTAACATGCTTCTATAAACATCTGTAATAAAACTAATTCACATATGCACACATACACACATATTCAAACACACATGAGCACATATTCATACACACAGACACACATATATACATATTCATACACACATTCATGCAAACACACATGCATACACACATGCACACACATATACATGAAAGAAGAAAAAACTACTTGAGAAAAGAGGGAATTAGTATGGAATTAATAGATGTAATACAGTCACAAGGAGTTTAAATGGGGCAAATAAGGTAAAAGTAAGTTAGTTACATCTATGAAAAAAATCACAATTAAATCCATTATTACATATAGTACATATTGTAAATAAATATATCACAATAAAATTTAAAAACAAAACTGTATTCATGTAAGCATCTTAAATATTCAAGATGACTGTAATTGCCATCATACAAGTTAGGAAGTTTATTCTAGCTGATGGACACTTATACAGTCATTAATTGCCTGAAGTTGATGTATCAAAGTTACTAAAATAGGGCCTAGAGAGATGGGTCAGTGGCTAAGAAAACTTGCTGTTTTGCAAGCTTCTGCAACTTGGTTTCTGGCACCAACCACATTTCACAATCACATGTGAATCCAGCTCTAGGAGATATGATGTTCTCTTCTAAAATTCACAGACACTATTAAGCATATATGTATACACACACACACACACACACACACACACACACAAGTAAATAAATAATGTCTTAAGACATGAACTAGAAGAGATTATAGTAATAAATCATAAACATATATTTCTGTCTGAGTATTTCAACCCTAGAATAATAACTCTGTAAAAATTTGGTAAGAAAATATGAACTCTTACCATTGTTTCCTCTTGCCATTAAAATGTACCTGAAGGTAAAATGTACTTTGTTAGAGTGAATTAATGTCATAACATCTGCCAATGTATAAATCCCTTTCAACAATCCTAAAATCTGGAGGAAGAAACCTGGCATTGATACAGAACATAGAAGCACATAAACTACAGGTGTTTGAAAATAATTAAAATTCTTAATTCACAAATATAAACCTCAGTTAAAGTGTCAGTTTCTGCTGAGAAATGTGCACAACCAAATTTAAAGAAAGATGTAGCTATGACATTATATTCTTTAGTCCAATAAATTTTGATATCCTACATTCGTGATTTAAAGATTGAATTATAACTATGTGATTTTATAATATTGATTGATTTTTTCTAGTCAGTTTGTAAGTGAAATAACTAGCCCCATTTCATTGTGCTGAATTCCTTGCTTAAACAAATGAATGTATAATTCATAAGCAAAATCTCATATACAAAAATTACCTGTGTCAGAAGGCTCAGTGTGATGTCAACTCCTCCCTTTCCCTGCCTCTTTGCCTGTTTTTTCAAATGATTGCTTCAGATATATCTAAGGTTCACTATATTTTTTTCCTCTGAAAAATTTTGCTTATATGATCTCAAGGAGTTACATTACCAAAACCTTTTCCATATGGCAAATGAGTTGCAACTTGGTACCATAGTATAATTGTTACAGAGAAGAGATTTTAAAACTAAGAGAAAAAACACAACATACTTTCTGGCACATATGAGGAGCCCACCAGTCTGACCTGTGTTATTCACTACAGAATTTATTACTTTCATGTCAGAAATAATTGGAAGAATGTGGGCCCTGGGGTATTCTCAGTGGAGTGATTCTACTGCTTGGAGAGATTGTTTTCTTTATGCTCACTTTCGATGGATCTTCAAACCTTCTTTTCCTACTTTTGAAACCTGCCACTATGTTACAGTATGCAACAATAAATAAATAAATAAATAAATAAATAAATAAATAAATAATAGCTGATGAAATTAAGGTTGTGAAACCCTTGAACCTGAGACAGAGCTATGATCTAGCCTTGTCTACAGGATACCATATTAATCACAGGGACGATAAAAGAGGAAGATGAAACAGATGCTGAGTCAGCTAGATGCAGTACAAGGCCCCACCTGGCCTCTCCTGACTTTGCCTGTAGGTAGAGCAGTAAATCGTGGGAAGTAGAGTATCGAAGACAGGGATGGCTCTAAAATGTCAAAAGTCAGGACACTAGAATCTCTCTCCTGAAATCCCAAAGATATTAGTTCTGTCAAAGACCCACAATGACAAGACAACAGATCTTTCTCTGTAATTCACCATAAGAAATATAGCCCTGTTAACAACTTCACATTTTGTAATATATTTTAGCGTTATGATAATGCCTGTGTTATTTAAATCCATTGTTTCTGGTGAATTTTCACAGCAGTAATATAAAATTAATGCAATTTTATTATGAAAAAATGTTAAATAGTAACAATTACAATTGAAAAAGATTTAGAAAACCTGACACAAATAAGTAGCTCAATAAAGTACTAGTCTTTATTTTATCATCATATTATTCTGATTTCTTTTTTTTTCCCTGAAGTGCTGTTTATTCTTTAAAACAAGACTTTCACATTAATTTCTGAAAGTAAGTCTGCCCGAGTTAGGGTTTCTCTTGCTGTGATCAAACACAGACCAAGAAGTAGTTCGGTGAGGAAAGGGTTTATTTTAGTTTACAGTTCCACATCACAGTCCATCATCAAAGGGAGTCAACGCAGGAGCCTGGAGGCAGAAACAGAAGCAGGGAAGATTGCTGCTTACTGGCTTTCTCTGATTTCTTTCAATTCCACAGGCAACTCTAGATAACAGTTGATAATAATGATGTTCTAGATTAGTTAGGTAGCATTTCTTGTATTATCAAATGTTATTATAAGTTCCGTTTCCCAGTTCACTGGCTGTAACACTTGGGTCAGTTGCCTAGTCTCTCTTTGTATACAACTAATCTCAAATGAACAAAATTATAATAATAAGCCTTCTATCAACTTGGAGTGGTTCAATGGAATGGTGTTTTCAAAGCATGTACACAGGACACAGCATATTGCATGAGCTCATTATAATGAATTAATTTTAGGTTTTCATAGGATTTTATTTTATTTCGAAATCAAATAATATATCCCTATACACCATAATATTATATGGCCATAGTTTTATTTCATGTAAAACGTTAAAAATAGATTTTTAAGAATTTACACATGTGAATATGATGCATCATAGGCAAACAAGACTATATACATTGACTCTACATAAGTTACAAGCCATGGCTCTTGATCCTAGGAACTGAACCTTGTCTTCATCAAGAACAAAAAGGCTTTCTAATAGCTGAACTATCTCTCTATCCCCAAGAAAGAAATCCTTATTTATTTTATGTTTTATTAAATTTGATTTTTGATGTATAGTTTTTTAAAGAATTTTTATATAATATATTCTGATAATGAGAGAGGTAGGTCATAAATATCCTCTGACTATATTTTGTTTCCTTCTTTAACCTCCTGACATTCCTGAGTACTATGGTCATGCCTAACTCCAAATCTGACTCCTAACTAGACAACAAATAACCTTTCCTTGAAAGGGGATTAGTGACTGTAAGAAAATAGGAACTAGACACTTCTGACTTCTTTCTTTTTGCATATTTTAATTAGATATATTCTTTATTTACATTTCAAATGATTTCCCCTTTCCTGGATCTCCCCTCTCTTAAAGTCCCATAAGCCCTCTTCCCTCCCCCTGTTTCCCAATCAACCCCTTCCTGCTTCCCTGTCCTAGTACCCGACTTCCTAATGTGCATGTGCATCCACTGCTCTGGGCAGACCATTGAAGAAGCCAGGGAACGTATCACACATCTGGATGAGATTACTGCTGCAGAAGATTGAGAAGCAGAATGACAAGCTGCAGCAATGGAAATTGAAGCTGCAAGAATTGTCAGATACAACCATGTTACAACTGTAAAATGGGCTGGCAGTAGTGACATACACATAAAACCAATGCAGAAGCAGCAACATAGCTATCTCCTGACTTAGAAACAAAGAAGAAAATGAAGAAGAAAAAGAGGAAAATGCTAAATGACACTAAAGAAAGCAAGAAGCTAAAGAGAACACCAGGGCTCCTGTGGAAACAGAAGATCCTAGGGAAAGCCAAATGGCAGTGAGTTACCCAGCCCGTCTCTAGGAATGACATGCACCTCTGAGGACTTTTCATTAGCTTCCTTGTCTAGGCTCCTCAGTGAGAACACTCTGAAGTCTATAGAAGAGATGGACTTCAGGGATATAGTGGAGATCCAGCATTTAAGCATCTGGCTACTTCAGGAGTTTTGAGCATCAGTAAAACCCTTGCTTTCCCCATCCTGGGGTTTGAACTCATTGTGAAGTTGAAGTTCATGCCCAGGACTGGAACAGGAGTGCCGATTCTCTCTCTTGTCAGAGAACTGGCCGTGCAGAACCTTGGTGTTCCTAAGGAACGTGTGAACTGATCATAGGTGGCAGTAAGACGTCTGCTAAAACTCAGAAACTTGTCAATGGGATTAACATCATCATGGCCACCCTCTGCTGCCTTGTAGACCACATGCGGAACATGCCAGGGTCTGTGTACAAGAATCTACAGTGTCTGATTATTGATAAAGCAAATCATGTCTTGAAGGTTGGGTTTGAAGAAGAATTGAAACATATCATTAAAATTTGCCAGAATGCAGGCAAGCCAGGCTCTTTTCTGCCACACAAACTTAAAAAGTTGAAGACATGGCAAGAATTTCTCTGCAAAGAAGAGCCATTGTATGTGGGAGTTGACAACAATAGTTTGCCACAGCGGTTAGCCTTGAGCAGGGATGTGTTGTTTGTCCCTTCTGCTCTTCATATTGTTTAAGAAGAACTGGAAGAAGAAAGTGATGATTATCTTTTCATCACATATTTCCTGAAGAGTTAGGTTTCCCTCCTTACTTGAAGCAATCCAAGGTTCCATTAAATCAATCTGACTTTCCCTGGTGTACAGGTTCAAGATATGAGACTATATCCTAGTCTCAGCTAGGAAAGCTGACCAAAAAGAATTACTTTCTCCACAAGTCTGCCCCGGGAAGTGTACAGGTCCTAGATACCAGTACCTGACTCCTATTCCATCAAACAGATCTTTAGTGTGAACAATGTAAATAAATTTGCCTCAGCTCCTGCTGTCTTTAGTTTTTGTTTTTGTTGTTTTGTTTTCTTATTATTTTTATTGGCTATTTTCTTTATTTACATTTCAAATGTTATCCCCTTTTCTGGTTCCTCCCCCAACAACCCCTTATCTGATCCTGTCTCCCCCACCCTGCTTCTATGAGGGTGTTCCCCCACCCACTCACCCACTCCTGCCTTCTTGCCCTCTAATTCCCCTGTATTGGAGCATCGAACCTTCACAGGACCAAGGGCCTCTCCTTCCATTGATGCCTGACAAAGCCATCCTCTGCTACATATGCGGCTAAGAGTACACATGGAGGGGTTATCTTTAGGTTTTAAGGTCTCTGCTTTCATTGATCTGGACATGAGCAGCCTTGATGGCAAGCTTAAAAGAGAGGCAGGCCATGGTGAACTTGGCTACCAGAAAACAAAGAAAGAGGAGAAGTCCAAGAACCTGAAACTCATTGGCAAGAAGAGAGTAGACTGCAAGAAATTCTCTCACAAAGAGGAATGGCCTTACATGTGAAATGCCTTTGCCCTACCTCGGCCCCCCTTCACCCTGTTTAAATAGCAACTTTTATTACTTTTAGGATCTTTTTTTCTTTACTTTTTGTCTTTACTATGACAATTATATTTTATTTTTAAATATTCCCATGAAACAAATTATGCCATTGTATAAAACAATATGAACTATTTTCCAACTCATAGAAAGCAAGGAAGTCTCCATGTATCCATTAATACAACATGAGAGGCATCCACAGAGCTAAATAGTGTACCTTCACACTGACATATGTAGTGAGGAAAAAGGAGTATAGATTATTATTCAAATTCTCCAAGCCTTTTTTTAGTTATAAAGGCAACTTAGCTGAAGTATGACTTAAACTCAGAAGCAGTCAGTTTGTTCCTGTCATTGAGGACAGAGAAGGCTTATTCATTAAAGCTGGGAGACACAGGTCATCCTGCCTCTGAGTCATTTACTACCACAGCTTGAAGACACCGGGAAATGCATTAGATAACTATAATCATATTAGAGTCCCTGAAGCAGTGGGCCATTCCTTATTCATCTTGTGTTTAGAACCCTGTCAAAAATGAAATAAATAGTATTTATTTAATTGGATTCCATGGAAGTAGATAGCATTTAGTAAAGTTCACAAGATTACATCTAAGTATATATGAATTCAAGCAGAAAATGGGAGTTTAGTGGGCAAAGAAATTGAGCTTTTATTGAATCACCATGATTCTACTGAGAATAAGCTATCCAAACATTAAATGAGATGATTCTAAGAGAAACAGGCTGTTACCAACTAGTATAAAGGTGGTTAAATGAATTACTCCAGAACAGGTTATTCTAGCTGGTCTTTCTGCTAGTATAAATTCATACCATTAAAATCTGAGAGTGAAAATTTACAACCAGTTATTTTGCTTGTATTAATAATTGGGATTGTATGAGTTAAACACAGTGAATGGTCTGCTCAGCAGAACATGTTCAAATAATAGCAGTTACCCTCCTCTGTTAAATGGCCGGTCCACTGCTGGTCCAAAGTTCGCTGGCATATGGAGCATGGGCAAACAATCTGCCTCTGGAATCAAGTCACCTGGTCCATCTGCCTGGCATGTGGTGTCTTGGCAAGATATTTTTAAAATAATTTAGACTTTTTTGGAGGGCAATAAATGCCTTATAAATCCATTAGCACAGTAGGTACCATGTAGTAACTGTTCAATAAACAAGCATCATTTACAAAAGTATTTCAAAAAACAGTATTTTCCTAGGACCTTTGTTTAAACCAATCTTAATGTTAGGCTTATTTTTTTCTGTTGATTATTCTGGGTCTCTAAATTTAATAAATTGAGCAGAAGAAAAGAGAAGGTGGATTGTGTTTCTTTGTTCTTTCATTGAATGTCTATGTGTGAATCTCTACTAATAGCTACTTTTTTATTAGATATTTTCTTTATTTACATTTCAAATGTTATCCCTTTTCCTGGTTTCTCCTCCAAAAGCACCCTATTCCATCCCCCCTTCCCACTCACCAACCCGCCCATTTCCTCTACCCTGTCCTGGCAGTCCCCTAGACTAGTAGCTACTTAAGAGACAAAAAACTTGAATAAAATTAAACGAATAAATGTTCCTCAGAATGAAAATTTGTAGGTGACTAGGGTTTAAAAGAAAATGCTGCTACCTTTACTACCTTCTCTTTATCATGTCTTTGATATAACTGAAGTGACAAAGTCACAACCCCTGGAGACCCTGGCTTTGTCATCAAGACCGGTCATTACACCTGAATCAAATCACAAAACAAATATGTTCCACTGTAATTTTGCCCAATTTAAGCTGTACCAGGGTAGCAATTCCAGCTAAAGGACTTGAGAGAGGGAATGGAGAACAGACCGTCTCCATCATTAAGAGAGCAGGGACATCTTTGTCCCTAAGGTCTGGAAGCAGTACCAGGGAGAAGCTGACTCTGTCCATTGACCAAAAACCAGTTTCTCCCTGCTTTTGATATTCTATAGCTGCTTCTCAGCATCACATGTTTCTGCCAAATATCCATTTGCCTGCATCCAAATCCCACAAAAGCATCCCAAAACAGAAATGTCCACTGGGCACAAAAGTAAAGCTGTGTCTACCATCATAAATAACTCCTCTCCTATTGCTAATTTCCACATTGTTCCTTCTGTGAGTCCCAACCCCAGGTTAATGAATTAAGAAATTACATACACACACACACACACACACACACACACACACACACGCTACAATTTAATTAGTAATTTTTAAATTTTATATTCAATTGTAACTAGTAGCCAGCTAAAGAGATTTAAAAGAAAATGTTAGTGCCTTTTCAATATACCAATGTTTTATCTGCTAAACAACAACACAACAACAACATAGCAGGTATTCAAGGGTGTAAAAAGTAATTCAGAAATAATATGTCAATCATATCTTTTTAGCACACAGATAAGTACACATGGATTTTTGTTTGGCTTTGGGGGCAGATATAAGCCAAAACATGTTTATCAGGATTTTGGAATTGAGAAAGAGAGCACAGCTATTTTCTCAGTCAGATAGAGAGACAAGGACATGTCTCTGCTTCTAAGATTTGGGGGGCAGAGGAATGCAGAGAGGGAATTGAATTAAAGTATAAGTTTCTGAGAGAAGAAGATAACAAAACTAGGTATATTTAATCAGTCCCATAGCCTGCCTCAGAGACTTAAGATTACATCACTGTTCAGATTGACAGAGTTGGGGCTATTGGTTGCAGCTCTTCTGTCTAAACTCCTTACAGAATGAAGCCCAATAAGGACATGTGGAAATAGCCTGTAATAAACTCCAAAAGATCTGTTTCCTTCTCACTTTGTCTATTTGTCTGTCTCTGTCTCTGTCTCTGTCTCTGTCTCTGTCTCTGTCTCTCTCTCTCTCTCTCTCTCTCTCTCTCTCTGTGTGTGTGTGTGTATGTAAATATTATAGTAATACCTTTAATAGTAAGTATTAAAGCTTTTCATGATGTCATGTTTAATTCACTTGGATTCACTTATATGAAAAGGGAAATCAGAACAATATGAGCTTTGGTCTTATGGTGTCATTAAGGTTAATCACTACATACAAGTAAACTTCCAGAAATATATTTTAGATATAATTTGAAAATACAGACAATGATAAATATCTATATTTCACATTTATACAGACAAAACAATACTAGAGACCACATAACTTTAAGTTTCTGATACTGTATAACTATACATGGTATATACCACGAAAATATATCAAATTCTGAAATTATTTAAAATTTAAAACCGCAGTATGTTGAATTACCATCACTATTGGACATATCTTTGGTTTATATTATGAATGGGGAAGGATCTTATAATTTTAGAATAAATTAGACATAATTCACATAAACAAAGTTTAGTCCTAGAGACCAGAGATAATTAGAATAAAAGTAGGTAGGGAGACAAAAATTTAATAATTCCCAGTTGTTTGCTAAATATTTTTGTAAACATAAGTTGTTTATCTTTCTTAAGGATATAAAATTAAGTTTGTAAGATAGCCAACATTCATTTTCAAATGAAATTAATTATACTAGTCAGCAAAAATCTGTTATAATCATATTAAATTCTTTAATATATAATATCTTCTTCTACTTAAAATATGACAGTACCCTTGATTTGGTTTGATTATTTCTCTTTTTTTTCTTTGTTAACAACCATCTTTTTAGCCCATGTTCTTCAGTTTATGAGGTTAAAATTGCCATGATAAATATGGCCATTTGGTGCCTTTTAAAAGGGAAATTAAGGATTTAAATTCAACCTCTACCTATAATCACGAATGTACTCTTAGCTCTATATGACCTATATAACTTATTTTAAATATACTTAGCTACTCTTTCACATATGTATTATAAAGTAGATTTCCCTTTTCATTAAAAATAATATATCACCCCAATGCCCTGGAATTCTCCAGAGTATGAACACTTTATACAGTCATTAAACAGCCAAGAGGTTTAATTGGAAGAATTTGCAAGAGTCCCTCAAGCTGTACTATTGTTATATTGTATTCACTATAACATTGTGTAAATTTTATTGTTGCTGTTGGGGACTCTTTGCAACTAAGTATTGCACATAGTTAATGCATGCAATTTCATGAAATGCATTGTTAAATGATCCAGCTCTTGGTCATGTCTTATTTCTTATGTCTACACTATTATGTACTAGCTTTTCAGACTGCACTTATTGTGAAGAACTGAGTGCTTGTGCCCCTTGATTAACATCTATCTATGTCTCCTCGTCCAAATCCCCAACTATCTCAATTCTATGATCTGTGTCCTGTGAGGAGTAGAGGGAGGGTTATAGTATGTAGGGGAAGAATATATTTTCAATGTGTGGAAAAGAAAGACTGAGCCAAGGATAAAGGGCAGGAACTGTATAAATGCTACATGGTTTAACATATGAGCTCTGGTTTAGCTACTGTAGTATGTAGAATAGCATTCATGTGCACCCTGTAACCCCAAACTCCATTCCAGGTCACAAGCCTCTAGAATTTAAAGTATGCATAAATTGTACACTAATTTTGGACCAGGTTGTTTTAGGCACCAAATGGATCTCTCTACATAATCAGATCCTACTTCAACTTTAGTGAGTAGAAAAGAAATTATGTCATGCAGAATGAAAGAACAGAGTGAGAAAATCAAGCATGCATGCAAATATAATGTTATCAGAGAGTATATTCTCCATGCTTTACTGGTAAGGGCACACACCTCACACCCAGGAAGGAGGAGCAAGGGAAAACCCAAATACTTTCTGTTTCATTAACAGAGTATTCCATGTGGAATTTTGAGTAATGCACTTAACCTGGTTACTCAAGGTTATAATGAGAGAAAAAAAAAAAAACAAAAAAGCAAAAAACAGTTCTTCAAATTGTCATCAATGCTTGATAGAAAGTCACAGGCAATTTGAAGCAATAAATTAGATATGTTTGCTATCATCCATTAAAATAACATATATCTCTGTTTATTGAATTATATGTTTTTTTTCAATAACAGCAAAATAGATGGTATGCCCAGTTAGATTTAAAAAGAAAACAAGCAGTGGTGACACACTCCTTTAATCCTAGCACTTGGGAGGCAGAGGCAGGTCGATTTCTGAGTTTGAGGCCAGCCTGGTCTACAGAGAGCATTCCATGATAGCCTGGGCTACACAGAGAAACCCTGTCTCAAAAAAAAAAAAAAAAGTAAAAAGAAATAAAAAAACAAACAAGAAAGCAGAACAAATTAACAATGAACACGGAGTTTACCTTGTTCTTATCACAGATTCTCTCCTTAGTTAGTCATCAACTAAACACATATGGTTTTAGTGAGTATAGAGATTAGAGGCATAAAAGTGATTGAGCATAAGGAACCCATGCAGGGATATGAAGATACATAGATGCAGATACCAGCAGATACCTGCAGATACCTGCATTGATCTTTCAGTAAGAAGCTCACACATTAATTTTCCTCTTCTTCAGTTCAAGCAAGTCATACTTTCTCTGAACCTGTGTCTATTCAGATTCACAAAGCACTGACTGACTAGTCTGTAAGACTCATTCCTTCTGTAGCTCCTACCGATGTTTGCAAATGTATACATGAGAATCTGATGGCTCCCTTGGTGGCACAAGGAGTCAGCAATCACCTTCATAACCTCCTCTACCCTTCTCTGCAGTGACATTTCATGACAGCTTCAATTATTGAGACCTAATTTATTTAACAGGCATCCCTTATCATGTGTGAAAGTAAAGCTATTTTATTATTAACAGATGGCATGGCATAATTTGATTTTAAGTTTTACACAGGAAAGTAAAAAAAAAAGAGTACTACTTTGAAACGCATTGTATATTCTACTTTGCCTATTTTGACAAATTACTAGGCAAGTTTTTGAAAAGGATTAGAGGGCAGTGCAAACACAATTAAATTTCCACAAGGAGGACTTATTTTATGACTTTTTATTACAGACACCCCATGAGGGATCCCTGCTGTGATAAGGCAGGGATTAGTAAGACCATAATTAAGAAGGTAAACATGCAAACCTATATATTAAGCATGAGTCATTTATATCCTTAGTATAAGATCCCTGCAAATTTCCATCTGAGTAATATTCTTTCTGATAAATGCATTGATATGATGGCAGTAAATATAACTTGAATTATTCTAAAAACAAATCACAAGCAAAACAAAATTAAAAACCCAGGCCAAATAAATACTTTCTCTATTTTTTATAAATATACATTGGATGGTACCTCCTCCCATTTATTCTATTCCCAGTGTAAGTTTTCTCAGTATGAGCATGTTAATATAATTCGGTCCAAAGTGTCAGATAGGATTATATAGGATAGTTATATAGGATTATAAACTACCACAGAAATGCTGGAAACCTAACCTGAGTCCTCTGAAAAAATAACCAATGATCTTATTAGCTGAGGCATCTCTCCAGACTTTAATATACCATTCTTAATAAGGCAGAGGTGAACATTTGTTGATTGATCAGATTTACTATTTTTAAGAATATTCCTTGAAGAAATTTTAGGCAAGTACCTTACAGGAATTTGTAATGTTGATATAAAGTTATTCAACATTCATCCTTGAAGTGCTACTTTTTGATAATGATTCTAAGTCGAATGGGTTTGCTGCTTTCTTTTACAGCAGGCATTTCCCCGTAAGCGTTCCATTAAAAAAGAACCAATAAAAAAGCTTTAGCAAGAAAGAGCTAACTGAAAGGGAAGATAGATGCAGACAAGCTTTTAGAAATAATCAGTTCCAAGGTGAAGGTGGTGGCTAGGTTAGCCATCTGTCCCAGAGATGTCTAGGCTCTTCACTTTAAGCATCTCCATTTCCTCTAGTTTAGTCTCCAAAACTTTTTGACATTCTCCCTATGTGATGATTCTCTCTGATTAACTGTATAAGTAAACGGCTTATATCAGGGATCACATCATTAAAGGGCAGACAACAAACACTTCAGTCTCTCTGGGTCTCAGAATGCTTCAAATGTTCCACTTTGGTTTTATACAGAGAAAGGAGACAAACAGAAATAGATTAGTCTGGCTGTGTTCTAGCCAAACATAATTTACCAAACACAGACAATAGGAAGAAATTACCCTGAAGGCTCTCTGTCCCCAGGACTCCTGTAAAAGTGCACTTTCTAGACTATAGGTTACAAACTTAGAGCATTCAGAGACTGCATCACAGAAAAAAAATGTGGTAAGAGTAAGAGTATCATGAATTCTCAAGCATAATAAATTCGAAATAATTCAAAGTCAACTGTTTAGGAATCTGAGGTGCTTCTGGAAGGGTTGGCCAGGACTGCATCATGCATGCTTGGTTGTGTGTGTGTGTGTGTGTGTGTGTGTGTGTGTGTGTGTGTGTGTGTGTGTGTATATATATATATATATATATATACATTTGCAATGTGTGTGCCCTCACTCCACATAACATGACCAAACACCCTTAAACACTATGTCTAAGCTTCACACCATTGTTCACTGTGAGCTGCACTGTTTTTATTGGGCACACAAAATTTCTTCTCTAATGGAAGCAGAATGTTCTAAGTGTGTGAAATAGAGACAATATTTTTCTACAGTTATTCTTAGCATGTAAAAATATTTGGGATAAAAATTCTTCTAAATTTCTCATTTAAATTATATAAAGAGAAAATGTTTAATGAATATTTGCTTGAGATTGCTACAAAACAATTGGCAACAAAATTTAAATGGCCCTAAACATAACTCTGATATTTTTAATTTCATATTTATGTGTAGTATTCTTAGCATTGACAATTAAATTGCAAGATCAAAATATTGATAGACTCTGAGACACACTGAAGATGCCTTGCATCCTGTCATATAAAATACTCAGCCAAGATTTAATGTATGAGGCAAAAAATAAACAAGGATATGCATATCATTAGTACATAAATATGCTCTCATCTTTAATAAAATATATAGATCAAATGAAGTCCTGGGGAATCCCAAGTGAATGTGATTGTTTGACATGAGCTGGCTGTGTAAAGGCTCAAGGCCTTGGACTCATGAGGAACTGGCATAGCTTTTCCCCAGGGGAAAGTCAGAAGAGTGGCAAAGCCCTTCTCGGGTTCAAGTGAGAATGTGGGCAGTGTGTATAATTCCAGGTACTAACTATTGACCATTGTGTCCATAACTGAGCACAATGGCAACACCTTCATCCTGGATGCCTACAGCCTAAGACTTTTCAGTACAGTGAACTTTTACTAGAACTATTCAGCTCCTCCCTGTGTGCTGTACAAAACAAACATGCTGTGGTTCCAGCTGTAGAAGAGTTGGTGCCACTCCAGCTGAGTCTGCACAACACACCTGAGCACAGGTTGTCCATCTCTTGGTCTGTTTCATTTCTTCACCACCCCTAATCAGGTTTCAAGGACACAAGCTACTTGGTACTCACTAATATATCCTGAAGTTGTATGTATATAAAAGAATTTGTTAAAGTGTACTTCTCCACCATTTATCACTAAAAGATTGACTTGCTGTTAAAAAAGGAAACTCTTGGGAGAAATAACAATTTTTAAAAAAATTAGGAAGATTTACACTAGATTACCTGCAATGTCCCAAGGTGGTACATCTTTATCCACCCTTTAATTCCATTATACTATGCCCTGTATATTTTTACTATATGTCAGGTTACATACTATATTAATATTATATCAATATTATATATATATTAATATAGGCATTAAGTTCTGACTTATTTACCTAATGGCTGTTCAAATAATGTACTTAATATGTATTAAACAAATGAACAAGTGAGAATACCGAAAAGAACAAATCAAACATTGAACCAAAGAGAACTAAGGTGAACTAATAATAAATGGAGATACTAGGGAGAAAGGTTTGGCTTGGCTCCCACTGCCGGGTTTCAATCAGTGATGCCATGGAAGTCATAGCAGTAGGAGCTGGAAGAATCTGGCCATATTATATACACAATCAGAAGAAAAAGGGTTATGAATTAATGCATTCATAGAGCTCAGGTTATTTTCTTCTTTAAAGAACCAGTCCCGAATCACCTATTTAGGGAACTGCAATGCAGACATTGGTAAGTTCTAAGCACCACCAAGAATGTAATCAAGATAATCCCTTAGCCATGCCCATCAGCCACTCTCACTGGTGACTCTAGGCTTTAGCAAGCTGGCTACTGATACTACCCAACCTGACTCCACTCCATGTGAACTCACTTGAACACTTCATGCTTAAGCAGTAACCTTCCACTCCTTGTACCAAAAGCTCAGGTTTGATTTGTAATGTATTGTGTAAAAAGTTTCAAATCCTCTGTGTGTTGTAGGAGTGGGTGGGAAGCCTGGGCGTCCGGACTGCTCTGGGCACAGGTTTAACTCTGCCACCCTCAGCACACACAGATTCTCCCCTGAACCTACCCCATTGAATATACTCAATTCTCCTCAGTCTCAGAGTCTCAGTTAATGTTCTTAGGTCTTTGTATTTCATTTCATTTCTTTTCTTTTCTCTTTTTTCTTTATTTTTCTTTTTCCTTTCCTCCCCCCCTTTTTTTAGTACTTTAATTTTAATTTTTGACTTATGCACTTTCCAACCCTTTCCATAATCCTTCCATTCTCCCATCCCATTCTCCTCTGAGAGGGTGAGGGCCCCTGAATATTGGCCTCTTAACACACACACACACACACACACACACACACACCTTGGCACTCCTTGCATTTCTAATGTTGAGTAATCTCCATTGTAAATGGAGCTTCCCTCCCAAGCTTCCTGGAATAGCTTTTCCAGGTCTTTCTGGGGAGATCCTAACAAACGCCATACTTTGCTTCTTAGCATTGCTGCTCTCCAGTACCCTTCAATCTTTTGTGCCAGTAAAACCAATGCCACATGGATGATAAAGCCCAATTCTGAGATATAGCTTGTATTCCTCTGACCATTGCAATATCTCCTTCTGTGGTCAGACCTTGAGGTAATTCTCTTAAGCAGTTGGCTTCCCAAAGCTCAGACCTTTCAAAAGCTTACATGTTTTCCCTTAAGGAACCTGAACTTTCACAGGATAGAGCCTTCAAGGTTGGAGCTTCCTCCATATGGCCTCAGGACATCCTCCTATGGCCCCAGGGCAGCACAGGAGGCTTCTCTTCAGAAGTCCCAGTCTCTCAATCAAACACTGTTGCTTTTGCAGCCTCCAGCTTGCATGTTGCCCTGTCTTGAACACAAGAGTTCAACAACTCTTAACTCAAAGTCACTCAGGTTATCAGAAAATAAACAAAATTATACCTGATTCTTAACCACAATTGCATAAATTGCTCCAACCACAGTTTCAGATAGAATTTTTCTCTTTGAAGTCTCACAGCTGGGCCTCCCTAATAGGCATTTCTCAACAATCTTGACTTTTAAGTGCCCACTAAAATAGCCATTAAGCCTTGCTTCCAGCATTCAGTGTGTTTTCTATCCCAACTTTCAACCTCTTGCACAGTGCTTAAAAAAATCAGTTCCAAAGGCCTAAAAGACACATAGTCAAGTTGATGACAGTAAGGGCCACTTAGTTTAGACAGTTCATCATGGTGTATTGTTATCTGGTTTGCAATGACTGTCACTTTCTTCATAAACAGGCTGGTAAACAGATATAAATACAGAGCGCGAACTTATACATAGGGTATTAAGACAATTTTTCATTTCTAGCAAAAAAGAATCAAAAAGTCATTGACCAGATTTTCCAGATTTTCCAAAACACTTAATGTTTTCTATTGTCTCTGACACACAAAATATAAAATTTCATTTTTATTGCTTTAAGGTACTATTTTGTTTATAACTATCAGAGTAAAGATTATGAAAATTTAGTAACGTTAGAATTAATCAATGGAATTCATAATTAAGTTTAAACTTGCAAATAAAGTCCTTAAAGACTTTATTCAGAAATATTTTTATAGGTAAATGCTTAGTATTTGATATCATTTAGCCCCAACTACTATAAATATGTACTAGTCTTTAAAAGTATCTATAATCATATTGGCAAGGCTTTAATACCACACCTTTAATATGGCATATGAATTTGAAAAAATATTTTTTATTTAGAATATATCTGTATTTATTCAAAAATTTGTCTAAGATGTAAATGATTCACATAATAATTATAGATAAAACATAGTACAATATATATAGTCCATAAATTAAGATATTTAAAGTTATTTAATTTTATATTAATTTCCATAAATTTTACCAATACACATACATATATTCTTGTATTTATAATACTGAAACATTCAATATGGTATATTGATCTCCGAGTGCATGGTCTCATTTAGGAAGGCACCAGAAGAACTATCATGAGGTATAATATAAACATACCCATTTTAGTTGGGAAGATAGAGGGATTAAAGAAGAAAGAAAGATGAAGAATGAAAATAGACTGCACATAATAGAGAAGGGAAAAGGAGAGAGACTGAAGAGGGAGCCAGAATCAGAGCAGCTGGAAAAGGGAGTGAAGGGAGGGGTAAAACAATGAAGAGAAGAAAAGAAGGAAAGAAGGAGTGAAGGAAGTGAAGAAAGGAAACATGTGAGAGAAAGACCGAATTTGCTATTGTTCCTTTAAGAGAACAGACACACACACACACACACACACACACACAACACACACACACACACACACACACATACACACACACACACACACACACACACACTCACATACTATAGACTGCTACCAAAGAGGGAAACTTGATTAAAAAAAAAATTGGTTTATGAAGAAATTCTTGGGTCTTGATATAGAGTGAGAACAAGGTCAATTTATATATATATATATATATATATATATATATATATATATATATATATATATATATATATATAATTTATTTACATTCCAAATGTTACTTCCTTTCTGGTGCAAGGAGGTTACCCCCATGAGTTCGTCATGCCATCTCCCATCCCCTTTGCTTCTGAGAGGGTACTACCCCCCACTTCCACCTAGTCTCCCCACCCCTACCTCCCTACCTAGACCAGCATCCCCCTTCCCTGGGGCATTAAGTCTCTACAGTATTAAGTGCATCCTTTCCCACTGAGGCCAGACAAGGCAGCCTTTTGCTACCTCTGTAGTGGGGCCCCACCCTCGTATGTCCTTTGGTTGGTGGCTTAGCCTCTAGGAGCTCTATGGTGCAGGTTACATGATATTGTTGTTCTGTATATGGGGTTGCCATCCGCTTTAGCTCTTTTAGTTCTTCTCCTAACTCTTGCATAGGGGTTCTTGATCTCAGTTCAATGCTTAGCTGTTAAGTATCTGATAGATCTGTCTCAGTGAGTTGCTTGTAGATCCTCTCAGAGGACAGCCATGCTAAGTTCTTGTCTGCAAGTACAACATGGCATCAGTAATAGTTCTGGGGTTTGTTTATGGGATGGATTCCAATTGAGCCAGCCACTGGATGCCCTTTTTTTCAGTCTCTGATCTATTTTTATCTCAGCATTTCCTTTAGACAGGAACAATTTTGGGTCAAGAATTTTGAAGATGAGTGGGTAGACCCATGCTTCAAATGGGGGTCATGTTTATCTATTGGAGGTAGTCTCTTTAGGTTCAATCTCTCTATTCTTGGGCATTTTGGCTAAGGTCATTCATCCTCATTAGGTCCTGCAGCCTCTCACCTCCCTGGTGTCTGAGACTTTCTAGAGGTTCCTCCCAGCTCCTACACTGTTGTACATTTCTATTGATTTTCCTGGCCCTCTAGGCTCTTCTCCTGTCTTCCCCTATACCTGATCCTGACTCTCTCTCCACTCTCATCTCCCACCCAGGTCCTTCCATCCCTCTGCCTCTCATGATTATTTTGCTCCCCCTTTTAAGTGGGATTGATGTATCATTCCTTCTTGTTAAGCTTCATATGGCTTATGAGTTCTATCATGGGTTTTCTGAACATTTTGGCTAATGTCTACTTATCGGTGAGTACAGACCAAGTATATTCTTTTGAATCTGTGTTACCTCACTCAGGATAATATTTTCTAGTTCTATCCATTTGCTCGCAAAATTCATGATGTCCTCATTTTTAATAGCTGAGTAGGATTCCATTGTGAAAATGAACCACATTTTCTTTATCCATTCTTGGTTAAGAGACATCTGGGTTGCTTCTAACTTCAGGCTATTACAAATAAGACGGCACATTCTGGCAATGATTTGTTGAAAGAGGAACATGTTTCCATTGCTGGTGGGATTGTTAACTGGTACAGCCACTCTGGAAATCAATCTGGTGGTTCCTCAGAAAATTGGAAATAGTTCTACTTGAAGACCCAGCTACACCACTCCTGGGTATATACCTAAAAGATGCTCCACCATATCACAAGGGGAAATTGCTCTTACTGAGTTAGAAAACAGGTTTGAAATATAATGGTCCACAGTGCTTGTTTTTTGAGTTAAAGGATAAGAGAGGTAGACATTAAGCAAAGAAATGTCTCCAGATGTCTCCAGAATGGCCCCTGCAACATTGTCTCTGGTGATCTGTGTTGATCTGTGCATATGAGAACAGAGAAGGAGACAAAAACTAGCATAATGAAACAAATAGAAAAATGTATGCTTAGGACACAACCCATATCATAAATATTCTCACCACACTGAATCTAAATTTCCTAACATGGTAATCAAAACTCTATAGAGGTTTGTGGTTCTATATTTTAAAAAAAAGCTTAGAGATTCTCTTCCACAGGAAACAATCCATCATTACTTAAAGAAACCCTAAGAATGTTTTTAGCAACAATATAAAAAGAATATACATATATAGAGAATTAAATAAAAAATGACCATGTATGAAAAGAAATAGAAACACAATAGAAGGTCAAAAATCAAATGACTAAATGATATGAATATACCACGTGTTGTCAGGAATTATTGGAAAAAAAAGAGCAGCTCTTTATAATAATAAAAAATTTCAGAGAAAATTAAAACAGAAAAGTAACACAAACTTGATAACTACAGAAAACCTCCAGGTAACATTAGTCTTTTTTTGTGAAAGAAAAAATTCAGTCTTTCTAACAAAAAGTTTTCTCTCTAAGTTTGATAGTAGTCAAGTACGTTCTTTTGCTACTTCTTTTGAATTCCATACTGTAATAAAATAAAATAAAAAACTGTTGGGGAAAGGGATTGCTAAGTGGTTAAGAATAGTAGCTGCCTTTCCAGAGGACCGCAATTCAGTTTTAACAACTGTTTGTAACTCCAGACTATCTGCCATATTGTCATGCTCTTCTGGTTTCTTTGGGGCACTTCACACACACACACACACACACACACACACACACACACAAACACCATGGTGTATAGACATGCATCCAGGTAATATCTGTAGCATAAAATAAATACAATCTCAAAAAAAAATAAAAAGCTTAAATGTCATGCTGGAAAACAAAACTAATACTAATGTACTAAGATATAGTAGGGTCATGATAGGTATTTAAATTGGAATATAAAACTTATAACTTATAGGCTTTGTATTTATGATTGTCAGTATAGAAAAACCAAAGGAACTGACAAAAAATGTATGGAGGCTATAATCAACCAGAGCAACTGGATTAGTAACCTAAGGTGAACATATTCCTCTATATCATGAATGAACAAGTGAAGTATTAAACCAATATCATATTTATATTAGAATTTAAAGAAATAAAAATTATGGGCATAAATCTAAAAAACATTAGGTTAATCAATATGAAGAAATCATTATTCAGAATCAAAATTCTGATAAAAGCAACCAGGGACCTAAATAAGTATAGATGGTCCATGTCCATTGATAGGTAACCATCTTATGTAAACTGAATTATTTCACAATAGAAAGTAGTAGGAAGCTTGTAGAACCAAGAATGAAAGGAAATTTGAAAACAGTTGACAAAATTCCAAAAGCCCCTCCTTCAGGTTCTTAAAGCAGTTAGCAATAGGGAGAACCAGGAGACAGTTCCTTGTCATCTTTCAGCAGTTAACCATAGTTCTAAGTTTCTTTCCATGGTGGCTTTCATAGGCTGCCAGCCCTGTTGGGGTCGGCTTTGCCATGGTAAAGGTACTTTGAAACGTGCTCTTGTAAGTAACCCCTCCTTACCCACACTAATGCAAATAAGCCTAATAAACTCATTAGTTTACTACGGTGCACTTGGGAAGAATTGATTCTGTGCTGTGTTTGGTGTACTATCTGGATTGAATAGGCAAGTGTTCTTGCCTCTGGGAGCAGAGGGTTGGGGCGTGGAACAGAAAACATCATGACTCAATATTGTCAAGATATCGGTTCTTGTCAATTTGATTTATAGGCTCTGTGAACTTCATTGCAAGTCTCAGTAAGTTATCTTGTAGATTTCAACAAACTCTTTTTAACATTTGCAAGGTAAGACAAATGCAAAGAACAGGCAGCATTGTTCTAAAGAAGAATAAAGTTAGATTCAGGCCTGACTAAACATTTATTATGAAGCACAAAACACAATTGATCAAACAGGTGAAAGAGGGAGCAGGAGAGAGGTCTGAAATAAACCCATGGGGTGATTTTGTATGATAAAATATGATAGAAATATTATACTGAAATTCACTGAAAAAAAGTGAAATACAATGAAACTAAAAGACATGAAAAGGACGGTAGATACCTCTATAGCACATAAGTGAAAAAGGACTCATGCAAAATGTATGCCTAGCAACTAAATATCAATGATGAGAAAGTAAATAAACCTACTAAAGTCAGGCCAACATCCTTAATAGAATCTTCTCACAGAAACTGTGTGGATGGAAAATATGCTTGTAAATATATTTCAGCATCGTTCAGTACCAACAAAATGAAAGTGAGCTGTTCTACCTTTAACTATTATAGCTGATAAACAACTTCAGCAAAGTGGCTGGTTATAAAATGAACTCAAGCAAATCAGTTGCTTTCCTATACTCAAAGGATAAGCAGGATGAGAAAGAAGTTAGGGAAATGACACCCTTCACAATAGCCACAAACAATACAAAGTATCTTGGTGTGACTCTAACCAAACAAGTGAAAGATCTATACGACAAGAACTGCAGGTCTCTGAAGAAGGAAACTGAAGAAAACCTCAGAAAATAGAAAAATCTGACATGCTCTTGGTCCAGCAGGATAAATATAGATAAAATGGCCATCTTGCCAAAAGTGATCTACAGATTCAACGCAATCCCCATCAAAATCCCAACTCAGTTCTTCACAGAGTTAGAAAAAGCAATTCTCAAATTCATCTGGAATAAGAAAAAACCCAGGATAGCTAAAACTATTCTCAACAACAAAAGAAATTCTGGGGGAAACAGTATCCCTAACTTCAAGCAATACTACAGAGCAATAGTGTTAATAACTGCATGGTATTGGCACAGTGACAGACAAGTGGACCAATGGAATAGAATTGAAGATCCAGAAATGAATCCACACACCTATGGACACTTGATCTTCGACAAAGGAGCTGAAAACATCCAGTGGAAAAAAGATAGCCTTTTCAACAAATGGTGCTGGTTTCAATTGGAGGTCAGCATGCAGAAGAATGTGAATTGGTCCATTCTTATCTCCATGTACTAAACTTCACTCCAAGTGGATCAAGGACCTCCATGTAAAACCAGACACACTGAAACTAATAGAAAAGAAACTGGGGAAGAACCTTGAGGACATGGACACAGGGGAAAAGTTCCTGAACAGATCACCAATAGCTTATGCTCTAAGATCAAGAATTGACAAATGGGACCTCATAAAATTACAAAGTTTCTGTAAGGCAAAGGGCACTGTTAAAATAACAAAATGGCAACCATCAAATTGGGAAAGGATATTCAGCAACCCTACATCTGATAGAGGGCTAATATCTAATATATACAAAGAACTCAAGAAGTTGGACGCCAGGGAACCAAATAACCCTATTAAAAATGGGGTACAGATCTAAACAAAGAATTTTCACCTGAAGAAATTCGGTCCCAGCAGGCAGCAAGTATGGCTGCAGGGCTTCTCTCCTTCCACAGCTCTCTGGGCAGGACACAGGCCCCACTCCTGGCTGGCTGGCAGACAAAAAAAAAAAAAAGAAAGAAAGAAAGAAAAGAAAAGAAAAAGAAAAGAAATTTGGATGGCCAAGAGGCACCTTGAGAAGTACTCAACATCATTATTCATTAGGGAAATGCAAATCAAAACAACCTTGAGATTTCACCTCACACCAGTCAGAATGGCTAAGGTCAAAAACTCAGGAGACAGCAGGTGTTGGTGAGGATGTGGAGAAAGAGGAACACTCCTCCACTGCTGGTGGGGCTGTAAGATGGTACAACTACTTTGGAAATCAGTCTGGCAGTTCCTCAGAAAACTGGACATGACACATCCGGAGGACCCTGCTATACCTCTCCTAGGCATATACCCAAAGGATTCTCCGGCATGCAATAAAGACACATGCTCAATTATGTTCATAGCAGCCTTATTTATAATAGCCAGAAGCTGGAAAGAACCCAGATGCCCCTCAAAGGAAGAATGGGTACAGAAAATGTGGTATATTTACACAATGGAATACTACTCAGCAATTAGAAACAATGAATTCACAAAACTTTTAGGCAAATGGTTTGATCTTTAAAATATCATCCCAAGTGAGGTAACCCAGTCACAAATGAATACACATGGAATGCAATCTCTGATAAGTGGATATTAATTAGCCCAGAAGCCCTGAATACCCAAGGTACAAGTCGCATAACAAATGACTCCCATGAAGAAGTATGGAGAAGGTCCTGATCCTGGAAAGGATTGATCTAGCATTGGAGGGGTTATAAGGACAGAGAAAAAAAGGAGGGAGGTGATTGAAGAATGGATGGAGAGAAGGTTTATGGGACATATGGGGCGGGGGGAGATCTGGGAAAGGGGAAATCATTTGGAATGTAAACAAAGAATATAGAAAAAAATATATATATAAAGAAGGTGTGGCCTTTGGAGTAGGTGTGTCACTGTGGGTACTTTAACCCTCATTCTAGATGCCTAGAAGCCAGTATTTTGCCAGCAGTCTTCAGATGAAGATCTAGAACTCTCAGCTCCTCCTGTACCATGTCTGCCTAGATGCTGCCATGCTCCCACCTTGATGATACTAGACTGAACCACTAAACTTGTAAGCCAGTCTAACGAGGGTGCTACCAAAAGAATGCTGAGGATGAATGGAAGTATCAGCAAAATAAATTATTGAGACATCCACAACCTGGAATGCAGAGATTCAAGAAACTCAAAAAACTGTAAGCCAAAAAAAAAAAAAAATACACAAAAGACATATCAAAATATATGATAATTTCTGAAAAGAAGTGGTTGGGAATTTTAAAAGTCAGCCTGCAGTTAGGGGAAAAAAATGTCCTCAGGAACCAAGTTATAAATCACTATAGGCTACATAGAGCACCACAAAACACATGACAGAGTTATGGAGTCCTTGAGCTCCTTCACTGGCTTTCCCTCCCCGTGAGGGCCTGAGAGAGTAAGAGTGGCTTCCTCAGGGCTGACTTCCTGTTTCATATGAAGCCCACCAATTTCACCGAACCAGAACTGAGCTCCAGGTAGCAGAGAGGACTGTTTTTGCAAAATACAAAGAATTTTAAGAGAGGTTTAAGAAGAAAATGATTTGAGCAGTCAATGACATTAGAGACAATTGATAAAAATGAATTCAACAGTCATAAAACCAGATATGGCACTGGGGGCAAAGAAAAAATTGGAATCCTGAACAGACATTACAGTATGAGGGGCAAATACCAATCCCAGACTGCCTAATTCTGCCCTTCGGCGGATAAGCCATTGTGGAACAGTGTCTCCAGTGTAGATCGAAACGATGAAAAGGGAAAGAGAGTACTCAATTTATTTGAATAAAATACATAAAATAAGACAGTAAACTACAATAGGAACATACAAATGCTGGCCTGTATTATGGGAAATGTTTCCATTGTTGTTGTTGTTGTTATTATTATTATTATTATTATTATTATTATTATTATTGTCTTAATTTATTTGTGAATGGGGTTCCATGAAAGTGTACTTCCTATCTGCCGGGTAAAAATTATAGACTATATACTTTCTATGTGGAAAAGTATGAGAAACACCCATTATATTGTATGTCCCCTGGGTTGTTTTGATTTGCATTTCCCTAATGACTAATGATGTTGAAAATTTCTTTTTGTTTGTTTGTTTCTTAATTTTTTTATTCGATATATTTTTTATTTACATTTCAAATGATTTCCCCTTTTCTAGACCCCCACTCCCCGAAAGTCCCATCAGTCCCCTTTGCTCCCCCTGTTTTCCCACCCAACCCTTCCCACTTCCCTGTTCTGGTTTTGCCCTATACTGCTTCACTGAGTCTTTCCAGAACAAGGGGCCACTCCTCCGTTCTTCTTGTACCTCATTTGATGTGTGGATTATGTTTTGGGTATTCCAGTTTTCTAGGTTAGTATCCACTTATTAGTGAGTGCATACCATGATTCACCTTTTGAGTTTGGGTTACCTCACTTAGTATGATGTTCTCTAGCTCCATCCATTTGCCTAAGAATTTCATGAATTCATTGTTTCTAATGGCTGAATAGTAAGTACTCCATTGTGTACCTATATACCACATTTTTTGCATCCACTCTTCTGTTGAGGGATACCTGGGTTCTTTCCAGCTTCTGGTAATTTTAAATAGGGCTGTTATGAACATAGTAGAACATGTATCCTATTGCATGCTGCAGAATCTTCTGGATATATGCCCAGGAGTGGTATAGCAGGATCTTCTGGAAGTGAGGTGCCCAGTTTTTGGAGGAACCACCAGACTGGTTTCCAGAGTGGTTGTACCAATTTGCAACCCCACCAGCAGTGGAGGAGTGCTCCTCTTTCTCCAAGGAGCTTCTCAGCCATCCGAAGTTCTTCAGGTGAAAATTCTTTGTTTAGCTCCATACCCCACTTTTTAATAGGGTTATTTGGTTCTCTGGGGTCTAACTTATTGAGTTCTTTGTATATATTAGAAATTATCCCACTGTCAGATTTAGGGTTGGTGAAGATCCTTTCCCAAGCTGTTGGTTGATGTTTTGTCCTTTTGACAGTGTCCTTTGCCTTACAGAAACTTTGTGATTTTATGAGGTCCCATTTGTCAATTCTTGATCTTAGAGCATAAGCTGTTGGTGTTCTGTTCAGGAACTTTTCCCCTGTGCCCATGTCCTCAAGGGTCTTCCCCAGTTTCTTTTCTATTAGTTTCAGTGTGTCAGGTTTTATGTGGAGGTCCTTGATCCACTTGGAGTTGAGCTTAGTACAAGGAGATAAGAATGGATCAATTCACATTCTTCTACATGCTGACCTCCAATTGAACCAGCACCATTTGTTGAAAAAGCTATCTTTTTTCCACTGGATGTTTTCAGCTGCTTTATCGAAGATCAAGTGACCATAGGTGTGTGGGTTAATTTCTGGGTCTTTGATCCTATTCCATTGATCCAATTGCCTGACATTGTACCAATACCATACAGTTTTTATCACTATTGCTCTGTAGTAATGTTTGAGGTCTGGGATACTGATTCCCCCAAAAGTTCTTACACTGTTGAGAATAGTTTTAGTTATCCTGGATTTTTGTTATTCCAAATGAATTTAAGGATGTGGGGAAAGAGGAACACTCTTCCACTGCTGGTGGGATTGCAAGATGGCACAACCACTCTGGAAATCAGTATGGCGGTTCCTCAGAAAAATGGGCATGACACTTCCAGAGGACTCTGTTATAACTCCTGGGCATATACCCAGAGGATTCCCCAGCATGCAATAAGGACACATGTTCCACTATGTTCATAGCAGCCCTGCTTGTAATAGCCAGAAGCTGGAAAGAACCCAGGTGTCCCTCAATGGAGGAATGGATACAAAAAAATTTGGTACACAATGGAGCAATTCAGCCATCAGAGATAATGAATTTATGAAATTCTTAGTCAAATGGATGGAGCTGGAGAACATCATACTAAATGAGGCAACCCTGTCTTAAACGATCAATCATTGTATGCACTCACTGATAAGTGGATATTAACCTAGAAACATGGAATACCCAAGACATAATCCACATATTAAATGATGTCCAAGAGGAACAGAGGAGTGGCCCCTGGTTCTGGAAAGACTCAGTGCAGCAGTATAGGTGAATACCAGAACAGGGTAGTGGGAAGGGGTGGATGGGGGAATAGTGGGAGAAAAGAGGGCTTATGGGACTTTCAGGGAGTGGGGAGCCAGAAAAGGGGAAATCATTTGAAATGTAAATAAAAAATATAGCATGATTCATCTTTTGAGACTGGGTTACCTCACTTAGTATGATGTTCTCCAGCTCCATCCATTTGCCTAAGAATTTCATGAATTCATCATACTAAGTGAGGTAACCTAGTCTCAAAAGATGAATCATGGTATGCACTCACTAATAAGTGGATATTAACCTAGAAAACTGGAATACCCAAAACATAATTCACACATCAAATGAGGTACAAGAAGAACGGAGGAGTGGCCCCTTGTTCTGGAAAGACTCAGTGAAGCAGTATAGAACAAAATCAGAACAGGGAAGTGGGAAGGGTTGGTTGGGAAAACAGGGGGAGGGAAGGGGACTGATGGGACTTTCGGGGAGTTGGGGTCCAGAAAAGGGGAAATCATTTGAAATGTAAATAAATATATCAATAAAAATATATCGAATAAATAAAAAATAGAAAATAATTCTATGTCCACTATTCAAAATTGAAAACAGACAAAAAAAACAGCATACTCATTAAAAGATAAATATTTATCTCTCCACATACCTAATATTTTATGTTATTCATAGTTTTAGGTTTAGATAAACTACTTTCTTAAATCTAACTGATCAAAAATGAAAGCTGTTATTATGTAGCCATTTATTCCAAACAGCATGGATTAACATCAGTTGGCAGATGACGAAGGTCAGCCTTTTAAGTCCAGGTCTGGAATAAATAATTATGTGTCACAGAAGAAGAAAGTGACAAAGTCAGGATATTTAATTCACTAGGACCAAGTGCCAAATAATTTATATGCTGGACAATAATTTTTTAAAGCATATGCTTGGAAATTATAATATTTTAGAAGTTCCAATAAAGCCAAATAAACAATGTTGTGAAATGTGTAGTCTCAATGATTCAACAAAGCCCCACCAGCATATTAAATTTGTTCAAAGACCATAGAGAATATTCATGGAATAGCTCAAATCAAAATTGTAATTAAATTTATGATAAGACTGTGTTTAATATTGATCATATATCAGAATTTTTGTCAACAAACCAGTGTCAATTTGGTTAAGATGTGGCAATCATTTTAATAGCACTTATAAATTTTTAGAAATTTTAGAATATTGCAAAGAGAAATTTTAAAGAAATTTAAAAACTGAAAAACTTAAACTTCAAAAACAGATGATAGATAGATATAGCTAGACAGACAAACAGAGACAGACAGACAGATAGATAGATAGATAGATAGATAGATAGATAGATAGATAGATAGATAGATAGATAGATGGATGGATGGATGGATGGATGGATGGATAGATAGATAGATAGATAGATAGATAGATAGATAGATAGATAGATAGATAGATAGATAGATAGATAGATAGATTCCTCTGGCTGAGAGAATTCTCAGCCTCCGAAAGTCCTTGGCATACTAATATTATGACCTGTTTTCAGACCAATAGAGCCATATAAACCTAAATGCAATAAGATACAAACTATAATTCCAGTACTATGTCAATGCAGACCTGAGTATCCCTAGAGATTGTGCCCACCCACTCTTCCAGAACTGGTGAAATTCAGGGACTCACTAAGAGACATTATTTCAAAATCAGAAGAAGAACTGATTGAGATAGACACCCATAGTTGACCTTCACATTGCACATGTAGGTGCACAGCAAGACATGCCATCCTGCATGTTAACAAAAAATAAAAAAAAAAAAGTTAGTTGTGTTGAAATGAAATTATGTATTTATTTGTCTTGGAAATGAGAAAATACTAATATAAATTTCTTTTCCTAACCATAAAGTTAAAATATAAAATATATCTTCTTCCCATATTCAATATGTCATCTTCCCCACTAAAAATAGCTCTACCTTGATGATGTTGCCTGGTGTCAGGTGTAGCTCAGTTGCTGAAAACTTTCCTAGCATGCACATAGCTCTGGATTCAATTATCAATACTTAAAGATTGTGGTGTCAACCAAAAATGAAAGCTTCTCTTCTGTCTAGTTTCAACAAATACATTATAAGAAAATAATACAATACAAAGGTTGAATGTTAGTGTATTATTCTACCTTCAGAGACATTCAATTGATAAAATTCAATTGATAATACATGCAAGCTTACAACACAACTATTGAAGAGATTTACCCGTTTGAACACTGAATGGTTAAGTAATTAGAATTCAGATCCTCTGATAGTTCAGTGTGTCTGTAACTATAAAATTTAGTTTATTCTAAAAATGAACATTTTTCAATTTTAGACATTTTTTATGTCTTGAGTAACATATGCTTTATGTTTTAGTTAAGGTACACTCTAGTTTTAACTGGTGATATACATTAAACTGTGCATGACAAATTCTGAGAGGATGATAAATCACAAAATGCCCCTTCTGCACAGGTGAGACAGATGTTGATATTTTTCTGATCATCCATTAAGTTGCTAAGGGAAGTGATTCTTTACTTCTAACTAAATGGAAGACTAGATTTCCTTTTGTTATGAGATGGTTCTGTTGGCTTTCCCAACAATCATTTACCCCATTTACCATAACAATTGTCTTTAAACAACAGATTATCTTTGGCATACCTCACAAAACAGCAAGGACCGTAAAAAGAGACAATTTGGGTTGTGCTATACATTCCTTCTAACTATAAAGCATTTCTTAAGTTCTTTTGGCCTCTTTCTTTGTGAGTGAGACAGCATTGGGATTTTGTTGTTAGTGCCTATTACACTTTCTGCTGCTGAACGTGGTGTGTTGTTGAGTATGTTTCTGTTGTAGCAGGAAAGGTCTCCAAGGAGAAGAACAAGACAACTTATTTGTTGCTGCTGTTCTCAGTTCTTTGGAAAAGGGCAGACTGCCAAATTCCAGGTGATAGGTTTTGTATGTTTTTGGAAGTCATTCACAACTCATTTTTTTCCTTTGTAAGATCTCATTTTAGGTTATAATGATCTTTTGTGATAGATATTGTTAACACAGCATTTATAGATATATTTCCTAAGTAACATTTTTTTAAAAAACATAACTTATTGATCATAGTTAAAAATATCAATCCAGAATGCTCTTATTAAAAGTAAAAATCATGCCAGATCCACTTTAAAATATTTCAATAAATTATATCACTTAAAATAATTACATACTAGTAAAAATCCAAGGAATCTTATTAGATATTGATATTCTTATTACATTTATTCTTTCCTGCTAACACTCAGCTCAATATTTGTTCTTATTCTTTCTTGTGTAAACCCACCAACATGCATTCCTATAACACATTTTAGATATGATTTTTCCCTTCAGACAGTCTCAGAACTCCCTGATACATCCTTAATTTTTATTCCAAAAGTATGTCACAATAGCTCTCTTTACCAC
This sequence comes from Apodemus sylvaticus, assembly GCF_947179515.1. Classification (NCBI taxonomy): domain Eukaryota; kingdom Metazoa; phylum Chordata; class Mammalia; order Rodentia; family Muridae; genus Apodemus; species Apodemus sylvaticus. The sequence continues at coordinate 35,545,891 of NC_067489.1, forward strand.
CTTCATTTATTGTAACTGCTTCCTTATCTTTCTTCCCCAGTTCTTGCTTTACTGTTAATCATAGCATGATTCCTAATTACATTAAGATACACTACAAGAGTGTAACTCTTTGTGGTTCACATTTAAGATTATCTAGACCCTGTTTTCATTGGCCATGATTGTTCAGCCTGGGAAGAGGTTATCACATTAAACTGAGTGTTGAACAAATTTGGTGCTGGTTCAGTTGAAAAGAAGACAAGCAATGTCTTCAACTGAGTTTGTCCAATATTAAAATATTCAGACACAATCATCAAGGGAATCAATAATGATGGAATGCTATTGGGTGTTAACTATGCCTTTGGGCCTTGATGGGCATTGCTTTCCTTAGGTTAGGGAAGTTTTCTTCCATGTTTTTGTTGAAAATATTTTTTGCAGTTTCTAATCCTATGATTCATAGCTTTAGTGTTTTATAGTGTACTAGAGATTCTACGTTTTTTGTACCTGGAATTTTGTATTTGTTATTTTCTTTGAAGAAGGGAATCAGTTCCTTCAACTGATACTCAATTCTAGAGGTTCTCCTTTCCATTTTATCTAATTTATCAGTGAGGCTTATTTCTGAAAATTTTTGTTTGATTTCCTTAATTTTTCATTGTAGTTTTTTATTGCTATTGGGTGTTTCTTTAGAGAGAATATCTATATATTAAATTTTTTGCATAACTTTGTTTCAATTTGTTTCATTTCATTCATTTCTTTGCATTATTTGTTTTTCATTCTTAATTACAGACTGATTTCCAGAGTGGTTTTACCATCTTGCATTCCCACCAGCAATGGAAGAGTGTTCCTCTTTCTCCACATCCTTGCCAGCCTCTGCTGTCACCTGAGTTTTTGATCATAGACATTGTGACTGGTGTGAGGGGAAAAAGAGGGGAAGAATCAAATATGGGAGGAGATGGAAGAGATGTACAGAGGGTCAAGAAAATGAACAGAAGTATGTATCAATGGGGTATGGGGAACTGGGGGTAGCAACCAGAAAGTCCCAGATACCAGGAAAGCAAGGGCCTCCCAGGACACCACCGGGATGACATTAGCTGAAATACCCTACAAAGGGGAGAAAGAACCTGTTTAGACCATATCCAGAGGTTAGGCACGGTCTGCTGTTTGAGGGAGAGGCCACACACCCATCTCCAAAATGTTAACCCACAATTGTTCCTGTCAAAGGAAATAGAGGGACAAAGAGTGGAACAGAGACTGAAGAAAATGCCATCCAGAGCTTGCCCCACATAGGGATCTATGCCACATGCAGACACCAAGCCTAGGCACTATTGCTGATACCAAGAAGTACTTACTGTCAGGAGCTTGATACAACTGTCTACAGAGAGGCTCTGCCAGATCCTGACCAATACATATGTAGATGCTCACAGCCAACCATCAGACTAGTACAAGCATCCCAATAGAAGAATTAGGGGAAGGACTAAAGGAGCTAAAGAGGCCTTATCTGGCATCAATGAAAGGGGAGGTCCTTGGTCCTATGAAGGCTTGATGCCCCAGTGTAGAGGAATGCTAGGATGGCGAGGATAGAATGGGCAGGCAGGTGGAGTTGCACCCTTATATAAGCAGGGTAAGTGGGAATGGGATAGGGGCTTGCAGAGGGGAAATCAGGTAACAGGATAACATTTGAAATGTAAATAAGTAAAATATCCAATTTTTTAAAAACTACAAGGAAAAAAGTCTCAAAAAAAAAGATTTATCCCCTGTTATTCTAATTTGTCAGATTTTTGGTTAGATTCCATTTTTCTTCAACTCGGTTGTTCTGTCCAAGTTAAGTAAGAATTTCATGAATCTCAGAAAGGTACTTAGATCTTTTTCTCTTGCATATGGATATTAAAGGATTTGGTCATTTAAGTCTAGAATCCCTAGACTGAGAAAAAGAACGGAGTTGAGTTCAGAAGGTAGGCTCAAGGCATGGTACTCTCAGGCAGATCAAGGGAGTAGATGAGTGATATTCTGGTTCTATTGTCTCTGCCTAGAGAGAGACAGTCCTGCAAATAGCTAGTGTAATATATTTACACTGTGTAATGCAATTCAGCTATTAAGGAAAACTAGGTTATGAAAGTAGTAACTGAATGGGCTGATAACAATCATTCTGAGTAAGGTAATTCAGAACAGAAAGACAAACATTGAATATTTTCTCTCATCTGTGACTGTTAACTTTGAGTCTTCAAATGTGTGTGTTTCATTTGGAGTATCTTTCGAAGTCATGAATTGCTATTTGGCATTGTGGGAGGCTTTCTAGAGAAGAAAGATACAACATGTTGGTGTCAGGATTAAAAATGAATAATGGAAAAGCAAAAGTTATATCAGAGTAAAGAGCAAGGTAGCAGAGACAGTGTGGAGAGTAATAAATACCACTAAAGGCCATTCAAAAATCACTACTAGTATGGAATTACATATAAAAAATCATTAAATAGATTTATACTGCCATATGGCAACACGAGAAAGTAACTGACAGCAAACAAATATAAACAATGGTAAGGAAGGAATAAAGTATTTTCCTAAAATACTTGTCAGCACAAATTGGTCTTGATGACTTTTATAAAGAAAACAAAATCCGGTGTATAAAAAGGAATCAGGCAAGGTAATTTGAGTAAGTTCAAAATACATCTTACAACACTTTCCAGGGACTAAGAAAAAATTAAATGACAGAACAACTTCTCCCTTTGCTAATGACTCTAAGTGTGTGGGTGTTTGTTTTACTATTTTGCAAAATTTGCAATTTATAGATCTTGTTAAAACATTATTTTCTTAAAACATACATTTACATAAACATTTTCACAAGTGACATTTGACTTGACATTATATGTACTCAGTTATTAATGTTTATTAATGCTGTCTATTATTAGTTATTTTCAATAATATTAAATAAGTGCTTAAATTATGTCAATCAAACTTATCACTAATATTGTATTCATAAACAATGCAACTTAGTTTTAAAATGTCCCCATTTTGAAGTACATTATTAAATAAATAGATTTAAAATGACTGAACTTTTTAGCTAATATTTCTACTATATAAGAGGTAACAAAATTCAAGTATTCTTTCTTGCAGGTACTTGTAGATTTATCTGTGTGTATGCGCTTGTATGTGTATGTGGTACATGTGTGTGTGTATGTATTTGCATGTATGAATAAAATGTATATGGGATTTCATCAATTAAAATATTACAAAACAAATTATAGTTAAAATTTAAGACAAATAGACTATCCTGTAAGCAGACAAAAATTTTAGTACATGTTTTGCTCTATTTAATATAAAACAGTTTAACAGAAATCATCTTATATGAAATCATTGGAAAATCTCTCATTACTGAAAACAAAAATTTATGAAAAGACTTTTTACTATGTTGTCAATTACCATGTCCTTTCAATACACATTAAAACCTTCACTAACTAATATGTATAGAGGAGTTAGTTCTATTATCTTCCTAGATCATAATTCCTGGCAATCTGTTAAATATGCAAATCAGTTTACATTGTAATTAAATTACTACTTTTACACTCAAATTTGATTTATATACTGACATGTGCATTTAATTATAATTTATAATTGTTCAAATCAATTAATTAAAATATATGGGGGAGGTCATCAGTACCTTGACTGTACCATGAGATTCATTTTTTATAATTTATTTATACTAACTTAATTGAACATAAATATAGATTTTTCTAACATTGGTAATATCAGAGGATATAAAATAAAATCTTCAAACAATATTTGTGCTAGACTATTTTGTTTTCCACATAAAGCAGTTATCTATGAACAAAATAGATAATGTAATAAATGATATGCTTAAGAAAACACATTTTATTGATTATATAGAAACTTTATTGATTATATGTATGTTTGAGCATATCCAGTCAAGTAATGAGAATTATAAAGAGTCATTATCATTTATTAATAACCTCTGGTCAGAGTTTATTAATTTATTAGTTTCATATGTTAAGCCAGGTTTAATGGGTATCTAAAATATTAAGTGAAAATCCACACTACAAGATAAAGAACCTAAGTCCTCTTATGTTCTTTTGTTTTATTTCATAATTTCTTTGAGATGCAGCTTTACTATATAGCAAAATTAAAAACATTCAAATGAGTTATTTATTTTAATATAGTGTTATGTGAGTTTTCCAACTTAAAATACTACAAGCAAAAACATTTTACATTGAAAAATGAATATTTTTAATATATGTAAATATAATCATATTTTGAAGGCACTAAATGCAGTTTTAGAAGTTTCCACTTTCTCTGGGTATATGCCCAGGAGTGGTATAACAGGGTCCTCTAGAAGTGTCATGTCCAGTTTTCTGAGGAACCACCAGACTGATTTCCAGAGTGGTTGTTCCAGCTTGCAATCCTACCAGCAGTGGAGGAGTGTTCCTCTTTCTCCACATCCTAGCCAACACCTGCTGTCTCCTGAGATTTTCCCCAGTATGCAATAAGGATACATGCTCCATTATGTTCATAGCAGCCTTATTTATAATAGCCAGATGCTGGAAAGAACCCAGATGTCCCTCAATGGAGGAATGGATACAGAAAATTTGGTATATTTACACAATGGAATACTACTCAGCAATTAAAAACAATGAATTCATGAAACTCTTAGGCAAATGGTTGGAACTGGAAAATATCATCCTAAGTGAGGTAACCAAATCACAAAAGAACACACATGGAAGGCAGTCACTGATAAGTGGCTATTAGCTCAGAAGCTCTGAATATGACACAATTCATATATCAAATGATTCCCAAGAAGAAGGAAAGAGAGGCCCCTGGTCCTGGAAAGGCTTGATGCAGCAATATAAGGGATTACCAGAACAGAGAAGTGGGAGGGGGTTAATTGGTGAATGAGTGAAGGGAAGAGGGCTTATGGGACTTATGGGAAGGGGAGAACTGGGAAAGGGGAAATCATTTGGAATGTAAACAAAGAATATAGGGAAAAATATTTCCACTTTCAATGTAAGACTAGAACTTGAAATATCACTTTTCTGCCAGGGCTCTGCTCTCACCTAGGTGAAAACTATAATTCACAAGTTTTGTTTTCTAAAATCAAGCCAACTCAACTTTCTTGGTTTTGTTTATGAACTACCATTTAAAGGGCAATTTTGTACAAATTTTCTGTACTTAATTTTAAAGTAAGATTTAGATTTAAGTTTAAGATTATACAACAAACAAACATTAATCTACTAATTTTATTTTCATTAAATTTTGGAAATGTTTCAATAAGTAACTGAAACATATACTGCTGCCATAAATAAAATCCTTTGAAAAACAAAAATTAATAACAAATTGAATACATTTATGATTATAGAGCATGAAGAATATGTTGTAGGTTTTGAATTTCATAAGGTATATTTTTTAACGTTTAAAAATGGAGCAAAGGAATGATGGTGACTGATACGCACTGTTATTATGATCCAAATCAATCTTGCACTCATTTTAGAACTACAGTTGTTGCAGTGGTCTTGCTCTGACAACTGTAGCTATTGTGGGGTAGTGAGTGCTGTGTTCCTGTCATGCTGAGCAGATATGTTCAATCCTCTCTGTCCTAATCTTTGCTCTCTCAATCTTTATGCACCCTATTCTGCAGTGGCCCTGAGCTTTAAGGAGCTGTTGATACAGATGTCCCATTTGGGGCTGAGCACTCCCATGACACATTAGTCACCCCACTTTGACCAGCTGTTAGTTCCTCTGGGAGTCAACATCCACCGAACAAGGAAGGTTACTGGTGAATTATCAGAACTTCACTAATTTATTGGAAGAAATATGTAAGAGAGTAGTTGAGAATGAAATCTGAGCCACTAAGAAATTGGCGAATATCACTCTTTTTTAAAGTCCCTGAGCTTCTCAAAAGCTGAGAATGAGTATATATGCAGGATGCACCAGCTAATCCTTACAGACAAGTCAACATTGTGCTATGAAAATTATTGAAGAGGATGTCCTATTGCCTACTCCACCCCCTGCCAGGTCTCCCCACTCCCTGGGGCCTCAAGTCTCTCAAAAGTTAGTTGCTTCTTCTCCACTGAGGCCAGACCAGGAAGTCTCCTGCTGTAGATGGGTCAGGGGCCTCAGAGAAGCTACTATAGACTTTCTGGTTGGTGGCTCAGTGCGTGAAAGATCTCAGGGGCCAAGTTAGTTGAGACTGCTGGTCTTCCTATGTGGTTGCCCTCCTCCTCATGAGGCTTCTTCCAGCATTTCCCTAATTCACCCACAGAGGTCTCCAATTTCAGGGGGAGGAATGGGATGGGGAACTATGGGAGAGCAGACTGGGAGGGGGTTGATGACTAGACTGTAAAAAAAAAGTAATAAAAATAAATAAATGAATATATAAAACTATTGAAGTATTTGCTTTCACTCAGTAGATTCACATTTAATAGATGACAATATGTATAATATTTCATATTAGAGTATTATATAATAAATTTAGTAAACAACCTATGGCATATGAAAGAAATATGTTTAAAAAAGAAGTCATCAATATTAGTATTCTTACATGTATTCCTTTTTAATACATAACATGGACTCATATTATGCTCATATAATATGCTCATATTACCAAATATGAGTTCCTATTTTACAAAATGCCTTTACTTTCAATAATGCAGAAACTCTATCCTGATAGAAAAATTCTCTGTTTGCTATTCATCTAATGTAAGATTAATTTTCAGAATTTATATAAAAAACATAGCATAAAAAAACTAATCAAGTTTTTTTTAAATTACAAATTATCTGAAAATAAGTACAAATGGCCAGAAATCACACAGGAAAATGACAAAATTTAATGCTAATGGAAAAACAAAAATCACAGTGATACCATCGTACTATAGAGACGAGGGCTTATGAGATTTATGGGGAGGGGGGAACCGGGTAAGGGAAAATGATCTGGAGTGTAAATAAACAATATAGAAAATTAAAAAAAGAAAGAGAGAAAAAAGAATGTGAATTTCAAACAAACACAATAAGAAAATCTTGCTAAAGAATTGGAGATAAAAATATTATAAAATTTTAAGGAGACTATAAGATAGTATAGTGGCTTTGAAAATGATAAATAATTATGGAAAGTATATAAAGAATATAAAGAATGAAAGCTGGCCTCATGAAATGGTGGAACACTTTAACCCTATCACTTAAAAAGTGAAATTATTTGAGGATAGCTTTATAGATATAAAACAGAAGAAACCTAAGCACCTTGGCTTAAAATAATCCTAAAATCAGAACAACCATAATATATAGCTCTGTTTTTGTAGATAACAGTCAAAAATAGAAAATCTAACATACAAAATATTCTATTCCTATTTTTATAATACTCAAAATACTCAAGACATACTATTAGCTTATTGACCCATAGGCAGATTAATGAAACTGACAAATAAAATGTTAATAGCACAAAACAGAGCATTAATAACCACAAGAAATCAACTCATTTCTAATAAAATGAATGAAACTGGAAGACACCGTGCTAAGTGAAACCAGCTGAACTTAGAAAGATGAGTACTTCATGGTCTCTATTTTAATGTAAAGGAAAAGAAATCGAGTCAACTCAAAAGCTGATGATGTATTAGTATGGACTGGGTGCATGAAAATGGACCAGAAATAGAAGAAGAGTGTATGAATATCACCAATTTTTCCCATATGCCTATATACTTATCACAAAATTATATTAATGTTTTTAATGGAAAACTTAATTACTTTAAATACTACTTGATCATCTTGAATGAATGGATGAAAAAATGAACGGTCTTGATCTGAACAATACTCATGAGAAGAATACACAAATAATACTTTTGAATTTTAAATAGAATGTTGAAATCATTATTAAAGACTAAAACTAAAAAGATTCATAAGTATAATTATAAAATCTATAAAACCAATGTTAATTGGTCTATAAAGTGATACTAAAGAGTGGATTTCCTGTGAAAGTGTATGCAAGATGTATTCAACATATGCACCTGTGTGTCAATAGCATCTGTGCAGAAAACTGACTTAGAGCCATGAGTTTTCAACATTAAAACTACCCTCATCACACATCCAATATATTATCAAGGCATATTGTTTTCTCCTCCCTATCAAGCATCTATCTGTACACTAGGATGGAAAAATAACTTCTGTGGGGTCTGCTTGCTTTCAAGTACAGAGAATCTGATGCTTCTACTGCCACTTGGCAAAAGTTACACAAAGACTTCAGTAGGATGGAGAGACAACTGTGCTTTTTGCTCATCACAGTGCAATTTACAAGGTCGAGGAATGGAAGCAGGCATACTGCCTACCAGCTGGTGAGTAAAGAAAATAACACAAATGCTTTCGAAGAGCAAACTATTTGATAACAGAAAGGAAATGGTGGAATTGTGTCATTTTCAACAAAAAAGAGTAGAAATGGAAAAAATTAAGTGCAGTAATCTCGCAGAGAATGATGAATACCACATGACATCACCCTCACATGGTGTCGGTAAAGAAGGATGGGGAAAGGCTGAGTGATGGGATCGTCTGTACTACCTCATAATTGCATAGCAGTTGTGAGAGACTCTATTCTTGTATGACACAATAGGATGGCTAGAGATAACGATGTAAGGTTATTCCAAAAAAGCTATTATATTCTGCATATTTTCACTATAAAGAAATGACGTTTGGGGAGATAGCTATGAAACCCTATTTAAGTGTTATATATTATATGAATTTAATGAAGCATCAAATTACTCTTCTGATTTTATGTTTTATGTGCCATTTAAAATTAATTTTCATTTTTACACACTGAGGAACAAATAAAATGCATGTGTATGTGATAGAAATGCTATTATATCCATCTTGAGAGAAAACAATTAAATCTTACTTTTGAAGATTGAGAGGAGTACATCATGAAGAATATTTTATTTCCTTATAGAATACAGTACTAGAAAGGAATCTTATGCCCCTGAGCTCTTTGATTTTCTGAACTGACTTGCTGCAGTTTTACTGATGTAGGAATAAGTCACCATTCTGACTTCTGATCCCTATGATATTAGTACCTGAAGGTTTCCCTGAAGGGAGTGTTCATCACTCAGAATAATCCTATATGATAATAAAACTTTATATGAAGAAGGTAGTGGCAATCCTGTCCAAAAGAGTTTCTATTTACCCATTTATTGGACAATGAAATGTACTATAAACAAGTAGACTGAAGTATTATGTAAGCTGGTCATGACATGACTGTGCACTTTCAAACTCACAGAATCTAAAGAGCTCAACAAGTTCAACTCAGTATGATTTCTTGCATAAATAAAGGAGATTCTTCTGATACTCCACCAGTATTTGCAGAGCCTTACAGTTGATAGTGGCTGGGACAAAGTGTGTCACTTTCCTTTAAGTGTATGGCCTCAGATATGTTGGTTATGCTCAGTGGAGGGTTCCCCACTCACATGAACACAGACTTGTTATTTAATTCATAAGATTATATAAAAGCAAAGGAAGGAAGGGAGGAAAAAGAGAAGAAAGAAGGACAGGAAGGAAGGCAGGAAGGCAGGAAGGCAGGAAGGAAGGAAGGAAGGAAGGAAGGAAGGAAGGACGGAAGGAAGGAAGGAAGGAAAGAAGAAAGGAAGACATATTAAGTTGGGATAGAGATATGGTGGGAATTTCTGTTGGTAATTGAACAGAAAAATGATGGAGATATAATAAGGATATATGACATCCATGTTTTCAGTTTTCACATAACAAGTTAAAATACATTTTTAAATCAAAATTATTTAAATTGAGTAAATAATTAACTCTCTGTTACATGTGGAGATACTTTCCTGATGACAAAGTGAGTATTTAATGTCATTGGTATATAATATGGTGTAGAATATATAGTTGGTAGAATCACTTCAATAAATCTCAATCCATAATAACTTTGCTTACTAAAGGAAACAGCCAGTGTGCAAGAGATTGCTATGAAGTGTACCTTCAAGTTGTGGTGTGTCTTTCCTCAACTGCTTCCTAAGCAGTGTCTATATATAGGAAACATGACTGTGACGACATTATCAGGCATTGATAGCTATAATATGACTGCCCCTGACCTCTAGCAAACATAAATACCATTGACAGATAATGACACATTAATTCACAAATAAACATGTTTGGAGAAATTGAATCTTAAAACTGATGGAGAATAAAAGTTTACCATTCATTAACACTAAGCACAGACAAGACAAAAATAAATGGTAAAAGATATCTTGATTTTATAAGCAGGAATGACTCAATAGATATATTTCAAAAGAAGCAATCATAAAATGATTGAGGTCAATTCTATTTTGTTCTTACAAAAGTACATCTCTTGAAGTTAGAGATCCAATTTCTCAATTCTTGATCTTAGAGCATAAGCTGTTGGTGTTCTGTTCAGGAACTTTCCCCTGTGCCCATGTCCTCAAGGATAAGGCAAAGGACACCATCACAAGGATGAAACAACAACCAACAAATTGAGAAAAGATCTTCACCAACCCTACATCTGACAGAGGGCTAATATCCAATATATACAAAGAACTTAAGAAGTTAGACCCCAGAAAACCAAATAACCCTATTAAAAATGGAGTACAGAGCTAAACAAAGACCTTTCACCTGAAGAACTTCAGATGGCTGAGAAGCACCTTAAGAAATGTTCAACATCATTTGTTGTTAGGGAAATGCAAGTCAAAACTACCCTGAGATTTCACCTCACACCAGTCAGAATGGCTAATATTAAAAACTCTAAAATACTACCTATACCCCTTTTTATAATAAATCATGAAAGCTAATTGAATAGTCACAGATTTACATCTACCATTTGCCAGGTTACTGCTTGGTTAAGGATGTGGAGAAAGAGGAACACTCCTCCACTGCTGGTGGGATTGCAAGCTGGCACAACCACTCTGGAAATCAGTCTGGCGGTTCCTCAGAAAACTGGGCATGATGCTTCCAGAGGACCCTGCTATACCACTCCTGGGCATATACCCAGAGGATTCCCCAGCATGTAATAAGGATACATGCTCCACTATGTTCATAACAGCCCTATTTATAATAGCCAGAAGCTGGAAAGAACCTAGATGTCCCTCAGCTGAGAAATGGACACACAAAAAAATGTGATATATATACACAATGGAGTACTATTCAGCCATTAAAAACAATGAATTCATGAAATTCTTAGACAAATGGATGGAGCTGGAGAACATCATCCTAAGTGAGTAACCCAGTCTCAAAAGAACACTCATGGTATGCACTCACTGGTAAGCGGATATTAGCTTAGAAGCTCAGAACACCCAAGACAAAAAAAAAGTTAGGATTCAAGAAGAAGAAGAAGAAAATGAAGAAGAAGAAGAAGAAGAAGAAGAAGAAGAAGAAGAAGAAGAAGAAGAAGAAGAAGAAGAAGAAGAAGAAGAAGAAGAAGAAGAAGAAGAAGAAGAAGAAGAAGAAGCTAGAGACATGGCCTAATCATTAAGTGCACTTGTCTTGGCAGAGGGCCTGGGTTCAGTTCTCAGCACACACATAGTAGTAGTAGATGTCAACTGTTGTTAACTCTAATTCTAGGGAATCTAAGGCCCTTATCTGGCCTCCTGAAACATAAGTCAGGCACCCAATGGACTTGGTTATATTTAGACACAACAAATTATAAAAAAAAAAAAAAAAACTTCAGCAAATGTACCCCTTGAAATGTTAAGTCTCATTCACGATCAGCAAAGTATGACATAAGCAATGATGTGTCACTGAATGTCAACTGTGAAGATAGAGACTTATTGGCACTAATTGACAGTAACTGGTACAAAATATGACACAAGGGAGAAAATGGAAAATCTGTACAATGGAATATTATTTACTAAAAATATTATTTAATAAATAATTGTATACATAGAGAGCCTAGAGCTATGTATATTCAGTGATACATGTGGATTTGTGGGCACAATTAGACCCATTGACACGGTCACCTACAAAGGACATAAGAATGGAAAGAAGTTTAGAAATAATGATAAATGCATAACAAAAATATGAAATCGATTTAGAAAATGTTCAATGAGCACGTTTTCCTCAAATCTGTGATACTAGAATAATTAAAAAAAAACATACTTAAAAGTTAAAACCTTCACAATTGTCTTCTATAACAGTACCATATCATATGGAATTTAAACTGATTTCTTGACCTTTTGATCTGAATTCTCTAGAGAGCTCACATTACACATAATGTATGTTGCACAGATGTGGTCACTTCTAGCATCAAGCACTGCTTGCTTTCTTCTCTCCTCCTCCTCCTCCTCTTCCTCCTCCTCCTCCTCCTCCCTTTGTCCTTTTACTCCTCCTCCCCCTCTTCTTTTTCCTCCTCCTCTTCTATTTCTTATTCTTATTCTCCCTCTTTCTTCTCCTCCTCCTGCTCCTCCTGCTGCTATGAAAACTGCATTATCCTAAACGTTTACATTTTTTGTTGCATAGAAGTTGACACTGTATCTCATTTGTAAAAGTGAACCAGACATTTAATATCCTTTTAAACTAAAGCCTCTCTAAAGTGGGCAATTTAATTAACAGATAATTAAACACCAAATATGAGAACTTTGGGGACTTACACATTGAAGCTTTATCAGGATGAAAGACGTTTACATGTTCCACAAAGATTCTTCTCTGACAGAATGAAACTGGGAATTGAAAGCAAAGCAAAGCAAGAGGCATTTGATAACAAGCTGTTCATTAAAGCATTAGCTTTCCTGAGCTTAAAAAAAATGTCAAAATCTCTTCTGCTCACACAGCCAGGGAGAAATAATTACAGAGCAAAAAGAATGTTGCTTGAATTTGTAATAGAGACAAAATGCTACTATAAATAAAAATTCTAAATGATTTGTAAATATATATGTTTGTGTATGTGTATGTGCATGTGCATGTGTATGTATATGTGTATGTACATGTGCATGTGTGTGCGTGTGCGTGTGCATGTGCGTATGCATGTGAATGTGTATGTGCATGTACATGTGTATGTGCATGTGCATGTGTATGTGTATGTACATGTGCATGTGCATGTGCATTGTGTGCATGTGCGTGTGTGTGTGCATGTGCATGTGCATGTAAATGTGTATGTGTATGTGCATGTTTATGTGTATGTATATGTATATTTATATGTCATGATTTCTAATTCACAGCATATTATTTTCAGTATTTATCATTATTAATTGATCTTTGTTCAACCTCTCTTAGACTCCTATTTCTCTCCTCCATTGTGAATATTCTTTTGTAGATACATGGTCTTTTATCTCAGAGAACAGTATGGAATGTTTGTAGGTATGTTTTCCAAAGGAGAAACAAGTTCAGAAGACAATAACAAGAAAAGAAATAATATCCAGCTTGTCACTGTAAATAAATTGAAAATCAATTTGTTATTGATATTTTAACATAGGACACAAAACTACCTATTAATACTAGGTGCCTTCTATAATGATGCAGTATATATGGAGAAATAAGGATCCAGTATATTTAGGAGTTTGTCCAATATTTTATAATAAATACAACTCTAAAATACTACCTATAACCCTTTTTATAATAAATCATGAAACTAATTGAATAGTCACAGATTTATATCTACCATTTGCCAGGTTACTGCTTGGTTACGAGAGAGCACACTGGAATTCAAATTTGATTTTGCTATGCTCTATACGTGGCTTTGGCAATCTTTCTAGGCCTCTTTGTCCAGGTTGACATGAAGATGAAAGTCATCATATGTAGCTCATATGACTGCTGAAATACGAAAAAAAATCAATTGATTTTTACTTACATTCTTTTATTTTGGATTATAATATAATTACAATCCTCTCTTCCCATTCTTCCCTCCAAACCCTCCTATACATCCATCATTCATATCTTTCAAAACAGTTGCCCCTTTTTCATCCATTGTTTTTGCATGCATGTATCTATATTGAAATATAGATAAATATAACTTGCTCAGGCTCTACAATGCCACTCATGTATGCCTGCAGGGCTGACAATGTAGTATTGAGTAAACAGTTGGCAGGCTTTCCCTTGAGGAAGACCATTTCTCCCACTATCTGCAGTCCTTAGTAGTTCATATTTCTTCATGTAGGCTAAGGCCTCATCCACTCCTTCCCATCCACTCTTGCATATCTACTGGTGTTATCATTGTTCAGCTTATGTTTGAAGGCCTTTTATTTAAAACAAGCAAAAAAGATCTAAATGTAATATGTTACCTTTTCCTGCATTAATTTATTCACAACCCATAGGTTAAATACTAATAAACACACTTGGTATAATCTCTGCAGTTAAGAAGTTTGTGTGTACTGAGTCTAATTCAATTGTTCAGCAAATTTAATATTTAGCTTCGATCTTTCCTTTAATCATGTCTCTTGTTCAGCAGTTACCTATGACAGCGCCTACAACATAACTAAGAATTTTCTATTTTCTCATTATCAATTAGTTCCATCTTTTTATAAAACTAGTGCTTGGGTTTCTCACACTCCAAGTATTACAGTCTTATATAGCTCTACCTACAAAAGTTTTACTTTAAAGAATGTATTTTACATTTAATACAATCTCCTCAATGCCTGGTTTTTTCGAACAAATAATAATTTTCTACCTTATTATTTTGTCAAACAGCCTGTTTGTTTCCATCACACACACACACACACACACACACACACAGACACGCACACACACACACATTCCTGCTACTGAGTATCCCTTGAACTTTCAATATGCTTCTGAGAATTGTTTTCATTTTAAAAGGACAATATTTCACGTTTTGCCATATAACCTTTTCCAATAAATAGCTATGAAACCTGAAAGAATCCTTTCCTAGTTAATGACCACTCCAGATTCACGTAACCATCCTTCTAAAAGGTCAAATGGAACATAGATGTGGTCCTTTACTTACTGAAAGTAAAATCACTGTACTTGAGTTTTAGGCCTATGAACAGGAAACAATTTGCTCCCAGATGAAATTGTTGCCAATGACCTCCAGGAGATGGAGCTTAATTCTGAAGGTACTGAGCCCAACAACTGGTCTCAGTAAGTGAAACAAGCCACAGCAAAGATGTAGAAATAAAACTGACTTAATCCTTGAAGAAAATGCGACAAGCGAGCAGCAGACATGAAAGTTTCTGTCTAAACACATGCATTCACCTTCACTCTGTTTTGGGAAAGTAAAGCAGGTCAATAAGGAATTTGGAAAAACTTGGAAGAATCGATGCTCAACCCATTAGAGACAGATTAAATAACATGGCATGACAAATGTTGGAAAGGAACACAAAGAAAAAGGGCACCTTTTAAAAATTATTTATCATCTTTAAACTTTTCTTTACATGAGTGTAGAGGTGAGAAAATTTCTTCTCCCTTTGTAATAAATGGCTGAAAACCAATGAATAACAATAAAATTTGCTATATACATATGCATGTGTATGTGCATATACATATACATCATGTGTGTCATACACATCACACACATGTATATATAAAATATACCTGCATTGAATTTTTTCAGTTTTTATGCTGGACTATATATAGAAGATGTAATTGGATATTGCTGAATTTCTTATGAGTTTACACTTTTGTTTTGGTTACTCTTTTGTCAGCTACCCCTTTTATATTGCCCATAGACAATCCTGAAGGGGAATTCCCTGATTAATAATTAATGAAGAAGGACCTGGCTCATTTGAGGAAGTACCATCTCTGGGCAAATAGTTCTTGGAGTTCTAAGAAAGCAGGATGGCAGGCCAGGAATTAGTATTCTTCCATAGTCCCTCCAGATTTTGCCTCTAGGCTCCTATCTTGAGTTTCTGCCCTAAGTTCCCTCAATGGATGGGGTGTAACCTGTAGAGTAAATAACCCTTTCCTTCCTAAGTTATCACTGGACATGGTCTTTATCATAGCAGTAGAAACAGAACTAGGATAATTATCTAGATTAAGTATGTTTAGGAGTAACATTCTCCTGTATAATCAATTGTGACAGTATCCTAGCACAAACTAGTAGAATATAGATGGCTCTACATACACACATACAAACACAGACACACACACACAGAAACACACACACACACACACACATACAAGTTATGTAATACATTTCATGGTTTTTCTGTGAGCTTTCTATTTTTGTTCAACTACCCTCACTTTCTTTATCTGCAAACAAGCCTAATGGATTTATTAATAACTCATAATAGTTTCATCAGTAAGGGTAAATTTATACAGGTAAATACTCAAATTCACTGTAAATTGTATGTAATACGTATAAATTATGTCTTTCTCTCATGTCATTCCAACTTCAATCAGTAAGGAACTAGTAGTTATTCACCACTTAATTTAATACTATATTATTTTTTGAGGAAAATGTATTCTTCTGGCAATCTCTTTTCAAACAGCTATAAGCTATTGAAATGTCCACATAGCAATAAGTCAACATTTAAATTTCAGTCCAAGTGGATGAAGGACCACCGCATATTACCAGATACACTGAATCTAATAGAAGACAAAGTGTGGAAGAACCTTGAGTACATCGGCACAAGGGAAAATTTCTTGAACAGAACACCAATGACACATGCTCTAAGATCAACCATTGAGAAATGGCATCTCATGAAACTGAAAAGCTTCTGTAAGGCAAAAAAAGGACTTTGTCAGTAAAATGTTAACCCACAGATTGGAAAAAGATCTTTATCAACCCTACATCTAATAGAAGGTTTATATCCAAAATATACAAACTATTTAAGACGTTAGACTCCAGAGAACCAATTACCCATATTAAAAATCGAGTACAGAGCTAAACAGAATTCTCAACCAAGGAATCTTGAATGGCTAAGAAGCACTTAAAGAAAATTTCAGCATCCTTAGTCATCAGGGAATCACAAATCAAAACAGCTCTGTGATTCCACCTCACACTGCTCAGAATGTCTAAAATCAAAAATGCAGGTGACAGCAGATGCTGGAGTGGATGTGGAGAAAAAAAAGAACACTCCTCTGTTGCCAGTGGGACTGAAAGATGGTAAAACTACTTTGGAAATCTATCTGGTTGTTCCTCAGAAAATTGGAAATAGTTCTACCTGAAGACCTAGCTATACCACTACTGGGCATATACCCAAAAGATGCTCCAACATATAACAAGGACATATGCTCCACTATGTTTATAGCAGCCTTTTTTATAATAGCCAGAAGCTGGAAACTTCCCAGATGTGCCTCAGTAGAAAAATGGATACAGAGAATGGATGTACATTTTAGCTTTTAAATAAAATAACTTCATGAAATTTACAGGCAAATGGATGGAACTAGAAAATATCACCCTGAAAAGGTAACCCAGACACAAAAGAACACAAATGGTATGTACTCATGGATGCGTACATATTAGTCAAAAAGCTCAGGATACCGACAATACAACCCACAAACCATATGGAACTTAAGACGAAGGAAGACCAAAGTGTGGATGCTTCAATCCTACATAGAAAGGGGAACAAATTTATCACAGGAGGCAGAGGGAAAGAGGGACCTAGGAGGGAGAGAGAAGGGGGGGGGGAAGAAAGACTACAGGACCAGGTATTAGAATGAACAGAAGTACAGAGGGTCATGAAATCAAAATAGAAAAATGTAGTAATGTGGGGTGGGAAACTGGGGGTAGCCACTAGAAAGTCACAGATGCCAGGTAAGAAAGAGACTCCAAGGACCTAATGGGCATGACTTTAGATGAAATACACAACAAAGGGGGGAAAGAATCTGTAGAGATTACCTCTAGTGGACAGTACCACCCCAGTTGAGGGATGGGACCACCATCCCTTCTCAAAATTTTTAACCCTGAAATGTTCCTGTCCCAAGGTATGACAGGGACAACAACTGGAACAGAGACAAAAGGAAAGGCTGTCCAGATACTGCCTCACATACGGATCCATCCCATGTGCAGACACCAAACCCTGACACTATTGTTGATGCCAAAAAGTGTTTGCTGACAGGAGCCTGATACAGCTGTCTCCTGAGAGACTCCACCAGCACCTGATCAATACGGATGCAGATACTCATAGCTAACCATCTGACTGAGCCCAGGGACCACAGTGGAAGAGCTAGGAGAAGGACTGAAGGAGCTGAAGGGGATTGCAACCCCATAGGAAGAACAATATCAACTAACTGGACCACCCAGAGCTCCTAGAGACTGAACCACCAACCAAAGCGTATACATGGAGGGACCAATTCCTTGAGTTATATATGGAGCAAAGGATGGCCTTATCTGACATCTATGGGAGGGGAGGCATTTGGTCATGTGAAGGCTTGACTAGGGAATAGAAAAGAATTGAGAAAAAATAATACTTATCAAGGAAAAGGAATTGTTGAGGGAGGACTAATAACTAATAGAATGTAGGATAAAGGTAATTCTGGGAATGCACAGTTAATTCCTTACTTTATCTGCATTTTAAATACTTAGCTTCAAATTTAATTCTTTTACTTTAAACATTTCAATTTAGTTGAGTATTAAAATTATAGGAAAGGACAGTAGGGACACAAAATCCATAAAAGGACAAGACACAGGCATAAGTTATTCAGGACAAAAATTCATATAGGGGGTTTTCATCAAATAAAGGACAATAGAAAACTGAATGAGCATTAACTCTTATAACAAAGACACATCACCCAAGGTAATTGCTATGTGAAATTGTGCAAATGTTGAAACCTCCTAGCAGAGTTCAAGCCTTTAACTCTCTTTTTTGTATCATTATGTACCATTTGGGAAGAAATTACCTCCAAATCGTAAGAATGAACAGACAATGCTTTTGCTGCCTAAAGTAATGCAAACGTTCTGACTACAAAAATCAATGTACTGCCTCCAACAAACATTTTTTTAAGTCCCTGTCTAAAATGAAATGTCATACTTGCTTCTCTTGGTCCCTCTGTGCAGGGCCTTGACTTGCACAGATGAATGAAGGGAGAGAGAAATAACTACTGAGTGTCAATGCTTTAAACGTAGAACTACAATGGCCATAAGCCATTTCTGTTGCCAATAATCCTACTATACTTCTTTTGTAGATTAAGTCTGCAATCTAGGAGAACAAATCCATATAGCTCAATCTTGCAGTTTTACTTCATGTTTATTAAATTATTTCTTTTCTTATTTTTACAAAAATCATACAGACAAAAAACTGACAATCAAACTACTATCAAAACAGTGCCCTTCAGTTGCTACTGTGACAACCATCACTTACTGCAACCAGTAGACTGTAGATATTACAGTCAGTTTGCAAACATGAATCTCAGTGTAAGCCAGTTCACCCAGCCTTATCAGCTCACACAGTCCTTAATAAACTTGTACTCTCTTAAAGGATCATGTTTCTTTTCTATCACACTCAAAATATTTACAACAAACATTTTATTTCTTTCTGAAAAATCATAATAGTTAAATCTATATTATCCCCATCTGCTTGCTCCCATTTCTTATTTCTGCCATCTTCAACTTATTTTAATAGAAAATATATATTTTATAACATAGAATGTGATGTTTTAATCCTATACATTGTATATCAAACTATACAGAATATTAGGCCTGACTATCACCTCAAAAATCATATTTTGTAATGTGTATACCTAATGTCATTATTTTAATTATTTTAAAGTATATAATGAAATTGTGCTAACTATAATCAACTCTACTGTTCACTCGAGTGAATGGTATTTCATTATTTCTCCAGTGCAGTTATAGTATTGAATATTGAATTTATAAACAGAAAAACAGAACAAGACTCTCTCTTTCTTTCTCTATGGGAATCAATTATCTTCCCTCATCTATTCTAGCCTTGTTTACATTCTCTTCTGTTCTATTCTTGTTCACACTCAATGAATCAACATGTGAGATTCCATACATGCGTGAGATAATGTAGTACTTGCCTTCCCATGTATATGTTAAAACCACATTACCCAGTTTATCATACTACAAATGAGAAGATGGCATAATGTCTGATGGCATAGTATTATGTTATTATGTCTACATCCTATTTTAATCATTCCATCCATTGACAAACACAGATTGATTCCATGTTTTAGTGATTTTGAATAATGCTGTCTCTAATATCATGATTTTCTTCAGTCTCTTGCTGTACTTTCTGATCCCCAAACATGACATTACTAAATGAATAACTAACGGGAACTCAAACCACTATTCAAAATGTTGCTTCATCCATCAACTTCCAAATCCTTTGACTGTTCTTTGTCTTAACAAAGAGTGCTCTTTTGATTTGCATTTCCCTAATGACTAATGAAGTTGAGCATTTTTTAAGATGCTTCTCTGCCATCTGAAGTTCTTCAGGTGAGAATTCTTTGTTTAACTCTGTACCCCATTTTTTAATAGGGTTGTTCGGTTTTCTGGAGTCTAACTTCTTGAGTTCTTTATATATATTGGATATTAGCCCTCTATCTAATGTAGGATTGGTGAAGATCTTTTCTCAATTTGTTGGTTGCCGATTTGTCCTCTTGATGGCGTCCTTTGCCTTACAGAAACTTTGTAATTTTATGAGGTCCCATTTGTCAATTCTTGATCTTAGAGCATATGCTATTGGTGTTCTGTTCATAAACTTTCTCCCTGTACCGATGTCCTCCAGAGTCTTCCCCAGTTTCTTTTCTATTAGCTTCAGAGTATCTGGCTTTATGTGGAGGTCCTTGATCCATTTGGATTTGAGCTTAGTACAAGGAGACAAAGATGGATCAATTTGCATTCTTCTGCATGCTGACCTCCAGTTGAACCAGCACCATTTGTTGAAAAGGTTATCTTTTCTCCATTGGATGTTTTCAGCCCCTTTGTCCAGGATCAAGTGGCCATAGGTGTGTGGGTTCATTTCTGGATCTTCAATCCCGTTCCATTGATCTGCCTGCCTGTCACTGTACCAATACCATGCAGTTTTTAACACTATTGCTCTGTAGTATTGCTTGAGGTCAGGGATACTGATTCCTCCAGAATTTCTTTTGTTGCTGAGAATAGTTTTAGCTATCCTGGGTTTTTTTGTTGTTCCAGATGAATTTGATAATTGCTCTTTCTAACTCTGTGAAGAATTGAGTTGGGATTTTGATGCAAATCAAAACAACCCTGAGATTTCACCTTACACCAGTCAGAATGGCTAAGATTAAAAATTCAGGAGACAGCAGGTGTTGGAGAGGATGTGGAGAAAGAGGAACACTCCTCCACTGCTGGTGGGGTTGCAAATTGGTACAACCACTCTGGAAATCAGTCTGGCGGTTCCTCCGAAAACTGGGCACCTCACTTCCAGAAGATCCTGCTATACCACTCCTGGGCATATACCCAAAAGATTCCCCAGCATGTAATAAGGATACATGTTCTACTATGTTCATAGCAGCCCTATTTATAATTGCCAGAAGTTGGAAAGAACCCAGGTATCCCTCAACAGAAGAGTGGATGCAAAAAATGTGGTATATATACACAATGGAGTATATTCAACCATTAGAATCAATGAATTCATGAAATTCTTAGGCAAATGGATGGAGCTAGAGAACATCATACTAAGTGAGGTAGCCCAGACTCAAAAGATGAATCATGGTATGCACTTACTAATAAGTGGATATTAACCTAGAAAACTGGAATACCCAAAACATAATCCACACATCAAATGAGGTACAAGAAGAACGGAGGAGTGGCCCCTTGTTCTGGAAAGACTCAGTGAAGCAGTATAGAACAAAATCAGAACAGAGAAGTGGGAAGGGTTGGGTAGGAAAACAGGGGGAGGGAAGGGGACTGATGGGACTTTCAGGGAGTGGGGGTCCAGAAAAGGGGAAATCATTTGAAATGTAAATAAATATATCAATAAATTAAAAAACAAACAAACAAACAAAAAAAACCAAAGAGTGCTCTTTTGTTGTCCCAGTTGCTCTTGTGAACTATTCTGAAACAATAATGGCTCTCTAAACTAGCATTCCATTTGGATCAATCAATTTTTCTGGCCTCACTGTGCGTGTATGCCTGTGTGTGTGTGTGTGTGTGTGTGTGTGTGTGTGTGTGTGTGTTTGTGTGTTTGTGTGTGTGTATGCATGCATGTGTGCTTGCTTATCTGTGTGTGAGCGCCTGTGTGTGAGCGCCTGTGTGTGTCTCTATGTGGGTGTGTTTACATCTACAATCTGAATAGTGCTAACATCATTAGCTCCTCTGTCACTATCATCTTTGAGTAGTTATCTATCTTTCCCACACACTGATGCAATAGCTTTATAACACATTTACAAACAACCAATAGAGACTTTTAAAGATCTATTAGATCATATAGCTACACCAATATGGATATTCTTTATGCTCCCATTAGGATCAAAACTCAATGAAAGATACTTTTGAGTCATGCATCTCTACATGACTTGAACCCGAGTACATTCTTCATTTGATCTCCCACTATCTTATGTTATTTTCATTATGGCAATGCTGATATTCAGCTAAAATCTGAAAACTCAAGATTATTTAGCCATTATCTTTGCTCACCTTTCCCTTGGGCGGTTCATTGAAGATGTATTGCTAACTTGGTCTTTTATTGGGAACACTTCTAAAGCAAGGTACTATGTGAGAGATAGTGCTCTCAATGTAGTCTAAAAAAAAAATTATCTGCAACACTGTCCACCTCCAAATGCTGCTGAATTATTCTTTATTATTTATTCTTATCATTATTCTAATGATATCATGTTACTTCACAGACTCCCCACAAAGGATTTTTCTCTGTTCTGCTCTGATACACAGAAGACAATTAATAAATCTTGAATAAGAAAATAAATGGCATGGTCTTCTTCTCAAATATAAATCTATATGAATTTCTGAAAGCTTTGTGGACAGCAGTTGGGGAAAAATCTATTTGATCAGTTATGTGAAATGCTTTAGTGACTGTGGACCCTTAATAACGCCGAGTTTGACTGAAGAGCCATGTCAAGCAATTTGTGCTTTTAGTTATTAATCTGAAAACCAAGAATGAAAGAGAAATTGATGAATCATACCAGTTACAGAAAATTGCTAATTTAATAAGCAACTCATTATAATTTGCTATGGTGGCTCAGAAGTTTAATGAGCAGAAATCCCCCTGTAATTTTTCTGAAGCATTGAGATACCAGTAAATTAATATGAAACTTTAATAATAGTGATTTTTTTTCTTTATGAATTATTAGCCCACATATTTTCTCACTAATAGTCAGAATCCATTGCCCTGGTGTGTTTTACTTTGCTACAACATAATATTCAGTATACATTCAACATCAAGATTTCATCTCCGTAGTAACTCTCTCGTGGTAATCCAGTTAACTATACTTATAGATTGTTACAATATTTTGGAGGGTTTGTTTTTCCTTCTATATGTGCATTGTGTTTGGCTTAAAAGTATGTTTGTGGACCCAGTGCACAAAGTATCCACAGAGATCAGAAGATAGCATGGATCCCTTAGAACTGAAGTTACAGATGTTTGTGGGTTGCCATGAGGGTGTAATGGGTCAAATCACAGTGCTCTTGAAGAGTTAGTGCTCTTAACTGCTGAGCCATCTCTCCAGCCCAGTATTCATAGATCTTTATAATGTAAAGCCATGACACAAAGCTAAGACTTTAACTTTCCATTCCTAATATTCTCTTCCTTTACCATGACACTTAACCCATTTAACCAATTTTTAGCATTTTAACAAGCCATTTGTTACAGTCACTAACAATACTCTTTAGAAATCTTTATACTTATATATAAAGTGAAATATGCAATGTGGAATATATAGCTTTAAGATCTATTATTATACTCTAATTGTCTTCCTTGTAAATATTCTTATAGTTTTCTTATTTTAATATGTGTTTAAGATTTCTTTTGTAAACAAGAAAAGCATTTTCTCAAAATTGTATATCAAAGTAGAGATAGAATTTAAGCCAATCTTAGGTCAACTACTTTGTAGCTGCAATCTTTAACAGTTAAATTTCTCGATATTCAAAATGAGTGTGTCTGTCACAGAAAAGTATTACCTGGCATATATATATATATATATATATATATATATATATATATATATATATATATTTCCAAAACCTGAACAAATGTTTTCCTTCCTACTCAATGTGATATTGAAATACTAATGCATTTATTTTCCAATCCTTTAAAAAGTATAAAATAAATACTACTTCCACTATAACAATAAACACAACCAAATCCTTTTATTCATAAATTGTATCAGAATTGAAACAATTTGTCAGCTTTCATTATCAACATTATCATAAAACAAACTGAACTGAAAATCCCCCCCCAAAACCCAGTAACTTAATGTTAAATGTGTCACTATAATGAATACATGAGATTGACAATTTATAAAAGACTTGTTTTGTCTCTCAGAGTTTTAAAATGTCCTTTCTGTGGTTAGTGACTGTATTGTTTTGGACCACTAGCAAGGTAGCACATCACATCAGGAAGCACTTGAGAGAGAAAACAACTCTCTTTATTTTTTTATTTTTATTTTTTTTTAATATTTTTATTTTCTATATTCTTTGTTTACATTCCAAATGATTTCCCCTTTCCGGGATCCCCCCTCCCCATATGTCCCATAAACCTTCTTCTCTCCATCCATTCTCCAATCACCTCCCTCCTTTTTTTCTAGAATTAAAAGATTTAGAGACATGTAGATCAGAGTATAACTCTACTTTCCAAGAGTACACCCCGAGTGACTTGAGGAATTCCCTGTAAGCCGCATATCTTAGAGATTCCTCATTTGCCAGCAGTGTCAAGCTAGATATTGGTCTTGAAACACAAGGATTTTGGCAGCATTCTTTATCCAGAATCCATGTCTGAGATTCACACAGAGCAAACAAACTATAGCTATATGACCTCAAATCATAGACTTTTGGGGTCATAAACAGTTCCTAGTTAAGATGGTTCCATTGTGATTTTTGAATATTAAGATCAAACAAGAGTAATAAGAATTAAATACTCATCATATATGCTTTATTGCATTTTGATCTTTTTTATTTATTTGATATATTTTTTATTTACATTTCAAATGATTTCCCCTTTTCAGGCTCCCCACTTCTTGAAAGTCCCATAAGCCCTCTTCCCTCCCTCCCTCTATTGCCCCATCCACCCCTTCCCACTTCCCTGTTTTGGTATTCCCCTAGACTGATGCACTGAGTCTTTCCATAACCAGGGGCCACTCCTCCATTCTTCTTGGACATCATTTAATATGCGGATTATGTCTTGGGTATTCCAAGTTTCTAGCCTAATACCCACTTATCAGTGAGTGCATACCATGACTGGTCTTTTGAGATTGGGTTGCCTCACTTAGTACAAAAAATGTTGTATATTTACACAATGGAGTACCGTTCAGCCATTAGAAACAATGAATTCATGAAATTCTTAGACAAATGGATGGAGCTGGAGAACATCATACTAAGTATTTTGATCTTTTTATAAGCTAACAGAATACAGTAATGCTCCAAGTCCATTATAAATCATGAGGATAACAATCAATGCTCTAAACTATGTTAACCATGTTATTTAGGTAGTATGTTTCTGTTTACATCCTTCATGCCTATATGTACATATCTTCATGGTTCCATACCACTATTTAATAAAATAATTCTGTTTTGAATAACACTTGCTTAATTTTAGATGAAATGTCTGAACCCAATGGAACTAGACATGCTCAGACTCAGATATTTGGAATAATATTCCATGTGTGAAATGTACTTTAGACTTTTATTTTCAACTTACCTCTAATTTACTAAGCTAATTTTATTGTGAGTAGAGGAGTATTTATATTTAATTAAAAACAGATCTTTCTTGCATTTCAAATATTTAAAATTATGTTAAGATAAATATCACATGACTAATGGTTTAATGAGTTTATTCAGGATTACTGTGGTTAGAAGGTCTTTTTAAATATATCTTTGTTCCTCATAGCAATAAAACAATACAGATTTTGGGACTCATATTCAATATTGTTGTTAGATGATTTAGGAATTGGCAAGAAAGTTAGAATACATAACTATGATCAATTATAGAGATGACACATTTTCTATGTTTGCAAACATAGGAACACACTTTCAGAACTTTAAAGTTTGAGATATCTTTTTTATCTTGGTTATGAAACATTAACCATGTGACTATAATAAAATTACTTAACTTCTCTGAAGTTCAGTTTCTTCCTCTATTAATTATCTTTAGCACTGAGTCTGTCATATACCCCCAACAGGGTACTAACATTTTCCAAATCTTGCCTTGAATTATTTAAATTGAATTCTGACTATAGGTTCATTAACTTTTGTCACTTTGCCTAAAAGATAAAAAGGTCATCTAACAAGAAGAAAGTTCAGTTGAGGAATTCCTTCATCATATGTGGGGACGTTTGTGGGATATTTTTTTAAATTTCTAATTGGTGTTAAAGGGCTCTACCCACTGTAGGCTGTGCCATCGCTAGGCTGCTGGATCTGAATTCTGTAAGAAAGATAACTAACCAAGCAAGAGCAATTGAGCCAGGAAGTGAGTTGAACATACCTTTGCTTCAATGCTGCAAAGATTCTGATTGACTTCACTCAGTGATGGCCTATGATGGAGGTGTAAATCGAAAAAAGACATTTTCTCCTAGTTGCTTTTGTTCATAGGGTTGTGGTAGCAGAATGAAAACCACAATGGTTTTGAAATATTTTCATAGGAAAAAATGTTTGTATCTTTTTAAATGATTGACCAATGATTTCCTAGTTAACACTGGAGTTTAGAGCCATTATTGTTTAAATTATATCAATGAGTTGTAAATGCCTTAGGTTTTGAATTTGAAGAAGTATAACATCTGTAAAACCTATGTTAACAAGAGCAAGCCTTGATAGCAATATTTTAAGTAATCAGTTTAACATGAAGTCAATGGTTTTACTTCCTCTTAAGTCCACAGAACTTATTTTACAATATATTTCTGAACACGGAGTGAGTGTTGCTTTTGATTCAGCCCCTCTTGAGCCCTAGAACGTGAGAGGGAGGATTAGGATAGCTGTGCACTGCATCACTTAACATCCATAGTATGTCATGATTCAAATGACTGTCTCAGACACATAAGATGAAGAAAGGATGGGATGGAATAAAGGAAATATATTAAACTAGTTTATATATTACTAGGAATGCTAGGTTCCTAATGCAATTTTTTTCTCCAGAATCTGTAATTTAATCCCTAAACTTGTTTCTTTCTGGACTTGAATTAAATAATCTCTGTAAACTTGAAATATTGTTATTTGGTTTAAATGAATTTATAAACTTTGTTCTTAAAAATTCTTCATTCTTGTATATCTGTGTGGTTTGTGAGTATATATGTGTGTGTGCTTGTGTGTATGTGTGTGTGTGCTTGTGTGTGTGTGTGTGTGTGTGTGTGTGTGTGTGTGTGTCTGTAAGGGCCTTGGACAACAGAAAAAAATTTTCTGGAATTTATTCCCTCAATACAATACATATAACCTAGGGATGGACCTCAATTTGTCAAGTTTGACAATAAGAGCCTTTATCCTCTGAATCATATCACCAACACTAGATTGTCATTAATTTTTTAAAAATATAGTTCATCCTCTTTAAAGTAATTAAAACTCTGAATTATTATTAGATTTCCTTAGATGAATGATTTTATATGAAATATTTGAGAATTTTTTAAAAGTCAAGACTTATTTTTAAAAAGTAATTTTATTTTAGCTGTGTGTGTGTATGTGTGTGTGTGTGTGTATATATGTGTGTGTGTATGTTTGTGTGTGTGTGTGTGTTCGAATGGTAAGCATATTTACTACCACCTGCATGTGCTAGAATGAAGAGTTGGACTCCTGGAGTTGGAGTTACAGACAGTTGTAAGCTATTTGCTTTGTGTATTTAAAACTCTATTCTAGTTCCTGGAAGTGAATCCTCCACTGAGGACCCTCTCCAGGTCTCAAAGTAAACAACTGACCTAATTTGATATTCAATTTCCATTAAGGATATTTTTAAATTTATAAAAATTAAATTATGCTAAGAGAAAGCATTTTTCTTTCATGATATAGATATGTATATAAAACTGTATCAAGTATGCAGGTAATTTCTTATGCATTGTGAATAATTAGCAAGTGGAAGGGGACCTTAAGCTTACTAAGTCTAGCTATTCCATGAAGTAATTTGAAATGCTAATTCTCTAACTAAATCTTCTAGCCTTAACCAACATGTAGGATTTTCAACTTAAATACCAGGTTATTCTTAACAACAGTAGAAAAAAACCTGTTAGTTTTACTGGTTTTAATTTTTGAGAAAATTCTTGTGTAATATATTTTGTTGACATTGTTTAAATGTATGTAAAATATAGTACATACATTCTAAGATAAAACACTAGTCATATATAAGAACTGGTTGGTGCTTAGTCTGATACACATTTCTTCCCAAGTTCTATAAGTGAATGGTTTTATTATAAATACAGGAAATACTTAGTGTGTATAAAATATTAAATACAATAATCCTTTATCTCATTTTTAAGAAAATAAGCTTTTCTTATATATATATCATATGTATGTATGTATTCAGAGACTAAAAATGGCAGTCATTACAGAAATTTTTTTTCAATATGGTAGGAGCAATCAAACATTATCTCAATGGACAAAGTTTGTGATGATAAATGTTTTATAAATAGTTACAGAGCCTATAAACAGCATTGTTTTCCTCAAAATAGGAGAGACCAAAAGATGATACTTTCCCAATTTAGTTCTGATTCCAATTAGGGCTCCGTAGTCTATCAGCACAATAGCTAAGAGACTTGTCCCTGTTCTTATAGGAGACTGTTTCATTAGCTTACTTATTGGTGTGACTTTTAACCTAAAAGTAGCATAAAGAAAGAATTCTCCCCATCTGTGGCAATTTCTATCATTTTAAATCTAATCATTATTTCTAAAATCCTAATTATGATTTCAGTCCTTGCTACCAAAATAAAATTCATGATTATGAGAAAGGAGGATGAAGAAAAAATATAAACAGACTCTCTGACTTCGCTTGAATTAAGGAAAGCATGTGTCTCCTACTTGTGGCCAATTTTTTCTTAAGCAAAATAAACTACAATTTTTTATTTTCTGCTAAAACTGGATTTTTCTTTAGTATAATTTTATTAACTCCAATTTAATAGTCATTAATAATGGCAGTCATTAAAGAAATGCTTATTTTTTCCAATATTATAGGAGTAAACAAACACTATCTCATTGGCTTTAAGGAATACTCTGTGATATGTAAATCACACCTTACATTGCTAAAGTGGCCAAGAAGCTGCAGTTGAATAGGTTCCCATGGCTATACCTACTACTATTATTCCAATGAAAGAACATAGCAATGGAATGACTATATCGCTATACACATCTATCAATATATCACTCAACCCTCATTTAAGGAGCTTTTTGTTGCAGTAGATTGGAAATAACACAAAGACCTACAATGGGTAGTGTGCAGAGAGTTAGAGACTTTGGAGCACTGGCTAACAAATGGTCTCTCTTCAGTAAGTATCTTCATTTAAGGCTTAGGGATTTATGAGGAGAAGTAAGAAAGATATATATGTGGTCATAGGACTGATACGCATATGAATTTACAGGGACTGTGAGAGAAAACTCATGATCAGCACAGGTTCAAACTAGTCAAAATCCCAGCCATGAGAAAGCGAACTTACAATGATTTTAAAGGCACTGTTTAATCGCATTATAGATCACAAAACAAACTCTATAAGTAAAACATCAGTGTGATTCAATTTATGCAATTATACAAAAACTGCTATACAATTGCAAGTTTGTCCTAAAGCTCTTTTTTATGTAGTAAAGTCTCCTATTGCATTAAATACCCATTGTCTTTATCGACATAAAAACTTTACATATGCTAAGAATTTTAATCGTATAAACCAGCCCTCAGAGATTGCAGTTAGAAGGTAAGCTTTCACATGTGCTTATTCTAATTTGTATATTTGAGAATATGTGCTCTGGGTTTGAAACACAAGAGATTGATAGTAAAATAACAAATATGTGTTAATTATAGTTTCTTGTCCTGTGAAAGGAGTATGCAAATTATTGTCATTTCTGAGCCTATGCCTGTCTGATGAGAAAGAGCACACAGGGACAGAGCGGGGTGAAAAGTCTTATTTCATTATTAAGTTTACAGGTAAAGAGGACAATGTAATGTCCTAAATTCAAATGTTTATAAATGTACTTTCATTCAAAGAGGCTTATTATGCATCAGAATAAAAAAATGCAACATTAATTTTAATCCAATTAGCATGGGTTTACAATGCTTTTGTGCTTTTAACATTTATGTATTTTTTAAATTTTTATTGGATATTTTCTTCATTTACATTTCAAAGGTTATCCCCTTTCCTGGTCCCCTCCTGCTAAACCCCCACCTCATTCCCCTCCCCCTGCTTCTATGAGGGTGCTCCCCTACTCATCCACCCACTCCTGCCTCCCCGCCCTTGCATTCCCCTAAACTGGGGCATCAAACCTTCACAGGACCAAGGGTCGTTCCTCCCTTTGATGTCCAACAAGACATCCTTTGCCTCATAGACAGCTGGAGTCCATGGTTCACTCTTTGGTCAGTGGTTTAGTGCCTGGGAGCTCTCAGGTGTCTGGTTGGTTGATATTGTTGGTCTTCCTATGGGGTTACAAACCCCTTCAGTTCTTTAATCCCTCTATTGGGGACCCCGTGCTCAATACAATGGTTGGCTGTGAGCAACCACCTCTGAATTTGTCAGGCTCTGGTAGAGACTCTCAGAATATAGCTATATCAGATTTCTGTCAGCATGCATTTCTTGGTATCCACAAAGTGTCTGCCATGCTCACAGATTGGCAGGATTAATATAATAAAAAGGGCCATGTTGCCAAAAGCAGTCTACAGATTCAATGCAATCCCCATCAAAATTCCAACTCAATTCTTTATAGAGTTAGAAAGAATAATTTGCAAATTCATTCAGAATAACAAAAACCCAGGATAGCATAAACTATTCTCAACAATAAAAGTACTTCTGGGGATATCACCATCCCCAATCTCAAACTGTATATCAATGGAATAGAATTGAAGACCCCAAAATGAACCCACACACCTATGGTCCCTTGATCTTTGATAAAGGATCTAAAAGCACCCAGTGGTAAAAAGGCAGCCTTTTCAACAAGTGGTGCTGGTTCAGCTAGCAGTCAACATGTTTTTTTTTTTTTCATTTTTATAAGATGTGCTTCTAGAAATTTGTAAAATTCTAATACTTTCAAATTTCATAACAGTTTCAACAATAATCTCTTAAATTTAGAAGTGAGAAGATACCATAGAATTTAAGAACATTAACCTTATTTATAAATTCTAAAAAAATAAATGTGTCAAACTTTCTAATTCATGGTTCCAAAAGACCAAACATTTAAAGCAAATTATCATCTTGTCATCCAGCAGATTATCTTAAAGTAATTTGTGTAATCTAGCACTTTTGTGATTTTGTTTTAGCCAATTTTATCTGTGTAAAATGTTGAATCTCTTAGTGAACAAATTGCTAGTCCTTCCTACCAGCTGAAGATTGTGCACCATCTTTCTTTACTTCAAGTAATTAACTATAGGTGGCATATATTTTCTTTCAATATAATCTCAAGACAAATCTATAATTTGGTTACTTACTGCAGTTAAATTATTTTAAAGATATGAATAGAAAAAGAAAGTTGTAGAAAAGGACTACATAATAAATACAATTACTTAAGGCTATGTGAAGCTTTTCAATAGTGTGGATATATACAAATAATTTTGACAATTCCCAATCTTATTCTATGAGTACAATTGCAAGATGAAACTACTGTTAAAGCTTCTGTAGTGCTTTTTAAAGCAAATGCATTGTAACACAGAAAGCACTTCTATTAGTTGAAACAGGTTTCCAAAAACATGAATCAGAAAGAGGAGAAAAACACTTTGAGTTCATTTCCTTTAAATAAAGGTGCTGATGCTAAAACAACCTGTTATGGTATTCTGAGATACAAACGTGTATACATGCCTTTTACATACAACTAACATTCACTGTTTTCTGAACTTTCCTGATGCAAACTAATCAACATTTTTCTAAAAGAGCTATTTAAATGAAGTAGGTAATGTTCCACACACTATTGTTATTTTATATTACTTGATATATTTTGTATCAAACAATAAATGGTGATACTAAGATTCAAACTATATTCTAATATGATATTCACTTTAGAAAAGTCTTTTCCTGAAATTTTCATAAGCCAGTGAGCAATTTCTAAACCTCAGTAAATACCTTCATATGACAACTTAGAATTCAATGAGACATTTTAAATTTGTATTTCTTTCTTTCTGATGTAATCAGAATGTAAGTGATTATGGATTAATTTTAGTATCACCATTGATTAGAACTAATGAAATCTCTATTATCAGATTTAAGTGCATCAGTTACTCAGAGAAGACCCTCAGTATTTGCATAGGAAACATTAAATAAATGTCCAAGTCTATCAAAATCAGGCTTAAATTAAAATTCCATAAACTACAGAATTCCATATTGATTTGTACACGGATTTATATTTTTCAGATGTTTTGGTCGACTTTAAGATAAAGTATTACACTTTTATGCCATAGTCACTCCCACTATCATTTGAAGAGTCAGGAAGCAAAAACAAAAGTAGAAAGAAAACATATATGATATAAGAAGAATTAGAGAGGAAGAACAAGCAGAAATTAAGGACCACAGGGCTCAACTCTGCATACACAGACACCAAAGTTCATGTGACTTTCAATGAAAATGAGAGTGGGGCTAACCTGCTCTCACTTTAAAATGTCTCATATCAAGAATTTGAGTGGCCATACACTTTGTATACTCATGAACATGAACAGAATTGTTGACCTATAAGTAAAAAGGAAAAGGATCCTACAGTTGTGGTCATTTCCACTGCCCAAGATAAACAATAAATAACATCCTAAAGAATAAATTACATAAATGTCCAGTCCTCCACAGATATAAGCACAATATCTATGCTATTTTGGTACAGTCCCTAGCTGAGGAAAGAGTTCTGATAAAGTATTTTTACATTTGGTACAGTTTATGATGTATACCTAGTAGAAACAATAAAATAAAATAAAACTATTATTTAACCATGTGTTAAGAATTGATGAAAGTGCTCTTAAATTATATAAGAATAAAACACAGATCGAAGTGGAGCTGAAATTCAAAATTCATTTAAAACTCGTGATTCCACTGAGCTTTAGAATTAATGATATAGTTTATTATAATAAAAACCCATATTAAATTACAAAGCAATGTGCATGTATTTTTAGATAAATGTCTTACATTGTAAAGTTTAAGCCATTTTAAATTACTATTTTCCATTTGTAATAATGTCAGATAATTGTGGTACTGTTTTAATCTTTATTTTATGGTATCATTTATTGTATTGATGGATAGCAGTTATTGAAAGAAAATGTCTAAAATAGAATATTGATTAAAACATAAGGCATTTTAACCATGAAAATGAGTCCATGAAAACACAAGGAAAGAGAAGACATGGAAATAGGCATATGATCGGGGTGGTTCAATGGGGAATGATCAGATTTCAGGTCTGCTTTATCTTAGCACACAAAATAATCATCTTCATGGTACTGAGGCTACTCCATTCCCCTATCTTTCCCCATCAAGACCCTGCAACACTCAGGGTCACTAATGACCAAATGTTCATGATTTCTGTCATATTACTACTTAACACCAACGTGAGTTTAAAGTCAAGGATATAAACACAGTTTATTATTATCATTATTGTTTTGATTTTTGGTTGTTGCTTTCCTCAGGAACTTTTGGATATTCTGCTGACTTATAGCCCTCTAATTCTCTGGATTGGCCCAGGGATACAAGCATAGTACTTTGTTGTTGCTGGTGCTGATCTCTATTTGTTTTTTGTCTTATGTTGTTGGTTTAAAGTCCATGCTTCAGGCAAATTTTTAAAAGGATCAGTTCTCCATGATATGTTTTCAAGAAAATTTGGAAAGGAAATAATATGCAATCTTAAAAGTTCTCAAATATAATAGTTTGAATGTTGTCAAGAATACAAATATGAATACAAATGGACATTTGGTCATCTTGTTTTTTTTATCTTTCTAATAATACAAGGGAAACTCCTATCAGTGGTATATGCCAGGAGAAGATATGGCCTGGGTTAATCAAAATGGATGATATGTGAAGAAGCCTTATAGGACTCACTGATGAGTGGATATTAGACCAGAAGTTCAGAATACCCAATATGTGACAATTCACATATCAAATGATGTCCAAGAATAAGGAAGGAGAGGCCCCTGGTCCTGGAAAGGCTCGATTTGGCAGTGTAGGGGAATACCAGGACAGGGAAGTGGGTGGGGGTTGATTGGGGACAAGGGGAAGGGAAGAGGGCTTATGGGACTTTCAGGGAGGGAGGAACCAGGAAAGGGGAAATCATTTGAAATGTAAATAAAGAATATATCTAATAAAAAATCCGCAAGTTTGTTAGATGATTAAAATATAATATTTTTCAAAAGGGGTTTTAAACAATAAAATCATTCATGGGTAGGCAATACTACTCCCAGAAGACATGGTTTATTTAGTAAAATACCTCAGCTCCAGTCATGGAAAAACTCTCCCTAGGAGCCCAAAACAGCACGTGCTATTGGAATCATTCTTGTATATGTACCATAACTATATAGAAAGTCTCTATAGATGTAGGCATTATTCACATTTGATACACAACATAAAGAAATCCACCTGCATTTTCTAGGAAATACAAAAACAATCAAACAAAAGCAAAAAACGACTGTCAGTAGTATTACTCAGAATTAGACCATGTATGCTACCATACTGAATCACTTGTCAAATTATAACCCCCTGGTATAATAATGGAAAGACAGATAGGTAGGTAAGTAATGTGAGGTCTCCTTTACATGAGAACCTCTATACTTGGTATTTTAAACTGGGTCTCTATCTTTTTCTGTGTTCATAGTCTAATTTTTAGTGCAGTATATACTTGAGTTTACATATGTGAGATTAAATTTTTTCTTTGTTTCTTTTATCAATCATTTTATTTTGTTTCTATTTCAAATGATATCCCCCTTCCTGGTTACCCATCCACAATTCCTTACCATCCCTCCTCTCCCCACTCCCATTTGCTTCTATAAGTTCCCTCCCCACCTACTTACCCACTCCTGCCTCACTGCTCTAGCATTCTCTACACTAGGGCATGAAGCCTTCACAGGCAAGGCCTCCCCTCCCACTGATGTCAGATAAGTTCATCCTCTGCTACATATGTATCTGGAGCCATGGATCTCTTCATGTATACTCTTTGGTTGGTGGTTTAGTTTCTGAAATCTCTGAGTGGTTCCCATAGGAAGAAGAATATCAAATATCCATATCTTTTCTTAATCAAGTCCAGACTGTTGTCTTATTTATTGTCATGCTTTCAAACAAACTTTTGAATATTTGTGCTTAGGTACATAGATTGTGTTGTTCTCTGCTTTGACCCTTTTATTGTGACTGCAAAGATCTATAATTGGACAAAGTACCAGGATTAAGTGTCTTGTGCATACTCACGTTGGATGATGCATCTACATTGAGATTCTGTGTTGCCTGATTTGAGTTCATAAAAATAAAGACTTTATTGGTTTCTTACAGGCAGCTGCTCCTGATGTAGATATTAAATAAGTATATCTTTGGATTTTTAATCATGTCAGAACACTTGATTTTAAAACTACTTGAGTTTCTGACTTGATCCTCTTAAAATGACACTAAATATATTTTGATTAACAAATAGAATAGAAATCCTAACTGTTTTTAATAGTTGAATAATATGAATTTTTCAGGTAAATGAATGGAACTATAAAATATCCTCAATGAGAGAATTGAAGGAGCTGAAGGGGATGGCGATCCCATAGGAAAGAAAACAGTGTCAACTAACTTGGATGCCTGGGAGCTTGCCAAGATTAAGCCACCAACTGAAGAACATTCATGGGCTGTTCCAAGGCCCCTGGCACATATGTAGTAGAAGACTGACTACCACATTAAGAGAGGATGCACTTAATTCTGAAGGGACTCGATGTCCCAGGGAAAGGAGATGTCTGGAGGGGAGATACCCTCTCAGAGGACAAGGGGAGGGAAGATGTTTTGAAGAACTCTGGGGCCAGGGAGCAGGGACCAGGCATGGGGAGGGGGGCAACATTTGGGAAATAATGAATAAAATAGTTAAGTAAAAATGAAATCCTAACAGTTTATGTATTGTATAGATTGGTATCCCTTTGGAGTATGTGTTAATGTGATATGATCTTTCAGTATTGATGATCAGAAAATTAAAATGTTCATAAACTCCAGTAATTGCTGAGATGTTCTATATCTTCATAATCAAATATACAGCAAAGGCATATTTTTCAGGTAATATTAAGTATACATGTTCATTATGCTAATATTTCAGTTTGCTTTCTTTTTAACAAATGTTAGAATTATACACGCCTCAAAATTTAAGGTGGGTATAATATTTATTTATGATTTCTCAACATTAAATGCTTCTTTGGTATAACTATTTAATATAACCACATACCAGCCAATGTATAAGAATTTCGGGAGTGAAATCACTGATGGAATAAGTTTAAATTCTTTCACAAAAATAATAAGCAAAAGAAGTAAAAACTGTGTTTTAAGCATAACAGTTTATATACTGTTTGCTGTTATTATCAGAAGCAATAGCAATTCTGAATATTATACAATACATAGCTTCCAAAGCCAAACCTTTGGTATTATAATATATAGCTTCAGATCTTAAGTAGTAGTAAATTTGACCACTTCTTCAGGATATATATGCATAAACAAGTTTTAAGAGCCAGGAGAGGTGAGAACAGATACTCAAAAGATTAAATGAAGTAAACATATAAATATAAAAGTATAAATATGAAGGAAGATAAATAGATATATTTGTGTATATATATGGAAGGATGGAAAAGATATTTACCAAAGTGACAGTACAATAAAAAAGCAAAGTAAAAGCACATAGTCAATATATTATCTTAGAGAACATAAATTCTCTAAGAATTTTAGCTTTATAGATTACATAAAAGGGAAAGTAGAAAGAAGGTATTAAGAAATAGTTCAAACATATGGTAATCATAAAAACGTCAAAGGACCTTCCTCAGCAATGATCAGGTAACATATATATAGAATTATTTTCTGTTAGAAGATGGTAAGAATGTAATAGCTATACCATGTGTCCACATTAGAACTCAGCTGCATAGGAGAATAAGTTTGGAAGTGTCTGGTCTGGCTTCAATGAGAGAAAATGTACCTAATCCTCAAGAGATTTGAAGTCCCAGGAAAGGCCTGATGGTGTGGAGGTGGATGAGGACATCCTCCTGGTGACATTGCGAAGAGGAATGGGATGAGAAATAATTGGAGGGCAGACCAGGTAGGGGGTAACAATTGGGCTGTAAATACTACTACTACTACTAATAATAATAATACTAATACTAATAATAAAACCTGAAGGATGGGAAATAGATATTAAGGAAATAGGTAGTTTTGTTTGTGACAGAAGGCCAGCGAAGCTATAGGAAGATAATAACCACAATGTATTATAGACACACATGGAACTGTCAAAGAACAAATTGAATTAGTAAGAAAATCTATAAATAAAAAGGAGGGTAATATCACATTGAATTCAACTCTCATTTTGAGGTGGGCAGTTTGGTAGAGCTGAAGCTGACTTGGATCTATTAAACAAGTAATGTAATTACCAGGGTAGTGGAGTACTTGAAAGAAGGATGAACTTGGGACTCATTCTAGGCGGTAAGTGTTCACTTGTTCTTCCTTTACCTTATATAATATGAAGCAATATGAAGGTCTCTATCAGATCTCTGTCTCTCTCTGTCTCTCTCTGTCTCTCTGTCTCTCTCTCTCTGTCTCTGTCTCTGTCTCTGTCTCTGTCTCTCTCTGCACTCACTGCAAACAAATCTCACTCCTGGACAAATTGGCCTGTCTCAGGAATCTGGAATATTGACAGAAAAATCACTAAGATGGGTAGAAGGTCAAAACAACCTTAAAGTTAATAGTCTAAACTTTAAAACAATTGATATACACAAACGTCTAGAAATTTATGATTAAGTGCTATATATAGCCATGTGAATTGATGCTGTCTTACCCTTTTATACAAAATCATATAACAACAGAATTTTCCATGATGAATAATTTGTATCCATGATTAAAGATGTCCTAAGAGTTGATAGGGAAAGCAATTTACAGTATTACAGAGAATGGACACTTCAGAAAATCCTTCTCCCTGGAGAACAGCAGAGGGAGAATATCCCCGTGGCCATATTCGCTGCCTGCCAGAGCAGAAGAGGAGCAGAAGAGCATCACTAGATACTGTATCACCCCGAGCTTTAGATCTTTTGGGGTGCAAACCACCAGGGGTCTGCCTGCACCCAAGAACTGAGCACTTAGGCGGTTCATCTGCTAGTCTGCCAGGTGTGGGGCCTGTGTCCTGACTGGAGAGCAGCAGAAGAAGAGAATCCCCGAGGCCATATTCGCTGCCTGCTGGGGCAGAAAAGCATGTCACTAGGTACTGTATCACACCCCCCTCCCCCGAGTTTAGGATCTCTGGGGGTGCAAACCACCAGAGGTCTGCCTGCACCAAGGACCTGAGCACACAGGTGGTTCATCTCCCAGCTGGTAGGTCTTGGGGCCTGTGTCCTGTGAGACAACTCCCTGTGGCCTGCCATCTTCGTGGCCTGCCAGGGCAGAAAAACATCTGTACTGTATTATCCTGA
This sequence comes from Apodemus sylvaticus, assembly GCF_947179515.1. Lineage (NCBI taxonomy): Eukaryota > Metazoa > Chordata > Mammalia > Rodentia > Muridae > Apodemus > Apodemus sylvaticus. The sequence goes on from NC_067489.1 coordinate 35,584,602, forward strand.
GCTTAATGTCTCTTGGGGTGCAAATCTCCAGGGGTCTGCCTGTGCCCAGGACCTGAGAACTTAGCCAGTTTATCTGCAAGCCGGTCGGTCATGGGGCCTGTGTCCTACATGAGAATCAACAGAGGGAGTGACCCCCCCCACACACACACCTTCTTTGTTCCATAACAGAGCAGTCTGAGAACACCTGGTTCACCTTGACAACCCAAGTATAACATTTCTTGAGGCAAGACTGAGCAGGGCTCCAAAGGCACAAAAGAGGAATAATCTGTGCTAGAGGAAACCCAGTCATCCAGTGTCGTGGAAATAGCCTTAAAGGTCCACAGTAGGTTGAAGCACCAGCCAGTGTCAATAAGACCATCTAACACCAGTGAGAACTCGATGGCTAAAGGCAAGCATAGGAACATTACTAACAGAAACCAAGGCATTATAGCAGTGTCTAAACCCAGTTCTCCAACAATAGCAAGTCCTGGATACCCCAAACACACCAGAAAAACAAGAGTTAGATTTAAAACACTGGTAAGGTTGCTGTTAGAGGAACACATGAAGGGCATAAATAAATCTCTTAAAGAAATTCAGTAGAATAATGATCAAAAGCTAGAAGCCCTTACAAGGGAAACACAAAAATTACTTAAAGAAATTAAGGACAATATGGGTCAGAAGTTTGTAGCCAATAAGGAGGAAATGCCAAAATCACTTAAAGAAATACAGGAGAACTTTGATCAACAGGCAGAAGTCATGAAAGAGGAAACACAAAAATCTCTCAAAGAATTAGGGGAAAACACAAACAAGCAAATGATAGAACTGAGCAAAAACTTCCAGGATCTAAAAACAGAAGTAGAAAAAACTAAGAAAGCACAAAGGGAGACAGCTTTGGAGATAGAAAACCTTGGGAAGAAATCAAGGACCATAGACGCAAATATCAAAAACAGAATACAAGAGATAGAAGAAAGAATCTCAGATGCTGAAGATACCATAGAAACCATGGACTCAAGAGTCAAAGAAAATGCAAAATGTAAAAAGTTTGTAACCCAACACATCCAGGAAACTCAGGGCACAATGAGAAAGCCAAATCTAAGGATTATAGGCATTGATGAGAGTGAAGATTTACAACTTAAAGAGCCAGCAAATATCTTCAACAAAATTATGGAAGAAAACTTCTCTAACCTAAAGAGAGAGATGCCCATGAATATACAAAAAGCCTACAGAACTCCAAACAGACTACACCAGAACAGAAAACCTCCCGTCACATAATAATCAAAACCCCAAATGTACTAAACAAAGAGAGAATACTTAGGGCAGTAAGAGAAAAAGGGCAAGTAACATATAAAGGAAGACCTATCACAATTACACCAGACTTCTCACCAGAGACCATGAAAGCTAGAAGATCCTGGGTGCAGCTCATGCAGACTCTAAGAGAACTCAAATGCCAGCCAAAACTACTATACCTAGCAAAACTCTCAATCACTATAGATGGAGAAACCAAGATATTCCATGACAAAAACACAATATCTTTCCAAAAAGCCAGCCCTACAAAGGATAATAGGAAGAAAACACCATTACAAAGAGGGAAACTATACCCTGGAAAAAGCAAGATATTAAGCTTCTTTCATCAAACCCAAAAGAAGATAACCACACAAGTATAAAATTAACATCAAAAATTATAGGAAGCAATAAACACTACTCCTTAATATCTCTTAACATCAATGGACTCAATTCCCCAATAAAAAGACATAGACTAACAGACTGGTTACATAAACAGGACCCTACATTTTGCTGCATACAGGAAACACGCCTCAGTGTCAAAGACAAAAACGACCTTAGAGTAAAAGGCTGGAAGACAATTCTACAAGCAAATGGTCTCAGGAAATGAGCCGGAGTTGCCATTCTAATATCAGATAAAATTGACTTTCAACCTAATATCATCAAAAGAGACATGGAAGTTCACTTTTTGCTGGTCAAAGGAAAAATCCAACAAGAAGATCTCTCAGTCCTGAACATCTATGCTCCAAATACAAGGACACCCTCATTCATAAAAGAAACTTTACTAAAACTCAAAGCACGCATTGCACCTCACACAATAATTATGGGTGACTTCAACACTTCACTTTCATCAATGGACTGATCAGGAAAACAGAAACTAAAAAGGGAGACAGTGAAACTAATTGAAGCTTTGGACTAATTGAATTTAACAGATATATATATATATATATATATATATATATATATATATATATATATATATATATAGAGAGAGAGAGAGAGAGAGAGAGAGAGAGAGAGAGAGAGAACTTTGCATCCCAAAGCAAAAGAATATACCTTTTTCTCAGCACCTCATTGTACCTTCTCCGAAATTGATCATATAGTTGGTCACAAGAGAGAACTCAACAAATATAAGAAGATTGAAATAATCCCATGCCTCCTATCAGATCACTATGGAGTAAAAGTGGTCCTTAATAACAAGAAAAACAACAGAAAGCCCACATACACATGGAAACTGAACAATACTCTACTCAATGATACCTTGGTCAAGAAAGAAATAAAAAAAGAAATCAAAGATTTTTTAGAATTTAACGAAAATGAAGGCACAACATACACAAATCTATGGGACACAATGAAAGCAGTGCTAAGAGGAAAACTCATAGCTTTGAGTGCCTCCAAAAAGAAATTTGAGAGAGCATACACTAGAAGATTAACAGAACAACTGAAAGCCCTGGAATAAAGAGAAGCTAATTCACCCAGGAGAAGAAGACAGGAAATCATCAAACTCAGGGCTGAAAACAAGTAGAAACCAAGAGAACCATACAAAAATCAACAAAACCAGGAGCTGGTTCTTTGAAAAAATCAACAAATAGATAAACCCTTAGCCAGACTGACCAAAGGGCACAGAGACAGTATTCAAATTAACAAAATTAGAAATGAAAAGGGAGATATTACTACAGATACTGAGGAAATTCAAAAAATCATCAGATCCTACCGCAAAATCCTGTACTCAACAAAACTGGAGAATCTAGAATAAATGGAGAATTTCTTAGACAAATACCAAATACCAAAATTAAACCAGGATCAAATAGATCATCTAAACAGACCCATAACCCTTAAAGAAATAGAAGGGTTCATCAATAACCTTCCAACCAAATAAAGCACAGGTTCAGATGGTTTCAGTGCAGAATTCTATCCGACCTTCAAAGAAGACTTATCACCGATACTCTTCAAACTATTCCACCAAATAGAAACAGATGGAACACTACCCAACTCCTTCTTTGAAGCCACAATTACGCTGATACCAAAACCACACAAAGATCCAACTAAGAAAGAGAATTTCAGGCCAATTTCCCTTTATGAATATCGATGCAAAAATACTAAATAAAATTCTTGCTCACCGAATCCAAGAACACATCAAAACGATCAGCCAACATGATCAAGTAGGCTTCATCCCAGGGATGCAGGGATGGTTCAATATAAGGAAATCCATAAATGCTATCCACTACATAAACAAACTCAAAGAAAAAAAACACATGATCATTTCATTAGATGCTGAAAAAGCATTTGACAAAATTTAGCATCCTTTCATGCTAAAAGCCTTGGAAAGGACAGGAATTCAAGACCCATATCTAAACATAGTAAAAGCAATATACAGCAAACCAGTAGCCAACATCAAACTAAATGGAGAGAAACTTGAAGCAATCCCACTAAAATCAGGGACTAGACAAGGCTGCCCCCTCTCTCCATATCTTTTCAATATAGTTCTTGAAGTCCTAGCTAAAGCAATTAGACAACATATGGAGGTCAAAGGGATACAAATTGGAAAGGAAGAAGTCAAACTATCACTATTTGCAGATGATATGATAGTATACTTAAGTGACGCAAAAAACTCTACTAGATACAACTTTAGCAAAGAGGATGGCTACAAAATCAACTCAAGCAAATCAGTAGCCTTTATATACTCAAAGAATAAGCAGACTGAGAATGAAATTAGGGAAATTACACCCTTCACAAAAACCACAAACAGCATAAAGTATCTTGGGGTGACTCTCACCGAACTAGTGAAAAACCTATCTGAGAAGAACTTCATGTCTCTGAAGAAGGAAATTAAAGAAGATCTCAGAAAATGGAAAAAAACGTCCATGCTTGTGGATTGGCAGGATTAATATAGTTAAAATGGCCATCTTGCCAAAGGCAATCTACAGATTCAATGCAATCCCCATCAAAATCCCAAGCCAACTCTTCATAGAGCTAGAAAGAGAAACTCTCAAATTCATCTGGAATAACAAAAAACCCAGGATAGCTAAAACTAATCTCAACAGTAAAAGAACTTCAAGGGGATTCAGTATCCCAGACCTCAAACTTTACTACAGAGCAATAGTGATAAAAACTGCATGGTATTGGTACAATGTCAGGCAAGTGGATCAATGGTATAGTATTGAAGACCAAGAAATGAACCCACACACCTATGGTCACTTTATCTTTGACAAAGGAGCTGAAAGCATCCAGTGGAAAAAAGATAGTCTTTTCAACAAATGGTGCTGGTTCAATTGGAGGTCAGCATGCAGAAGAATGCGAATCGATCCATTCTTATCTCCTTGTACTAAGTTCAACTCCAAATGGATCAAGGACCTATACATAAAACCTGACACACTGAACCTAAAAGAAAAGAAACTAGGGAAGACCCTTGAGGACATGGTCACAGGGGAAAAGTTCCTGAATAGAACACCAATAGCTTATGCTCTAAGATCAAGAATTGACAAATGGGACCTCATAAAACTACAAAATTTCTGTAAGGCAAAGGACACTGTCAAAAGGACAAAACAGCAACCAACAGATTGGGAAAGGATCTTCACCAACCCTAAATCTGACAGAGGGCTAATATCTAATATATACAAAGAACTCAAGAAGGTAGAACCCAGAGAATCAAATAACCCCATTAAAAAGTGGGGTATGGAGCTAAACAAAGAATTTTCACATGAAGAACTTGGGAGGACTGAGAAACACCTTAAGAAATGTTCAACATCATTAATCATTAGGGAAATACAAATCAAAACAACCCTGAGATTTCGCCTTACACCAGTCAGAATGGCTAAACTAAGGAGACAGCAGGTGCTGGCGAGGATGTGGAGAAAGAGGAACACTCCTCCACTGCTGGTAGGATTGTAAGATCGCACAACCACTTTGGAAATCAGTCTGGCGGTTCCTCAGAAAACTGGGCATGACATTTCCAGAGGACCCTGCTATATCACTCCTGAGCATATACCCAGACGATTCCCCGGCATGCAATAAGGACACATGCTCGACTATGTTCATAGCAGCCCTATTTGTAGTAGCCAGAAGCTGGAAAGAACCCAGGTGTCCCTCAATGGAGGAATGGATACAAAAAAATTTGGTATATTTACACAATGGAGTACTATTCAGCCATTAGAAACAATGAATTCATGAAATTCTTAGACAAATGGATGGAGCTGGAGAACATCATACTAAGTGAGGTAACCCAGTCTCTAAAGATCAATCATGGTATGCACTCACTGATAAGTGGATATTAGTGTAGAAACTTGGAATACCCAAGACATAATGCACATATTAAATGAGTCCAAAAAGAATGAATGAGTGGCCCCTGGTTCTGGAAAGTCTCAGTGCAACAGTGTAAGGGAACACTAGAACAGGGAAGTGGGAAGGAGTAGATGGAGGAACAGTGGGAGGCAAGAGGACTTATGGGACTTGCAGGGAGTGGGGACCCAGAAAAGGGGAAATCAATTGAAATGTAATTAAAGAATACATCGAATAAAAAAAAATCGTTCTAATTTTTTCTCCTCTCCTGTCTCTTTGACCTGCTTCTTTCATACAGCATGCCTGATCTTTAATAAAAATGCATAGATTTAAAAAGGCACTATTTGGCCAACAAATAACATAAATAGCCAAATACTTAAGTCTATTACTTTGAGAAATACAGAATTCAAATATTTGTTACAGAAGTAGTAATTTTCTTCTCTTCCTCCAGCCAGATAAAACACATGGTTAAACTCTAAGGTACCTGTTACTGACTATAATTGGATTTTTAAAAATAATAACCATAGAAATCATGGCATGTAAATTATAAGAAAATACTCTTTATTGCTGATAACCTAGTTACATTAAAGGAAGTGAAATGATACCAATATTCCATTAACAAAGACACACTTTCAGGAACTTATCATTATTATTTAATGAATTTTCTATTGGATTCTGAAGCACACTGTGTTAGTGTCCCTTAATTATCTTCTATAGATAAACATAGGCAAACTATGATTTGCAAATGAAGCCTGACACTCTGCTTTATAAAAACATAGCGTATGTTAATGCAGCCATACAAGTGCTTTCTTATTTTCTGTCTTGTTTCACAGCAAAGAATTCATTTAGTTGACAAAGAACAAAGACTATATAATGCATGAAAACTGGAACAGTCACTATCTTGAATACAAAACAAATGTCAAGTCCTTTGTGTTATAGAATAATATCTTGCAATCTATGAGCAATGCCTTCATAAATGTATAGTTGCTACTGTAAAAAGGAACTTGCCAGTCATTATGATGCTTCCCTGAAAGGTCAGCCCTTGACAGATAGGGGCATCTGAAGTTAAATAAAGGTCATCCTAGGTCACATAGAAGGGTCAAGCCATCCTGGGCTATGACACTCTCTCACACAAGAGAGATGTGGGGAGGAGAAGGAGCAGAATAGGGAGGAGGAGAGAGAAGGGCAGGCATAGGGAGGAGGAGGAAAGTATTGGGGAATATTACACAAAATTTCTCCTCACTTTTTATAATTGAAAATTATATTTTTTTCAATATAGAATATTAGATTTAATATACATATAATATACAATATATTCCGATCATCATTACACCTCTCCCAACCCCTCCTATTGCCCTCGACATTTCATCCACACAAATCCATACCATACCCTTCCTTTGTTTCTTTCTTCCTTTGCTTCTTTCTTTCTTCCTTTGCTTCTTTTTTCTTTGCTCCTCTCTCTCCTGTCTCTCCTTCCTTCCTTCTGCCCTTCCTTTCCTCCTTCCTTGTCTCCTTTCTCTCTCTCTCTCTTTCTTTCTTTCTTTCTTTCTTTTTTTCTTTCTTTCTTTCTTTCTTTCTTTCTTTCTTTCTTTCTTTCTTTCTTTCTTTCTTTCTGTCTCTCTGTCTGTCTTCCTTTCTTTCTTCCTTATTTCTTTACTTTCTTTCTTCTTTTCTTTCTTTTCTTTCTTTTTTCTTTGCTTCTTTCTCTCTTTTTGGAAAACAAACAGCAAACAAACAATAACAAATCATAGCAAAACAAACAAAAACTCAAGAGAACAAAGCAATGAGAAAAATGTACAAAAATACTGTTGGACTGAATTACTGAAAATAAAAATCAATTTTATGACAAAAAATATTACTGTTGACTTCTCGTATGGTCCCCAAATCCACCACCTGAGAATACAGCCAGGAAATGTTTAGATACTAGCAAGTGGAGGCTAAATATATTTAGAATACATTTCTGTTCTTGAATAAGTGCCAAAATCGAGGTATCTTGTTAGACTTCCATAATATGAATTCAGTCATATTTATATTTTCCACATCAGCATTGATTTTTCTACCATGTTTATTGGGTCTATGCCACTAAACTTTCTGAAAGTGTTCTTCAGTATCTCATGTGCTCCTTAGGCCTATGTCCGCCATTGATTGTTAATTTCTTGATACGTGTCTTCAGTGTTCTCATAGAGTTTCTCCCACAGAGATAATCTTTTCTAACTTTAGATACTTCTGTTACTTGGGAGTCTTCCTTACTATTTGGTTACCAAACCCTAATTTCAGTTTGCTTTTATTTCTTTAACCATAATTTTATAATCTCAAATTTCAGAGATATGACAACTTTTGGTTATTGGCATTCATTTCTCTGCTAATTTCAGCTCTCTGCATGGCTTGAAATATTAGCTATAATGTGAAGATTAAATACAGTTTGTATCTTTACTTTGGTTTCACCTCACTATCCCACATTCATTTTTCTAAAAGCCCAATAGACATTTTCATAGATGTCCAGTTAATTCTATAAATATTATATATCTAAAAGAGAATTTCTGAATCCTGCTTTTATGTGAAAACCACTTGTACTTCAACCTTCAAATAATTTGGTGATGATGAATTCATTTTTTCCAGTTTTCTGTGAGCCTTTAATGAATTTCATCTGCACACCAGATCCATTAATGAATCTTAGCCTCTACTATTTAAAAATAATCTGCCTTCTTATAGTTTGCCTCTAATAACCATATTGTAATAGTCTTATGATATGCATAATAACTTCAGCCATTTTTTAACAGGGTGGTCATAGTAATGGTGCTGGAGTTAGTATCTGATAGTTATGGTGCTGCCCACAACTCACCATGTCAACTAAACATGCTCCACCCAAGACAGACAGACAGACAGACAGACAGACAGACAGACAGACAGATAGTCAGGCAGAAAAAGAAGTTCTACAAAATCTTTAACTAATTAAACATTTGGTTCTGACTTCTGCATTCATGCCTCACTGTACTCATCCATGTATAACCACTCTACCCTTCATAATGGTCCTTAGGAAATTTAGACACACACACACACACACACACACAAACACACACATATACACATATGGATCTATATGGATACATATTGATAACATATTTCAAACTGACATTGTGAAGATGGTTTAATACATCCATCTTCTCAAATACTCATTACACACTGCTGTAAGAACCTTCAAATTATACTCTGAGTTTGAAGTATGCAATATATCCAATACATTGTTCCAACTCAAATCGTCCCTTTAAGACTCCCAGCTCACAAGACTAATTCTATAATCCAAGATGAACTACTATTCTCATGGTCTCAGAAATTATTCACCACCTTCATACTCTGCTTATCTGAGTTCTGATGCTTTAGATTCTTGACAAGGAAAGCACACAGTATTTGTTGATGTCTTTCTCACCATTCCTTTCACTCACCCTGATGAGGCCCAGACATAACTTGCATTTCCTACCTTAAGGCAGCAACAGTATCAATTAGATGTATACAGTAATTGCCGTCATAAGATATTTGAAGTTTTTTATGGTACACAACATGATAAAATAGGATATATATAAAATTAAAATATTGCTAAATTAAAAATTAAATATCTGTCATCTCAGATAAATGTTATTTTGTTTGGTAATAAGACAAGATAAATTTACTCATTTAGCCTGAGTCCAAATACTGTAATCATTTAATATCTGTAGATTTTAATTCTGTGTATGGGCTCTCTAGACTTGTTCTTTAAAAAAACCTCATACTTCTTTTTCACAGGTAGTATTTTTTTATTCCTCTTTGATTCTTAACACTGACAATCATTGTTTGACTCTTACAATTTTTACAGATTTTTTTTTAGGTTTTACATATATCTGAGATGATATAATATATTTATGTTGCTTTCTAATTATTAATTATAAAAGATGTATTCCAGTCTCATCTTTCTTATATCAGGATTTCAGCCCCCAAATACTATAACACATACACATTGGATTTTCATTATCCATTCATGAACACTTTGTTTCCATTCACATGATTAAGATTGATTCTATTACTTAGTTATTTTAAACATGATGCAAGGAGTGTGGGAATAGAAATATCTTATATCTTTATCATAATGATGTTCAATATTTTATATAATAGCTGAGTCATATATTAATTATGTGTTTATTCAACAAAATGAGAATATAAGTGAACTGACTGAAAGCCGAGCAAAGCATTCCAACAAATATTTTAAAAATTTCAGTATTTTAAAAATACAATATAAATATGGCCAGAGAAATATATAAAAAGGCTGAGAGGTCCTACTCATTTGGAAAAATGGAAATTACAACCAGTATATGGTACAACCTCACACCTGCCAAAATGGATTTGTCAAGATAATGGAAGTTAATGAGTTGGTAAAAATATGAAGTGAAGAGAACCTTGCGAATTCTTACCAGGAATACATATTAGTAGAAAAACCATGGAAGACTATAACAGGCCTCTCCTCTACCCCCTCTCCCTCCTCCCTCCCTTCTTCCTTACTCTAATTTTTCTTTCTTTATTTTTATACTTTCTAAACCATCCAATTGCCTTCCATCTTTTTCTTCCTTTATTGTTTGTATTCTTTATTTCTCACACCCTTTCTACTCTTCTGACAATTCCTCATATGTGGTATATTACACATATATGTCAATTATTTATTTTGTTACATATGTATGTGTATGTGTGTGTATGTATAATTAAATCATCTGAGATTATGTTATTCTGCTAATCACATTAAGCTACACAAATATAATTTAATCTGACGTATTGACAAGATATTAAAAACAATAAATATTGACTAAATTTATGAAAGCAATTATGTTACTTAGGAAAATATTTGAACTGCTTTTGAAAGTATACTTTAATAATAGAATTTTCTGAGAAATGAATAAAAAGCTAGTTATGGAGTTATAAAATATTAAGGCATTCTATGATCATCAATAGATATTAGTTAAATAAAAGTAAATTATTCTTTTTTATATATTATTTCTTTATTTTTATTTATATGAGTACATTGTCACTGTCTTCAAATACATACCAGAAGTGTGTGTATCAGATCTGATTACAGATGGTTGTGAGCCACCGTATGGTTACTGGGAATTGAACTTAAGACCTCTGGAAGAACAATCAGTACACTTAACCACTAAGCCATCTCTCCAGCCCAAAAGTGAAATATTCTAAGTATGATGAAATATATTACCATGTGTCCCAGACTGCTTTTCTACTCAAGATGTCTTTACTCAGAATCTTGGGAACACAAGATATAGGAATATATTGAAGTGGGAAGTTATGCAGTAAAAAATAGACAGATGACCCATAGAGTTCTTACAGAATCTTTATCCAAGTAAGGACACAAAAGATGTTTAAGTCTAAGGATGAAGAACTAAAATTTGTTCCACTTTCACAATACCCTCTCAGTACTGATATAATTTGATCTTTGAGTACAGCAAGTGTGAATGCTGTTGAGAACAAGTATAGAATTGAAACTTGACTTGCTCACAGTATAAAAGTCAAATTCACTAACATTTTCTTTGTTTCTATTTTACCTGCTGGATTCACAAGGAATATGTGATTGTTGTTTTAAATGTTAAGTGCTGATTCGATCACTAGAAGAAAGTAGTTACTTTGCAATTATGTGTTCCCTTAATGATTTTTAAAATATCTCATCCTGTGCTAATATAATATCTATAATGCTATAAAGATGTTTAATTTGTGTTTTTATTCCTTATGTGAGCTATATAAAATGGAGTACAAAATAACAGAGGAAAGAATTAGAGAATCTTTTTACTTTTCTTATTCTTCATTGTATGTTAACCACGGTATATTATATTTTCAACAACCAATATTAAAGATAAAAAATTTAATGAGGTAATAAAGTATGAAAAATTATTGATGATATGAGGATATATGAGTGTTATAATCATTGTATTCAGTGAATGGGATCATCTGTATCAATTGATACGCGTAAAACAATGACAACATACACACCTGCACATTCACACATGCACGGATGCATACGTGCATACCCACAAACCCACACACACACCGAATCACACAGCCAAACACAGACACACACACACACACACACACACAAACAAACACACACACACACACACACACACATATACAAACACACAAAACCACCAGCCTAAACTGCTTACTCCTTCTATGTTTAACTATGCCTTGAACCCATGAAAGCAAAGCACTAAAACTTAAGAAGCTTCTGAATGAACGGAAATCCTGACTCCAGGATGCAGCAGAGCATTGTCTTGTCTGGCATCAATGAAGGGAAGTCCCTTGGTCCTGTGGAGGCTTGATGTCCCAGTGTAGGATAGGGTGCTGAGGCAGGAGTGTGTGGGTGGGTGGGCAGTACCCTCATAGAGGCATAGGAGATGGGGAGGGGGCTTGTGGAAGTAAAACTGGGAAGTGGGAAAAACATTTGAAATGTAAATAAATAAAATAACCAATAAAAAAAGAAAAAGAAAAGTTCTGAGAGAACAAGACATAAAACCAAAAACTCCTACTTAGAAATTCATTGTCTTCAAGTATGTGAAATATTATTTAGAAAAAGAAACATTTATAACATATACATTTTTATCTGTGCTTTATTATGCATTCATCAGAATATACATGTATGTATATATGTGTGTATAAGTATATATAATATATATATATACAGTTATGCACACATGTATATCTAAATTATGTATATTCATATGTTTTTCTCAACCACATGTGTATTAAATACATTATATAATATTAATATCTAAACTGAAATAATCATAAGAAATGATCTTAATCAAGCAATGAGATTTCTAAAACACACAGTCAAGCACACTCATGCTGGTCCTTCTCTCACCCCCAGGTTGTTGCATTACAGCAGCACAGAGGTCACTGAAAGTGTGATAGGATAACAAGTTCTACCTCCATTAAAAACTAAATGGCCTACTGCAATGAATATTTTATCCATGCTTTTAGTATTAAAGAGAATTGCTTAAAGTTAATGAAATCTTGAAAGAACAATATTTCAGGTAAGTTTTATTGTATGATAGGCTTTTTTAAAAATTGCATATTAATTCTAAGTTGAATGTGTGGCATATAAATGAACATCAGTGTTTGACCCTGAACATTTGTCCTGTACTGCTACCTCAGTTGAAGAAACTGGAAACCAGAAAAGAAACAGTGCTGGAAAAAAATATATCAATAAATAATCTAATACATTTTTTCATTTTCAAATATTACAATTATATAATTAATTTTGGATTTGTAATATGAAAAATATTAAGCAATGCCATAGTATTATTATACTCTTATAAAATTTATTTTTAAGTTCTGAAGCATGATATAGATCTAACATCTGTCTTATGTTTGAGAGGCTACTGGTGTCATGAAACTGGTTAGTTGTTTTTAATTCTTTGCTTCTGCATCATGACTAAATTCAGACTGAGGAAATTTTCTACCTGCAAATAGAATCTAAATGATTCAACTGAATAATGAATTGAAGAAAAACGATTCTAATGAAAATATAAAAAGACAAAAGACATGTAGTGCATAGAATTGGGAATGAATATGTATGTGTACATGCATGCATATATTATCTTTAAGAGATTTTCAGTACCCAAATAACAAATACAGCAGAAATAAGGAAGGTCAGTTACTATGAATTTATGCTGTTCATAGAGAAATCCCTTCTTAAAAAGAAAATGTAGATATTCACATACTTGATACCTAGATATGACAGGAATAATTTACAATTTAAAAATTAAAAGTGGAGATATAATCATGAACACAGCAGCCGTGAACACCTGTAGATAGACACAAAACATGGGATAAGAGAGAGAAGAGGTAGAGTTCAGGAAATGCAACTGAGGAGAGGGACAGATTGTAACACCTCGAGGTAGTGGAAGACAGCAGGAAAACAATACCATCTGAATATTCTTAGCAAGGCACACATGAGCTCACAGAGACTAAAGCACAAAGCTCAGAGTCTACACATGTCTGCACTAGGTCCTCTACTTATGTATTATAGCTCCTTTTTAAAATATATTCTTCATTTACATCCCAAATGTTATACCCCTTCTCAGTTTCTCCCCTCCCTGAAAACCCCCAACCCATCCTCCCACACCCTGCCTCAAAGAATATGCTCCTCCACCCAACCCACTCCCATAACCCCTACTCGATTACCCCACACTGGGGCCTCTATTGAGCCTTCACAGGACCAAGGACCTCTCCTCCCACTGATGCCTGAGAAGGCATGCCTCTGCCACTCTTTTGGCTGGAACCATGCGTACCCCTTGGTTGATGGCTTAGTCCCTGGGAGCCCTGGGGTGTCTGGATGACCAACATCCCTGTTCTTCCCATGGGGCTGCAAACACTCCCTCTCATCCAGTCTGCTCTCCAACTCCTCCATTGTGAACCCCACACTCAGTCCAATGGTTGGCTGCTAGTATTCGCCTCTGTATCTGAAAGGCTGTGACAGGACCCTCAGTTTAGTATTTTTATGGGACTCCTGACTGTGAGGACAAGTCTCTTTTGGGGACTCTTTTCCTCCTGTTGGATTGCTGTGTCCAACTTGCATATGATAGTTTTTGGTTTGTCCTATTATATTTTATTTTTGTTATGTTTGTTGTTGTCTCTTGAGAGCCTGTTCCTTTCTAATGTGAGACAGAAAGGGAGGGAGTCCAGAGGGGAGGGGATGTTGCAAGGAAGTGAGAAGAGTGGAGGGAGGGGAAACTATAATCAGGATATATAACAAGAACTAAGAATCGATTTTCAGTAAAAGAAAAATAAATTAAAAATTATGAAAGCTATGCAGCAGTCAAAAGGAGTCAGCTTCAATTATAATCAACAACATGAATGAATTTCAACTGAATTTTCCTGACAAAAGAATTTAGCTGAAGGGCTTGCTATTAAATGATTTCATTTATGATATTCTAGAAATAGTAAATTTCCAGAGAAAGGAAAGGGCTGTTTGTCATGAGTTTACTCTGGAAAGGGCCAGAGGGGTATGGATGAAACTTCCTAAGATAACAAGAAAATCTTATTATGATTGTGCTAATGTTCTCTTTGCATACCATTCTTTTTATATTATTGTTTGCAGTTTATAAAACACCAACCATAGTCCTCAGAAAAATGTCGCTCCTTTTTAATTGTACACACATCAAGTCAGCAATGTACTCACATCCTCAAAAAAAGGAGGGAGAGAAGAAAAGGCTGTATGAAAAAAGATATTAGCAGAGGAAAAGTGAGAAAGATAAGACATAGGCACTGATTTGTGATTATAATATATTATTTATATTAAATTGTCCAAATTATTACAAATTTAGAAATTGAAAAGTATTGCTTTACAAATTCCAAAATACTTTTTAAATCTTGTGATTTTCTTTCCAAACAAACTTATGAAGAATGAGCATTATAATTTTGTTATTTCTCTACTTCCCTTTTGATGAAATTATGTAAAATGTTTCCTATCTCAATAAGTTAATTTCTAATATTGTATTTCCACAAATATATCCAATGTGGTTTCGTCAGATGCATTCCACTTTTACACTCTCTTGTCCACTGTCAAATAAGGATACACATTTTCCTGGGCTAGTCTACCACATTTAACTTTGAGTCAATATGTATCTCTAAAGAAGATGCACATTTAGAAATACAAGATAAAATTATCAATATATTCATGCATTTCATCATCTCTATAAAAAGGGAAGACAGAATTATTTCCACTCAAACATGCAATAAAATTATTTATGTTATACAACACAAAACATTTAAGAAAATTTTTGAAATAAGAAATTAAAAATCATTCCTTCTCAGAAACTATAATACCCAAAATTCTTAGAAAATCATCAGTGTCTTATATAATTAGGCTTAATACTTTTCATGATCAATATTATTATCACTGGATTGTTCCCTAACATAGGGGAAAAGATTTACTTTCAAAAAGACTTAAGATTAATAATATTTATTTTATATTTATTCACAAAAGTTCACACCTGGAAAGTTTAATATTTCTATTAAAATGTAAATTAACAGCTATTTATACATCCATAGGAGAAAATCATATTCAGCAAGTTAAAAATTTATACATATAAATTAACACATATGTACACATGCACACAAGACTCCCTCTCAAAAATTGATTTCTTGATGGTTCCATGTATATGAAATTCAAGAAAATGTGAGACTAAATCACTCTGATAGAATTCAGATATTTACTTAGCTAAGGATAATAGAGTCCTGAAGATGCATGCTATAATCCCAAACAATGACACATTAATGTTTTTGATAATTTCTACTTGCATGTATATAAAAATTTCAAAACTTGTAGCACTAAATACCTGAATTCTCCAAAATTTATTTTCATGAAATATATTCCTAAAATATTAGAGATTGAGTATCTGTAAAACTGAGATATAGATAGCATCAATATATTTGGAAAAAGAAGAATACTATGAAACCAAGCATCCTTAGAAAATGAATTAAACATTAGAAAGAATAAAATGGAAAGATGACTGACAGGGTGAAAACCAACATGAGTCACCAGACTAAATAAATTTTACAAGGTTATTGGCTAAAACAGAAGCCATTGGAAAAGAACCATAAGCAAAATTTAAAGAACACTGTGGTAGATATCTAATATATGAATAAAACAATTTAAAAGGTATACTTTTAAATTTTTGTTAAAATATATTGGAAAATAATGAAACTTGGCATAACAAGTTCAGAAAATAGTATAATTAGTTGAATCTGCACAAAACATTGTTAGTATTTAGTGACATGTCTCATGTGACAGAGGATGTCAAAGAGACAAATCTTAAGAAGTTAAAACCTCACAAAGTAATACTCAGAAAATTGAATGATTGTAGTAAGCATCAAATACACACTTAAATCTAATGCAACTGACATGTTTCAGACTTACATCCTGATAATTCTGATTTCATTTTCAAAAACAGGTTTCTATGTGAAATACTATCATTTAACTCTTCATAATAAAATGGTCATAACTTCTCAAGTCAATTCTCAGCAGCTAATACAGTGAACAAGTTTTAAAACACTGTGTGATGAGGTCAACTAATAAAATCAAGGATTCCAGATAGGGACAACATGGTTGAAAATAATTTTATTATTAGCCTTATTCATTTCCCAAAGGATAGCCTGTCTATCAAACTTGTAAAATGAAGATACATGAATCCTTGCTACTTGCACATCACCAAATCTACACATTTCTCCCAAAAAATATTTGTTACTATTGGTTTTTGTCTATTATACCTGGAAGGATCTTATATGGATTAAAACAAAACAAACATCTTTATACAGTTGGTTCACCTCTCTCTTTCCACCTTTATGTGAGCTCAGGGACATTTACCTCATGTCAGCTGACAGAAGTCTGACATAGCTGTCCCCTGAGAGGGAGGCTCTGCAAGAGTCTGACAATACAGAGGCATATGCTTACAACCAGCCCTTGGACTGAGCACAAGGTCCCCACTGGAGGAGTCAGAGAAAGGACTGAAGGGGCTAAAGGGGTTTGCAACACCATAGGAAGAACAACAAGATCAACCAACAAGATCCCCTGAGCTCCCAGGGACTAAATCACCAACCAAAGAGTACACGTGTTGGGACCCAAGGCTCCAGATGCACATGTAGCAAAGGATGGCCTTGTCAGACATCAGCAGGAGGAGAGGCCCTTGGTTCTGAGAAGGCTCAATGCGGGGAGGCAGGAGTGGGTGGGTGGGGGAGTAGCACCTGAATAGAAGCAGGAGTAGGGGTGATGGGATAGGGGGTTTCTGTGGGTGGGGGCTGAAAAGGGGATAACATTTGACATGCAAATAAAGAAAATATCAAATAAAAAATAAAGTAAAAAAAAAGAGAATTGTATAGTAAACATTTTTTACTGTTTTAACAATCTCAGTGTTCAATAGCCCCAGAGAATGATACAGCCGCACAAAGTCACAATACTGCTTTATGACTGCTAACAGAGCATTCAGTGGCAGACACTGGACTCAACTAAGCTTTACACTGTCCCTTAATTTTGTATACGCTTATATTTCACAAGGAAAAGACTTGCCATTCAGTGTGACAGTTTGGGAAGCCGTAGCTGTTATAGGGGTAGTTAAGATTAAATAAAATCATAATAACAGAGGAAGAATGTAAAAGAAATTAGTCTTCGAAGGAGCCAGAAACAATATCAGAGGTGAGGAACAATATTTTGGAAAATTGTGCATTCCAGCAGTTGACCATATCTTATCTGGTGTTTTGCTTGGAAGATCTATCAGACTTACATACTTCTTTGCAAAAATACTTCTATACATATATTTTAGTTGATAGCAGTGCTTTACGTATCTTCAGATAACGTTCAATCACTGGCCATCAGTATATGAAATATTCTTCATCATCATCACTGGGAAAGGATCTTCTGACAAGTCACCAGGAGTTTTGTGATCCATGTGCATTTTTCTCAAATTTGGTTAAATCATTAATGAAAAGAAATTCCAATTATATACATAAACAAACAGAAAATAAAGGACCCAGCTTAGATCACCTAACTCCTAATGGCAAGGAAATACAGACACAGTGGCATACGAATTGCCAATGGCAACCTGGATTAATGTGGCAAGACAGACAGAAGGATAGCACAAATTAGTAAACGTGTTAAACACAATAGAGTGTAACATCTATATCTATACATATATCTATATCTATGCCTATATATCTCTATATATATCATCTATCTCATACAAACACACACACACACACACACACACACACACACACACTTTTTCTTGTACTGATGTTTCGTTTAGGTGAGACTCCAACTTATTTTTTTATTTCTCTCTTTTTTTTTTTGATATATTTTTATTTACATTTCAAATGATTTCCCCTTTTCTGGCTCCCCACTCCCCGAAAGTCCCATAAACCCTCTTCCCTCCACCTGTTCCCCCATCCACCCCTTCCCACTTCCCTGTTCTGGTTTTGCCCTATACTGCTGCACTGAGACTTTCCAGAATCAGGAGCTACTCCTCCATTCTTCTTGGACATCATTTGATATGTGGATTATGTCTTGGGTATTCCAAGTTTCTAGGCTAATATCCACTTATCAGTGAGTGCATATCATGACTGATCTTTTGAGACTGGGTTACCTCACTTAGTATGATGTTCTCCAGCTCCATCCATTTGTCTAAGAATTTCATGAATTCATTGTTTCTAATGGATGAATAGTACTCCATCATGTATATATACCACATTTTTTTGTGTCCATTCCTCTGTTGAGGGACACCTGGGTTCTTTCCAGCCTCTGGCTGTTATAAATAGGGCTGCTAATTATAACTGGTTGTTTGACAGTATTGGACAAGGGTACAAAGTAGTGCAATTAGGACCCATAAGCTATCTGAACCCTTTGCATGGACTGGCTTACCACCTTGAACCGGAGACAAAAGGAACTGGAATGCTTACGCATACTCTTTTATAAACCATTGTCTTGACCCTTAGAAGCCTGGCAGCTTGATTTCCTGATTCTCTGTTACCCAGGGCTTCTACATTGTTAAAATAAATACCAAAAAGTAATTTTAAAAAGGGTCTTTCGGCCAGGCAGTGTTGGTGCACGCCTCTAATCCCAGTATTTGGGAGGCTGAGGCAGGTGGATTTCTTAGTTTGAGGCCAGTCTTGTCTACAAAGTAAGTTCCAGGACAGCCAAGGCTATACAGAGAAACTCTGTCTCGAAAACAAAACAAAAAATAAAAACAAAAAATAAAAAAACAGAAAAGAAACAAAAAAAAGGGCTTTAGATTTGAAAAAGCAATAAGGGGTTTGTGTGTTTTAAGAGAAATAAATAAATGATATAATCTCAAAATTTGAAGGAAATAAATTTTAAAATATGTTGAAGAAATATGTGTTGAACTAATGTCAATACAGGTTTAAAATATAGAATTAAAAGCCACACCGTTTAAATAACAATATGACTTATCAATTCACTTCTATTTTCTTCCATCTGGATTAATCTGTTATGAAGTTTTACTAGCCAACAAATTACTACTACAATTTCTTCTTCTGGGTCATTTAGCCAGTCAGAGTGTAACTTCTCTACACTGTGTCTTTCTACAAAATACTTCTTGAACTCTCTTTTGAGTTCTTCTAAACTCATTCTTCCCCATTAGCAATCTGAGTACTTTACAAATCTCGCATTGCAAACCCCATGACTATTCCATTCCCTCTATTCCTAAAGTGAAAGATGACTCTGAAGTGGGACAAGTGTGCTTAAGAAACCAAGAATTATAATGAACCTCACAGATAACTGGGATTCAAGTACAACTGTGGAGCCTCCTCATTAGTCATAGCAGTGCTTCTGAGCTCAAATGTAGTGTTTGTAAAGCTTCAGTATCGTTGGCTTATTTAATCTATGACAGAGTCTAGTTCCTTTGTGCACAGCTCTTGTCCCCACTGTAATTCACTCCTCAGAGTCTCACTGCCCTTCCTTGTCCACAGACCTCAGTTTAATCACAGAACTCAGAGCCTTGGTGGATCCTCTGAGGAGTAATACTACAAATGAGTCTTTCTCTCCCTCGCTCGATTCATCCAGTGTTCTGCGCCATGTCTTAGGATACTGGCTAAGAAATATGAATAAATAAACAATCCATGTAGGCTATGATCTGTCTGGAAATGATAGAATAGTCATGGGAAAAATTGTCCCAACATGTTTCAGTATTACACTTCTTTAAGGCTCTGGATGCCACTCTTCAAACTATTCCACAAAATAGAAACAGAAGGAACACTACCCAATTCCTTCTACGAAGCCACAATTACGCTGATACCAAAACCACACAAAGATCCAACAAAGAAAGAGAACTTCAGACCAATCTCCCTTATGTACATCGATGCAAAAATACTCAATAAAATTCTTGCCAACCGAATCCAAGAACACATCAAAACGATCATCTACCATGATCAAGTAGGTTTTATCCCGGGAATGCAGGGTTGGTTCAATATACGGAAATCCATCAATGCAATCCACTACATAAACAAACTCAAAGAAAAAAACCACATGGTCATTTCATTGGATGCTGAAAAAGCATTTGACAAAAGTCAGCATCCTTTCATGTTTAAGTCTTGAAAAAAACAGGAATTCAACGCCCATACCTAAACATAGTAAAAGCAATATACAGCAAACCAGTAGCCAGCATCAAACTAAATGGAGAGAAACTTAAAGCAATCCCACTAAAATCAGGGACTAGACAGGGCTGCCACCTTTCTCCTTATCTTTTCAATATTGTACTTGAGGTACTAGCTCAGGCAATTCGACAACATAAGGAGGTCAAAGGGATACAAATTGGAAAGGAAGAAGTCAAACTATCATTATCTGCAGATGACATGATAGTCTACCTAACTGACCCAAAAAACTCCACTAGAGAACTCCTACAGCTGATAAACAACTTCAGCAAAGTGGCCGGTTATAAAATCAACTCAAGCAAATCAATGGCCTTCCTATATTCAAAGGATAAGTAGGCTGAGAAAGAAATTAGGGAAATGACGCCCTTCACAATAGTCACAAACAGTATAAAGTATCTTGGGGTGTCTCTTAACAAACATGTGAAAGATCTGTATAACAAGAACTTCAAGACTCTGAAGAATAAAATGGAAGAAGACCTCAAAAAATGGGAAAACCTCCCATGCTCATGGATCGGTAGAATCAATATAGTTAAAATGGCCATTTTGCCAAAAGCAATATACAGATTCAATGCAATACCCATCAAAATCCCAACTCAATTCTTCACAGAGTTAGAAAGAGCAATTATCAAATTCATCTGGAATAACAAAAAACCCAGGATAGCTAAAACTATTCTCAGCAACAAAAGAAATTCTGGGGGAATCGGTATCCCTGACCTCAAGCAATACTACAGAGCAATAGTGTTAAAAACTGCATTGTATTGGTACAATGACAGGCAGGCAGATCAATGGAACAGGACTGAAGATCCAGAAATGAACCCACACACCTATGGCCACTTGATCCTCGACAAAGAGGCTGAAAACATGCAATGGAAAAAAGATAGTCTTTTCAACAAATGGTGCTGGTTCAACTGGAGGTCAGCATGCAGAAGAATGCGAATTGATCCATCCTTGTCTCCTAAGCTCAAATCCAAATGGATCAAGGACCTCCACATAAAGCCAGACACTCTGAAGCTAATAGAAAAGAAACTGGGGAAGACCCTTGAGGACATCGGTACAGGGAGAAAGTTTCTGAACAGAACACCAATAGCATATGCTCTAAGAGCAAGAATTGAGAAATCGGACCTCATAAAATTACAAAGTTTCTGTAAGGCAAAGGACACCATCAAGAGGACAAATAAGCAACCAACAAATTGGGAAAAGATCTTCACCAATCCTACATCAGATAGAGGGCTAATATCCAATATATATAAAGAACTCAAGAAGTTAGACTCCAGAAAACCAAACAACCCTATTAAAAATGGGGTACAGAGTTAAACAAAGAATTCTCAACTGAAGAACTTCAGATGGAGGAGAAGCATCTTAAAAAAATGCTCAACTTCATTAGTCATTAGGGAAATGCAAATCGAAACAACCCTGAGATTTCACCTTACACCAGTCAGAATGGCTAAGATTAAAAATTCAGGAGACAGCAGGTGTTGGAGAGGGTGTGGAGAAAGAGGAACACTCCTCCACTGCTGGTGGGGTTGCAAATTGGTACAACCACTCTGGAAATCAGTCTGGCGGTTCCTCCGAAAACTGGGCACCTCACTTCCAGAAGATCCTGCTATACCACTCCTGGGCATATACCCAGAGGATTCCCCACCATGTAATAAGAATACATGCTCTACTATGTTCATAGCAGCCCTATTTATAATTGCCAGATGCTGGAAAGAACCCAGGTATCCCTCAACAGAAGAGTGGATGCAAAAAGTGTGCTATATCTACACAATGGAGTACTATTCAGCCATTAGAAACAATGAATTCATTAAATTCTTAGCCAAATGGATGGAGCTAGAGAACATCATACTAAGTGAGGTAACCCTGATTCAAAAGGTGAATCATGGTATGCACTCACTAATAAGTGGATATTAACCTAGAAAACTGGAATACCCAAAACATAATCCACACATCAAATGAGGTACAAGAAGAAAGGAAGAGTGGCCCCCTGTTCTGGAAAGACTCAGTGAAGCAGTATTCGGCAAAACCAGAACGGGGAAGTGAGAAGGGGTGGGTGGGAGGACAGGGGGAGAGATGGGGGCTTGCGGGACTTTCGGGGAGTGGGAGGCTAGAAAAGTGGAAATCATTTGAAATGTAAATAAAAAATATATCGAATAAAAAATGTAAAAAAAAAATACTATAGGAAAGGTATCAAAAGCTGAATTCTGGGAGATTGACCATGTGCAATGGCAACAATAAATTCATCTTTGTCTTTTTAGGAAAAAAAAAAAGGCTCTGGATGCCAGTAAAGCCTAATATTATGGTAACTTTTCCAGTTGTGAAAAAAAGCCATGAATGCTAAGCCCTTGCTGATGTATCACAAGTATAATCTGTCGAGCATAGGATGAAAGGATAAAGAGAAGAGATGGAAATAGGAAACGTGGCTTCTATTGGCATCCTCTAAGAGAATGAATCAGAGAAGTTACTCATGCTGTTGAACATGTTCTTTGCTGAGCAGAGTTTAGCCTACAAGAGCTTGTGTGCATAACCAAAATGTCAACAACAAAAGCTTTATATGAAAGAACTTCACATATAGTTCACTTGGCATGTGATGAGTAAATACATTTAAAGGATATGTGTTATGAAAAAGCTTAGAAAACTGATTCTTTTTTTAGTTCCATTTTTCCATTGATTAGAATTTTGGTTTAGTGGTAAACTACTTAGATTTAATAATCTTTTTTAATTTATAGTTTATGTACAAGAAACTAAGCACCTTACTCTTTGTCATACTGGTACTATAATCAGGGGTTACTATGGTAGCTTAGGAATAACTTTTTTTTTATTCGATGTATTCTTTATTTACATTTCCCATTTTCTGGCTTCCCACTCCCCACAAGTCCCATAAGCCCTCTTCTCTCCCCCTGTTCCTCCATCAACTCCTTCCCACTTCCCTGTTCTGGTATTCCCCTATACTGTTGCATTGAGTATATCCAGAACCAGGGGCCACTACTCTGTTCTTTTTGGACATCATTTAATATGTAGATTATTTCTTGGGAATTCCAAGTTTCTAGGTTATTATCCACTTATCAGTGAGTGCATACCATGACTGATCTTCTGAGACTGGGTTACCTCACTTAGTATGATGTTCAACAGGTCCATCCATTTGTCTGTGAATTTCATGAATTTATTGTTTCTAATGGTTGAATAGTACTCCATTGTGTATATAAACCACATTTTTTGTATCCATTCCTATGTTGAGGGACACCTGGGTTGTTTCCAGCTTCTGGCTAATACAAATAGGGCTGCTATGAACATAGTGGAGCATGTGTCCTTATTACATGCTGGGGAATCGTCTGGTATATGCCCAGGAGTGGTATAGCAGGGTCCTCCAGAAGTGCACCATTTGTTGAAAAGACTATCTTTTTTCCACTGGATGCTTTCAGCTCCTTTGTCGAAGTCCCATTGATCTCAATGTACTCCTTGCTCCAGCTCTCCATGATTCTCATGTTTGGGCTAGTATAGACAACATCCTAATCAACCGAGGAATAGATGGCAGCCCTTGAACAGCAAGACTTACAGTGAGTATCCTGCTGTAAACCATGCATACTAACTACAGCCATACTGGTGATAATGCCTTGCCTTCTAAATTCTGCCCATCAGATTCCTAAGTTCGCTTTCCTTCCTCATTTGCTCCGACTACCCCTCGCCCTAATGCGTGTTTTCCCAATTGAAACAGTTAGGCTTGCTATTACTCCTTCACTGGAAATCTGTGAGGTTAAAATCTTTTTCTTGTTTCTTCACATCATAATTTACACTATTGATACAAATTCCAGATACCATTAAGTTGAAGGAAAAGATCTGACACTGTCAATTTTCAGTGAATAATTGTATTGCATCAATATTTTATATAAAATCTATCCTCATTTTGTGAGTTTTTAAAAGGAAATGTTAGTTACTGTTTGCTTACAGAAATTGTTAAATTTGTTCCTATCAATTTTATATTAATCTCTATGAATAGTTATCATGAGGGTAGATGGAGTATTTAAAGAATGAGTATGCCTTTCATAAAAGTCCCTTTAGAAGCCACCGACCTCAAGGTTAATTTTAAGTCAGTTGTAAAATCTTGGTACAAACCAGAGTGAGCTAAAAGCAGTCTCAAGGCTTAGGAAGCAAATGTGTTAATCATAGACCTAGGAGTACTTTTTTTCTCTGATTTTAACTAGACAATCATCTGGATAGTGAATCTAACCAAAGGATAGAGAGGAATTGAAAGGATGTTTTATTCTCTCCACTCTACAGTCCATAAATCAGTAAATGGAGAAGCTGAACCAGTTTTCTCAGCCATTGTGTGTACCATTTATGTTCCTTGAAAAGCCTTTGACATAATAACAGGAGCAGCAATCACGGAAGCTATTACAGATCAAGAAGTCAGACGAGAGCATTGTAAGGCCTTGACATAAATTTATGGAACACAACAGCAAATGTTGAAATGCATTCTGATTGTGGTCACTAGCCCAAAAGAGGGTATGACAAGGTTATGCTGTGTTACAAACATTGAATTCCTACAACTGAGGGTTAAAGTGGTAAAAAAGAAAAAGAAAAAAGAAAATTGTGTGCATACGACAAAGTTTCTTTAAAATAAAATGATTACGAACCATATTAAATATGGAAAGCCTCAACAGGAGAGTTCAGGGTATTTGAAAAGGATAGTGTGGTTATTTGAATAATAATGGTCCCACATATTTGAATGATTAATCACCAGAAGTGGAACTATTTAAAATGAATAAGTAGAGTGGTATTATTGTAGGAGTTATGCAGTGGGGATGGGTTTAGGGTATTTCAAAGCCAAAGCTAAGTGTAGACTCTTTGTAGTCTGTCTCTGTCTCTGCCTCTGTCTCTTCCTCTGGACCAGGTAAGGCTCTTATCTCATCTACTGTTCTATACCAATGAATGCTACCGTGCAGCAAGGCGTGAAGATAATGGACCAAACCTCTGAAAAAGTAAATGAGTCCTCAATGCAATGCTTCCTTTTCCAAGAACCGCTTTGTTCATGCGGTCTTTTCAGAGCAAAGCATCCAGTTAGATTTAAATAAAGTTAAAGGAGATGCACGAACAAAATGCATGCCCTGGCTTTGGAAATTTTCTCTACTTTTGTATCTTTTTTGTGTTATCAAAGAGTTACAGACCCTGTAACTCAAAGACTTCAATTTGTGCTCTTTTCTATAATTATATTGAGCTACTGAAATTTAAGAATATTATCAATATCAACACATTCTTTAAACACTTTTCCTATAAAGCCCAAAGAGCTCTGAAATATGTAGTAGATAATTTTTAAAAAATGCATCTTATGTTCTACTAAGTGTAAATATAGTTCCACTCAAATGTTCTTACCATTTATTATAACACCAAGCTTAATAAATATTTAATGAATCACACACACACACACACACACACACACACACACAGAGAGAGAGAGAGAGAGAGAGAGAGAGAGAGAGAGAGAGAGAGAGAGAGAAACCAGCCTGTGAACATTATTCATTCCCATTTGTCTTGATTTGGAAGTGGTTATTCTGGTTCATTAAGTATTTGATTAGTTATTACCTGATGTATAAACAGTAGAGGAACCACATTCAGAACAATCAGGTAAGAGTTAGTATAGAAATGAACACAAACACAATGGGTATGATAACAAAGGGTAGGATATGAAATCCCTGCCCTAGAAATTGAAAGCTGAGAGTAGATAGTCTCATGGAAAACTGTTTTTGATCCTTTCTTGGAATCATTGCTTATGACTACCTCTTCCTGATATGATTTAGACAAATTACATTGCTTTATGAATTAGACAGTATATTAATATAAATCTATTTTGTTATTTTTGTTTGAGAGACATTCTCTGTATTAGCTATATTGCTAATGCTGGCCTAGAACTCATCATGCACCCTAGGCTGATCATTTTTTGCTGTTGCCCTAAGATCCTGGAAATACAGCTACCAACACACACAAACATATTTACATTAATACAAGCCTAGTATATTCAGTTATTTTTCCATTCTTGTGACAAGACATCTAGCAGAAACAGCTTAAGTGAGGAAATATTTATTTTGGCTAATGATCTCAGAGGGTCCCCATGAATTGGGGCAAAACACAAAGGATATAATAAGAGATATTCTGTTCTCAAAGATGGGTCTGTACGGTGGAGATAGTCTTATAACATCTGGCCAGGACATAGAAAATAGGTCTCAGCCAGAAAAGGATATAATTTTTCACAGCTTGCTCCTAGGTGAGTTATTACTCCCAACAAAGTCAATCATCTAAAGGATTCATAGGTTATAAAACAATGCCATAAACCAGAGTCAAAAATTCAAAACTTAGGCCTATAGGGGTGCCATTGTGGATTCGAACAATAACAGTAAACTGTGTCATTGAAACAAATTTATACTGTTGGGGGAACCTGTGGGTAGGATTAGAACCGACTTGAGAAAGAATTCCTCTGTGGTGGAGGTTTTAATATGTGTGAAGCCATTCCAGACCAACTGATTAAATAAGCAAGGCATAGGACACATGAAAGTACATCATATGGTTTGGGAATTTAGATAAGTGTGTTTTAACATGGGAACTACAAGCACTTGGAGACAAGAAGAAATAGCCTATCAAGATTTGATTTATAGAACGCAATTAGCCTCTAAGTATCTCCAGCTTGGGGATTATAATAGTAGGTTACTTAGGATAATTGGTTGGTTATACACATTCTATCTTGTGTGGGTGTACTCATCCTATATAGCTAAAAATCTATGTCTATCTACAGATGCAACTAAACTATTGCTTTCAATAGTTTCAACTTTTTGTTCAAAGTCCTTAGTAATAAGAGAAATGCAAATCAAAACGACCCTAAGATTCCACCCTACACCAATCAGAATGGCTAAGATCAAAACCTCAGTTAACAAAACATGTTGGCAAGAATGTGGAGAAAGAGGTACACTCTCTCATTGATGGCATGATTGCAAACTGGTACAACCACTCTGGAAATCATTCTGGAAGATCCTCAAAAATTGGAAATAGATCTACCTGAAGATCCAGCAACACCACTCTTGGGAATATACCCAAAAGATGCACCACTGTGCCAAAAAGCCATGTTCACAGTGGATCTATTTGTGATAGACAGAAACTGACGCAACCCAGATGTCCCATGACAGAAGAATGGATATAGAAAATGTGGTTCATTTACACAATGGAATGCTATTCAGCAAAATATGAGAACATTCTGAGTTTTGCAGCAAATGGATGGAATTAGAAAATATCAACCTGAGTTAGGTAACTCAGACCCAAAAAGACATGTACTCACTAGTAAGTGGATATTAGCCAAAAATTAAAAAGTACAGAAATCCAAGATAAAGTCTAAAGAACCCAAAAAGATCAACAAGCTGAAGGACCCAAGTGAGGATGCCTCAATCTCACTTCAGAGGGAGAAGAAAGCAATCACAAGTTGGGAGGGAGGGTGCGACCTGGAAGGGAAAGTGGACAGGGGTTGGTGGAGAGGGGAACCTGATTTGTTTTTTTTTTAATTTATTGATATATTTATTTACATTTCAAATGATTTCTCCTTTTCTGGACCCCCCACTCCCCGAAAGTCCCATCAGTCCCCTTCCCTCCCCCTGTTTTCCCACCCAACCCTTCCCACTTCCCTGTTCTGATTTTGCTCTATACTGCTTCACTGAGTCTTTTCAGAACAAGGGGCCACTCCTCCGTTCTTCTTGTACCTCATTTGATGTGTGGATTATGGTTTGGGTATTCCAGTTTTCTAGGTTAATATCCACTTATTAGTGAGTGCATTTTGAGTGAGAGAAAAGGATTGAAGCCCTCAGGGACAGCAGAAGGAATGTAAACAGGCAACCTCAAGCAGCAGGAGGTTTGGGGGACTCTCCAGAATGCACCAGAGACTTGAGAGATTGTCAAGATTTAAAGGTAGGGACCTTAGATGAAATGCCTGACAGTAGGGAGAGGGAACTTACAGAACCCACCTCCAGCAGGGAGACAGGGCATCAAATAAGAGGGAGAAGGGGCCATCCCACAGTCACAGTTCTGACCCATAATTGTTTCTGTCTGAACGAACTGCAGGAATGGAAATGGAGAGGTGCCTGAGGAAAAGAAGGTCCAGGGACAGACCTTCTTTTGGATCCTCAAAGTGGGATCCAGCTCAAGGGAAGGTCCTAAGTCCTGACATTATTAGTGTGGCTATGGAACACACAGAAAGGGAGCAAGCATGACTGCAATGCAGGAGATCCAAAAAGCAGCTGAGTCAGATGCAGATATTTGCACCCAACGAATGAACAAAAACTGTTGACACCTGTGGTTGAATTAGGGAAAAGCTGGAAAAAGCTGAGGAGGAGGGTGACCCTGTAGAAGGACCAGCTATCTCAATGAACCTAAACCCCTGATATGTCTCAAACACTGGACCACCAACCAGGCAGCATACCCCAGACGATATGAGACCCCCAACACATATACAGAAGAAGACTGCGGGGTCTGGGATAGGTCAGAGAAGATGCCCCTAACCCTCAAGAGACTGACAGTCTCAGGGAATTTAGAGGACCAGTTGGGAGGGGGTTGGGTGGTGGGGACATTCTTGTGGAGACAGGGAGGTTGGGAGGAGGAATGGAATGTGGAACAGTTGGATGGGGGTGGTGAATAAAATCTGGAGTGCAAAAAAAAATTAAAAAATTAATTAAAATAAATAAAATAATAAAAAAGAAAAATAAAAAGAAATATAGTTTCAACTATTTCTATTTTCAAAAATTTTTTTCTATTTCATATTGCTTTATTTGGACATTTTATTTTGTCTGACTGTTTTTTGCTTATACATTAGGATTTCTAAGTTTTTTGTCATCATAGATTTTGTTTTGCTCTCCTCATTCTCTCTCCTTTGTTTCCTCCCCCCTTCATTCTTTTTCCCTCCCTCCATTCCCTTATCTCCTTTCTGATATTTGAACTTGAAAAAAAATCTGGTTTATTTTACTCTTTTTATATCTTTATTAGATATTTCCTTTATTTACATTTCAAATTTTAACCCCTTCCACACTAACCCACTGGAAACTCCATATCCCATCCCCTTCTCCCTGCTCAACTCCCCCTCCCCTCCAATTTCCTGACTTTCATTCCCCTATTCTGGGGAATCAAACCTTCACAAGACCAAATGGCCTTTCCTCTCATTGATATCTGCAATGGTCATCTTCTGCTACATATGCAGCTGGAGCCATGGGTCCCTCCATGTGTACTCTTCGGTTGGTAGTTTAGTCCCTGGGAGCTCTAGAGGTACTGGATGATATATAATATTGTTCCTCCTGTGGAGCTGCAAACCTCTTCAGTTCCTTGGATCCTCTCTCTAGCTGCTTCATTGGGGACCCTATTCTCATTCTGTTGGTTGGCTGTGAGCCATGGGTGTTTTGATCCCCTTTCCAATAAGGATCAAAGTATCCACACTTTGGTCTTCTTTCATCTTGAGATTCATGTGATCTGTGAGTTGTATCTTAGGAATTACAAGCTTTGGGGCTAATATCCACTTATCAGTGATTGCAAATCTTGTGTGTACTTTTATGATTGGGTTACCTCACTCAGGATGATAGTTTCCATCTCTATCCATTTAAATAAGAATTTCATAAAAATATTAACAATGTCAGAGACAATACAATATTGGCTGAATTTGAATAATACCAAGTGCTAAATTCTGTCTAAATAGAGGCTTTTATATATTTGTTAGTCTTGGATCATTACAATCTTTATTAAAGTTATTATCCTAAAATATTCCAAAAAGCAAACTTCTAACAATGCAAAAATGGATGAATGTATGACATTTCTCTTTTTCTCCCTCTCCCTAACCCTCCCCCTCTACCTACTCTTCTCTCTCCTCTCTCCTCTTTCCTCTCTCTCCTTCCTCTTCTCTCCCTCTTCTCTCTTCTTCCTTTTCCTTCTCTCTCTGTATTTCTCTCTCTCTCTCCCTTGAAAACAGAACCTTCATATAATATATCCTGACCACAGTTTCCCCTTCCTCCACTCCTCCCAGCACTCTGCCATCTCCTTTCTCTCCCCAATCCACTGTCTCTCCCTTTCCCTTCAGTAAAGAGCAACCCTCCCAAAAAACAATCAGTTTCTGAATGACATGTACTCTGTTCAATAGAGGTGCAAGTAATTTGGAAGTTTTAATATAAAAATTGTTTTTCATCACATCTGGCTGGTTAATAAAGATCTGATCAGCCAAGAGTTGAGCAAGTGGCCACTGGGAACCCACCAGAGATTCTTATGAGGACAGGATGGAGCATGATCAGCCTGGGAAAGGCTAAGTGGGCAGGTAATGGGGTATGGTGTTGGGTATGATGCAAGATTTTTTAAATAAATATGCCAGATATACTTTATTTGGGAACTAGGTCAAGTGTAGATACCTCAGAATTACTTTTACAATAGGGTCTATAGTTTAGATGTCAACAAATTCGTGGGGGACATGTTTTAGCATATAATGTGTTATGGTCTAATGCTTTCCATGTATACCCCTTTGTTTTATCTTAAATAATAATCTGCATGTTATATTTATAAATATATTTGATAAGCAAATAGAGGGGGGGTTAATAAAGAACTTTCTCAAGAACAGAGCTAACACATGAAGGAGTTTTTACATAGATTTCCTAGGAGTTCCTCATCAGCTTGGGCATTTCTGGCAATGACAGTGTAACTGCAATTCCCTCTCCAACAAGTCAGAAGCAGTACAGTAATAGTTACTTCTGGAGCACTACTTTACATGTCAGAGCTCTCCATGCATTTTAAAGTCTTAGTTCTATCATTTTTAATTACATATACTTGGGTTCAGGCATGTCCATGTATGCCAGTGTCCATGGAAGGCAGAAGCTCTGGATGTCACTGAAGCTGATCTACAGGCAGCTAGAAGCTGCTGAGCTTGTGTGCTATGAATAAAACTCAATTCCTCTGTGGAAGCTGTAAGCTTTCTTAATCACTGATTCATCTCTCCACCCATTTCATATATTTTTTAAAATTGACATTAACACCTCTTGTCCTCAAAGGAAATAGCTTAGTTTCTTAGTGATTTTACTTTGCCTGTAAAGTTTACTCCTCTTTAACTGCTGCAGTATTCTGCAGTTGTATGTAGTGGTAATTCATGGTCTCCTTTGCACCTGCAACATGTGATCTAAACTCCTCTCAAATGCTTTCTTCCTTATCTCAATTACTCTCACTTTTAAAAAGAGTGATATCAACTACTCATCTGCATAAACATGATCTTCTTCACTAATCTTTCTGATGAACTTAAGATTAATGAATTGATAACCCCCTTCTCCATCCTGTTTAAAAACATATATAATTAACAAATTGTTCTTTTTTATTATCACTATGGTGTACATTATTTTTCTTTGATCTATTTGATGGCATATAAAGAACTTATATAATTTTGCAAAACCTCATGGCTTTTATAAAGTGTGGCTATTTGATTTATTGGGAAATGTCCAGTGGAAGCAGACTTGTTCTTCATGCTCACTTTCATCTTTATACTTACCTCAGGAAAAAAAATGTTAAATTTAGCAGTGGCATCTTGTATAGCAAGCAGCAAACCAATACTCTTTGTTATCATCACTTGTCCTGACTATTTTAAAAATCCTGACTCTGTAGTATAGAACAACTCTCAAAAGTCAATTTTCATGGAAAATCTTTAACAGGTATAAGTTCTTTACTAATGGACTGTGCATGTGAGGACAGGTAGTGTTAGTGGCATAGTTTATTTAGGAAACTTAGTAGAATTCCAAAATTATACCCAAGTCTAGGTAGCAAATACATTTATGATTCATGATAACAGGTAAAAGAATACACAAATATCAAATATTTTAAAGGAAAGTTTATAGTGTAAACAAACAACAAAAGGATAAGTGGTAGCTAGTATTTTATACATGGTTTTTTAAATTCCTAATTATGTATACAAATATTAATAAGTACGTATATCTATATATTTTTATATAGAGTCATGTTCAGTGTCTGATAAGTTTGAATATAAGTCAGAGCTTTTATGTAGTTCAAACGAACCTTGAGAAATATACCTATTCATTCAAACAGACTTAAAGATTATTTACCTAAACTTTATGTCTGAAATTAAACTTTATTTAATTTTTAAATACAGAAATTAATATATGTTTCCCTTTTAACTGAGGTCAAGAACAATCCAATGTGAAGAACAAACTAAAGGAAGTTAATTTAATTCTAATCATTTTACATTTTGTAACTAATCATAATTACTTTATTTTACTATAATGCTCATTCTTAAGCCAGGTGTGGTAGCACACACCTGTAATTCTAGCACTTGGGAGGCAGAGGCAGATGGATTTCTGAGTTCGAGGTCAAGCTGGGCTACAGAGTTCCAGGACAGCCAGGACTACACAGACAAAGCCTGATTTTAAAAAAATGCTCATTTTTTTTTTTACTATAAAAGCACTCTATTTCAATACAACCATGCATACAATGAATGATATAAATCCTGTAAATGGTATAATAGTAGCTATAATATTTACAATTAATCATCTTACTAGTAATCAGAACATGGAAAGGAAAGAGTACTGCTAAAACCACTGATGTGAGCATTGTGCATATTCCAGTGGGAATAGTTACATTGTTCCTATAGTCAAAAGGAGCTTCCATTATCTAATAAAAAGGCTACTGCCTGTCCACTTTCAATTCTACTATACCAAAGCATTTCTGTACCACCCACAGAGAAGGCAGATCATATATTAATTCTCATACAGTAAGTCGCATCTACATGCATATCCAGTCCCCCTTTGCTCCTGTGTAGGCATGCCTTCATACCCTGTGCCAGGCAGATATATTTTGCTTTATAAGTACAGTTAAAATTGACAGCTAAGAAAAATTGGAACATCATATCACTATAGGGATCGCTGATTCCAGCTATCCAACATTATGAACCTCAGCATAGGTTGCTTCTAGTACCCACAGCTGCGAATGTTAAAGTCATTCACTTTATAATTCCTCTTGAAAATGATCTAAATACCATATAAATCAAATATTTGGCAATATCAAATACTTACCTTGTTAAACAAGGTAGTTGGAAGGCTTCAAATTGCCAGTCACAGAACACAATCCTCACCTGAACTGGCAGTGACTTAGTCTGCTGTAAACTAAGTCCAGCTTATAGCAATCACAGATCTGCCCATGGGTAGGCATGCATCCCTGTGTTTTCCTTCCATTTCCTTTTATAAGATGGTGCCTGAGGCTGAAGTTTTACTTCACAGACTACCAGAGGAGTTAAGAAATTGCTTTCTTTTTAGTGGGACCCTGTGGATGGCTCATAAACAGACATTTGGTAAGTTGGCAAAATATTGTACTATGAATGTCCACTAATGATGCCCCATTGTTTTTAAATCTCCTTCACAGTGTGGAGCTGCACTAATTAAGAGCTGACATCGGCATAACTTGAGCTCCTGAGGTGCCACACAGTTAATATTAGTCAACTCTCTGCTTTCTTGGTCACTCTGGGATTGCTGGAGTGCTTACAACATATTTTAGATGACATGGGGGAATAAAGTTTTATTTCATTTGAGTATTCTCTCTCACTTCAACCTGAGTTGATCTGAGTTCCTTCTCAAGAGAGATGTTTTTAATCATCTTGCAAGAGTAATGTACAAATATAGAGGCATGCATCAAGTCAGAATGTCATCATATTCTTAATACAGTGACCCTTTTATCAGTGATATTTAGCTGACATGTGGAAATAAGCTACAGTCTGTCCTACAGAGTCTCACAATAAGCACTACACCTTAAAAACTCTGCAAAGAATAAGAGACCCACATCTAGCTATAAACTTAAGAGAAAACAGTTGAAAAGTTTCCTGGTTAATGATAATAATTAGAAAAACAGAAATTAAATTCCTATCTGCTCATTCCTGAATTCTTTATGTGTAACCATTAAGGGAAATTAGTCCATAATTGTTTTCTTGCTTTTCAGAGATGATTGAGTGTATTGATTCTGTATTCAGTTCCTCCTAAAAATCACACTGTAGTTTGAAAAATGTTGGCTCCTCCATAAATGAAATCTATTAAAATTAAATAGACCTTTGAACCATTAACTAGGAAATGAACAACTTATTTTTTTCTTAAGGGAGGCTCTTAGAAAGGAAGTTTCAAAACCCTTTCTCAAATTATTCAATTCTATGCTGTGATCTTCTTAGCATATAGTGCTACAATACTTTTATATTTTGTTTTGGAAATTGTTATTTTCAAATTCATTTAAGTGTTTTAGCTTTCCCACTGCATAACATTCTATGTCCAATAATTAATAAGTGTTTCCAATGCAAATATGAGCAGTCAGTTACTTCATGCAGCAGCTAAATGTGTCATCTGAGAAATTTATGTAATCTTAATGCTTTTTATAACATTGCTAGGACAGGCTGGCAATAAACCATCTTAACACTATGAGAAAAGATGAAGATATTTTCCTAAATTGCTTTTCCAGAAACACGTTAGGAAGGAAAATTAAATGTGTTCCTTGAGCACAAAAATCATTCAATAAAGACATAATTATTTTGGTAAATCTTAATTAAATCACCATAGAAATAGAAAACCAAAATCCACTTCTCTTTTACCAACTTGATTTAGCCTTCTTTTTCCTAAAGCTTCCTCAACACCCGTGAATGTTGTTGCTTCAGAATGTAAACCAGTCGAACATTTCCATCTGTTTAGTTACACATGCAATGTATATAAAGCACGGCTATTTATTGATCTCTGATAGCAATGCTATTACAATAACTAGGTAACTGCATTCAGAGGAAATAACTAGATATAACTTGATAAATATTCATATATTCTAGAGAGAAGACATGGTTCTAAATTTTATATACCACATTAACGATCCAAACATCCAATTCAAATAAACCATCTGCAACACCCTGATGATCCATCTGTGCAGATATTTAAACACTGAAAACACAGGTGAGCAGTTATCATAAATCCCTCAAATTAAAATACATAAGCACATGTGAATAGCTCACACACATACACCTCAACCACGGATATTAGTTCTGCACAATTGCCAACCTTGAAATTCACTTCACACTCTAATTGTGAATGCTGCATTTTCTTAGTGTCTTATCTATCATTAAAGAGTAAAATATAAGTACTCGAATCATCCTTTGATAAAATGAAGATCACGTGGAATAATAAAATCACACCACCTGTTTACAATACAGGAAATGTAGGAGGGATTGGTAGACAGGCAGACAGGACTATATACTTTATGTAATTTAATGTTCATTTTAATAATAACTTATATGGATATATGTGCTGCAAGTATTTTAATTTATCCTTAGAAAAATGTATAGCCCATGTATTGCATATAACACAACCAGAATATAAACTAATATTTACTAATGCTGTATCTAAGAATTGAATACCCTGTGAATTCACCCTTTGTTTATGGAGATGGCTGATGTGAGATCAACTATTTCTCTAAGTAAAGAATGTAAACACATTTAGTTTTTCTTTGTTATCACAATGTAGTATTTGTCCCTACAAAGTAAGAAAAAATAAAACAAAGTAATTTTCTAAACACAAATGATAAATACTTCAAATTGTTCATATAGTTATTTATAATCTACTTTTGCCATAGCTTATGTCATGGGAATTTATATTTTCCCACTAAATTACTAACCACACCTCTCTGAATTACTGAATTATTAATTTTGGTTTTTAAATGCCTGTGTGGAAATTTTTGGGTTAAAAAAATTACATGTTTCAGTATGTTATTTCATTAAGAACAATTTTCTCTATTTAAGATAAATATTATAATATGAAAATCATAATAAAATCCCAAAATATAGCAGTTTTATTATCTATATGTGACTTTTATTCTTAGAACACTCTCATTGAGCATGATTTACTATTAAATTATGTCTAATCTAATGTGAATAATACAACTGTATTTCAAACCTTGGTTTAATTATTCATATCTTTTAACACTTATTACATAAAAACTTAAAGCTTTAATCAAACATAGTTTGATATGAAACATCATGTAAGTTGTGTTCCCTAATACACATAAATATGAAGAAGCCGATTTATTTTTTAGGTTGATTCATATAATTTTTATTGAACTCCTCTTTCTCTTCTGTTATTCTCTCTCTCTCTCTCTCTCTCTCTCTCTCTCTCTCTCTCTCTCTCTCTCTCTCTCTGTGTGTGTGTGTGTGTGTGTATTTATGTATGTATATATGTCTATGTATTGGGTACATTGGGCATGCTTGTCCATTTGTGTACATGAGGAGGTCACAAGTCTATGTCAATTTTCTTTACATAACTGAAATTATGAAAGCTCAGCCTTAGGCACAGCAGGAGCTTCACTACTGTGAAAGAAGACTGACATATAAAAACTCTCATATAATCTATAGGTAGACATATTTCTGTTGTGTGACTAGTTTCCGAAATATTTAAAATATTTCAAAAGTAAAGACAACATATTTCTCAAATTAGCCTTTTTTGGAAACAAGTTTATTTAGTCATATTTTGTATATTTATAATAATACTAATTTTTATTTTTACTGTCATCATTAATTTTTTCACTTTTTGTTAAAAACAAAATTAAAGAGTGAAACTTTATGCATGTGAAGAGAAAAAATGGAGATTAGAATTATCATCGAGAGCCTTTGAAGAGAGGCTCCTCTCATGTCATGACCATGTAATGTAATGACAATGCAGTCACTTTTAGTGGTTTAGTATGGCTGGGGTCCCTAATGCTTTGTGTGTATCAGGCCGGAAGAATATTTTTCCTCTGCCTGGTTTTTTCAAAGTCGTTGCTCCACCCAGTCCTGCATCATGAACTCTGCATCATGTGTTCCAAATGCCTAGAAAAGAGGCGGATGGGTGACCACAGGCTTTTAAACAGCTACAGGTTCAGGCTTTGACAAGGTTTTGATACATTTTCGGTCTATTTCAAAAGAAAGGAAAGAAAACAACAGCCACAAAGTTTCTAAAACCCCGAGATACAGAGAGTGAGAAAAATGGCAAAGCAGATAGAAAACAAGGTCACTGCTCCCCAGGCAAAACATGCACAGTTGCCTCTTCGAACATCCTCTCCTATGATGCTACCAGTTGCAAAATGGCCAGTATGCCTATTTTTAAATTTTTTTATTAGATATATTCTTTATTTACATTTCAAATGATTTCCCATTTCCTGGATCTCCCCTTCCCGAAAGTCCCATAAGCCCTCCTTCCTCCCCCATTCCACAATCAACCCCTTCCCTCTTGCCTATCCTGGCATTCCCCGACACTGCTGCTTGAGCCTTTCCAGGACCAGCGGCCTTTCCTTCCTTCTTCTTGGGCATCATTTGATATGTGAATTGTTTCTTGGATATCACTGCTTTCTTTTGGCCTACACAAATAGACCTTTTCTCGCATTCCTGACCTTCTGCCTTTTCTTGGATGGGCTTGTTTTGACACTATTACTGCCGGTAGGACACGTTTATACTAAACTCTTTGCTTGATCTCATTCTGTCTATTTATTTCTCAAGAACAAATAGAAGAGTGAAACCTCTATTTCAATGAAGATTTACTGGGAAGAGGAAACAAGTGGAGCACTGTGTCATCTGTATGTATCACATCAATACGGAAAAAAAAAAAAAACCCTTCAATTGGAGCTGAGAGTTCAGAGAAAGGTTTTCTTTTTCTTTATCTTTTTTTTTTCTCTTTCATTTTTCAGCTTGTAAAATCTCCACTTTTACTTAAGGTACAAGATTGGTATCATTGATCTAAAATACTACCATTGTGCTCAGATCTACATAGTTTAATTTCACTTTTTCATTGTTTTTACTGAAACCTTTAAATAGCATCCTCTACTGACAGTTGAATAAAGGAAATTTGTCTTTGTTGTTCCTGGGAAGGAATATTTCTGAGAGATTATTGCTGAAGAAATACCCTTGTCATTAATATATTTACTAGATATACTAATTATGTGCTATTGCATCATGTGCCATCAGGGGCATTAAAAATCCAATTACCAAAACCTCTTTGGGCTCATCTGTGTTTATTTCTCCACTTGGCTTTTCCTTATATTACCATCATATTTCAGTACCTGAAGAAACTCTTCTTTATCTACCACTCGCAAAAGACGGATTTGAGAGAATATGTGATTTGCTTCCAGTCTACTCTTACTAAACTGGGCTAAGACAACTAGGACATTTCATCTCTTATTTCATGTACTAATATTATTTTTTAAACATCCAGAAATATTTTTTAAAAATCTTCCAAAAAAATAACTATTTTAGTGTTAATGTTATTCATTTCAAATATTTCTTATAGTCAAACTAGACAAGCAACCCTAAGAAAATTATTCTCCCCTGTTTTGATTTCATGATGAATAAAAGGAAACACATAGCAAAATGTGTATTTCATGGTTGTGCTTGAGTATATTTATTACAATTTTCTAGTATTATTCCTTCTTTAACATTAACAAAATAAATTAAATGAAAAACTTCCTATAAAAGTGAATCATAGGGAAATCAGAACACCAGGGCTTGATGACAAGGTAGAGAGCCTTGTTCATTAATATTCTTTCCTGTTCTATTCAAAATAGCCAGTAACTACAATCAGTTAGGTTTCCATCAACAGAAGAATAGATAACAAAAGTGTGATATATTCGTACAATACTTTATTAAGCTATTGAAATAATAAAGTTGTTAAACTTGCAGGTGAAAGAGTGAGGTAATTCTGAAACCTACTAAAACAAACCACAAAATATGCTATATATTTTTTATAGTACTTGTTAGCGTTGAGTCTTTGAAAGGCATGATACAATCCATATAACTACAAAGGTCGGTATAAATGATTAGAAGAAGGGAGGATCTTTCTAGGAAGGAAAATATAATATGCAGTTATGGAGCGATACTCGAATAGGAGAATAAAATCAGAAGGAGGAGGAGGAGGGGAGTGTGAAATGTAGGAAAGGGGATATGGGGAGGGACGACCAACACTAAGGTCTGTTGGAAGGCCATATAGAACCTACTTCAGGAGAGCCTTTTTAAAATATATACTCATATAAAAGAAATCTAAATAGAGTCACCAAGCAATGAAAGAGACAATGCTCTAACTGCACATAATTTAGGACAGGTGGCAGAAATATTGTAAGAGCCAGAGGGGTATGAATAACACCGAGGAAACAGTGTCATCCAGACTGAACAAGCCTGACATACATATGAACTCACAAAAGATGGGCTACCATTCCAAGAACCTGCACAGATCCATGCCAAATTCAACCTCAGCACTGAAATGGGGAAGTGAGAAAAAAGTGATTGTAATTACAGGCGATTCAGTATTCCTCTCTTGCCTCTGAGGACACTGAACACACAGGGTGCACAGACATATGTAATAGCAAAACACCCATGTGCAAAAAATAAAGATGTACAACTTAAGAATAGAAAGATATGAAATAAATAACATAATGATACACCTTAGTGTTAGAACATGTCCAGGATAAAGTTGTGTCAGGAGAATTCTGACTCCTTGTGAGAAGATTCCAATAGTCTTGTGATTCTTTTAACATGTAAAATTGCCTTAGTATATGTTTCTATATTTCTCTTGTGTGTAGGGATAGATGTTGGTTTGCTTCAGATTACTTATTAGTACTTGATGTTATTACTCAATTAAATGTTTCAGTCCATTATATGATTTTAAAGAAAACCATGTTTTTGCCCAGGTAACTTGTCTTTGTGGTCATATTCAACTTGAATTCATGACTTTATTCATTTGAACTTTTTAGACCTTACAGTATAAATTGTCTGATGCTCTGAATATAGTTGGCTATTGCATTAGATTTCATTTATTGTCTTCATTCTCCTTGATTCTACCACCTCTAGATTGGTTACACAGGTATGTAGAGGACCAGGAACATGAGAACATGATCTGAGTCTAAAATATTTATTCCTTGTAACATTATATATAATTTGAGAGTCTGGAGAAATGATTCAGTGAGTAAAGTGCTGCTCTTGAAGACAATCAGAATCTAGCTCTCAACACGTGAAGAGGTTGCTCACAAGTCCCTATAATGACAACTCAAGGGGATTAAATACCTCTTCTGGACTCCAAAAACACTGCAATATATATATATATATATATATATATATATATATATATATATATATATATATATATATTCATATAAAATGATATGAATATATATTTCATATATATTCATATATATATGAAACTCTCAAAACATAGCTCAGCTTTTCCAACCTAGGAGTTGATGGGAGCATTGCCTGAACATCTTAAAACTCCCCAATGAGATTTTTAGCAAAACTAAAAAAAAAGAAACATTTATTATTTCAGATCAGGGGTCATCCACAAATAACGGAAGTCAACAAGAAAGTCTGTCTTAGTGGCACGTATCTGTGAACTCAGGGAACGGCAAGTGTGAGCCTGAAATCAATTGCTGACGACCACAATTTTGAGATCTGTTTTAGAAACTTAGTGATTTCAGATAGTTATTAAGTTTTATATTTTTTGTTGGTTTGGGTTATCTCACTCATTTTGATAATTTTTTTCTAGCTCAAAATATCTCACTGATATTTTTCATGCTGGGAAATTTTCCATTGTGTAAATTTGCCATGATTTCATTATTCATAGCTGTTACCTGTAGAATACAATTTCCTATAGTGGCTACTATTTTGAGTAATTGTGATATGCGAGGAAGCGTGATGTCATCCCAATACACTGCATTTTCTGCTACCCTTTAACAGCTTACAAGGTGGGTGGTGACATTTTTGCCGACTTAAAATTGATTTACTAGCAACTAGAAATAGTTAAATAATATTTTCTAAGTCCCATAAAGTATATGTGTATTACATACTTGGATGTATATGTATGTTTTTCTTGGAATCTTAATAGCTATCTATCTCTCATCTCTCATATACGCATATTATAATTAATTGGCTTCTATATAGGATATCCTGGTTAAGTCATTTAATACCATATATTCTAATAATTTAACCCATTAAATATTTTAATAAATAATAATAATTTTAATAAATCTATATGCTATAAAACCTAGATAACAGAATTATAAAATATGTCAGATAATATAACTTGTATAACGTTCGTGATATACACTTGATAAAACAGATGCTCAAATCAAAAGGAAGAGGAGGAGTGAAAGACTAAATCAGCCTCACGATGTTCTGTCATAGTTTCCTGACAGCAGATGCTCAATACCATGAAAATGATGCAGTGGCTTTAGCTCTCTCATTTTCATCTTCTCTTCATAGAGAGCAGAATGTTTCGTCAGATCAACAGGTGATTCATTTAGAGATTATCTTTAGCAATGCCATATAATATTAGACCACTCCATCTGAAGTATAACTTTCAGCAGATTATTAAACAGGGAGATTTAAAAAGAATCACTTCTCAAACTGCAATTGAACATTCTAAAGCATACTTCTAAGGTCATAGAGAATCTGCTGTGTAGAGTGTGTAGTGTGACTATGTCCAAAGTATATCATATAATTTTGTACATTTTTTGATTCTTAATAGGGAAAATGATGAAAGAATTTTATTTAAAATTCTGTTTTTGTACTCTGTAACCAAATACTGGCAGATTCATTAATGATAGTATTATATTAAGAGACAGATTTCAATGACCACTTTCAAATATCTTTTTTCATCTTATTGTTAGAATACGAATGTATGCATGTATGTATTTGTGCATGTGTGTGCACATGCACATGCATGCATACATGTATGTGCACAAATGTGTATATGTGCATGTGTGTGAAATCATAACAGGTGAGTGTATAGAATTTTAAAATACAAGTCTTTGTTAGACAATTACTCTAATTTTGTTATCTAATGTTCAATTTTAAAAAGTGTTTAAAAGCTTAGAAAAACGTTTATGAGGTGCCGGGAAGAGTAGAGAGGATGGAGTAGTGAGAGAAGGCTAGCTCCATGACCTGCCAACTTAGAGTCATGCAGTGTCAGTTCTGCTGTGCTGTCACACTGTAAATGGACAGGAGTGAGAAAATCGTATGATGTCTTTCACAAAGCTATAAGAATGGAGTGTAAATTCTTCATGATAAAAATGTAATAAATGCTGAGAAAATAAATATATTTAAATTGATTTAAACATCATATAAGATTAATGTGTAAAACATCTCACAACACACTAGTAATTACTTATGTAAAATAGGCAAAAAACATAAACAAAGATAAAATACTTAAAAACAGTATGGCAACTGAAAGAACATCATATACCCAAGTTTAAAATATTAAATGCAATATATCAGGTAAGTTTTAACATGTTCAGAAATATCACAAACACACAAAATTAAATATATATATATATAAACAAACAATAACAACAAAAACCCACTAAAATAATTTTTAGAAAGGCGATCAAGGGCCCGTGAGTATGGTTGGTCAGTAAATGCTTTCTTCCTAGTCTGATGGCCTTAATAAGGTGTGGTATGTAATCATATGTATACTGATTTACAGAGATAAGGCGTGCATGTAATCATATGTACACTGATTTACAGAGATAACAGTGCAATCGAATAAAATATATATCATTCGCAGGAATAAAAAAAATGAACCCAGGGATAGTGCTTGTTTCTTAATATCCATAGTTGTGTCTTTATGTAATAAGACACACATAAAGCCATTTTAAATTAAAGCTAGAGAGAAAAGTTCACTTCTGAAGACAAACAACTGATACAAGGTACACTATAGCTGCTCTTTCCTGATTCTTGTCCAAAGACTCAGGACCAAGGAAGTACAGGCTTTTCATCTACATGAATAATAATAGTAGTATTTTGATCATACTCAAAAGTGGTTTGCATATTAAAAACCCACAATATTATTTACCTTAGGGGAGAAAGAATGCAAAGAAATACCATCTAGAATCTGTGAAATAGACAAGCTTGGTAGTTTCATTTTGTGGAATATACATCAACAACTAAGATCTAAGAAGATATTGAGCAAAGGCTAAAGTGGCCAATTTTCTTTATCATTGTGAATGATCTCAGACATTTATATCCTTACCATATGAAAAGGGTTGTAAACATAAGGCTTTAAAGAATTACTTTGAAAAAATTAAAATAAAAACACTACACATAACATTATAAAAGCAAGTTATAAAATAATAATACATATGAATTATACCTCTGTTTTATATGTGTTGGGGCCTAGGACAGGTGAGTTTATGCTCCCTGGTTGGAAGCTCAGTGTCTGAGAGTTCTCAGGGGTCAAAGTTAGTTTAGATTGATGGCCCCTATGTGGTAGTCCTCCTCAGCTTCATCCAGACTTTTCATA
Organism: Apodemus sylvaticus; assembly: GCF_947179515.1. NCBI lineage: Eukaryota > Metazoa > Chordata > Mammalia > Rodentia > Muridae > Apodemus > Apodemus sylvaticus. The sequence goes on from NC_067489.1 coordinate 35,628,650, forward strand.
ATTCAACCACAAGGGTCCTGGACTTCAGTCCATTGGTTGGATGTAAATATGTGCATCTGTTTCAGTTAGCTACTTACTGAACCTCTCAGATCGCGGTCATACTAGGCTCCTATCTGTAACCACACCATAGCATCAGTAACAGTGTCAGGCCTTGAAGTCTCCCTTTAAATGGATGCCAAGTTGGACCAGTAACTGGACCTCCTTTCCTTCAGTCGCTTCTCCATTTTTGTCCCTGCATTTCTTGTAAACAGGAACAATTCTGGATCAGAGTTTTTGATTATGGGATGGCAACCCCATTCCTACCCTTGATTCCCTGTCCTTCAACTAGAGGTATACTCTACAAGTTGTCACTCCCCATTCTTGGGCATTTCATCGAAGGTCTCTCCTTTTGTGTCCTGAGAGTGCCTCACCTCCCAGGTCTCTGATACGTTCTAGAGGGTCCCCCCATTTCCCAACTCCCAAGGTTGCATATTTCCATTTATTCTGCTGGCTATCAGGACTTCTCACCTGTCTATATCACATCCAATACCTGGTCTAGACTTAGTGGAAGAATATGAAACTTGAAAGACTTGAGAACACAGGGAGTGGTGAGGCCTTGTGGAGGTAGGGTGATGGGGGCATCCTCTTAGAGACAGTGGGGAGGAGGAATGGGATAAGGAAATGTAACAGGGCAGACTAGGAGGGAGCAATGATTGGACTATAAAAAAAGTTTAAAAAATCATATCAGACATAAGGTTGAATGTTCAAAGCACATGTACAGATGAGATTTTTAGGCGTATACCTTTCGTCAAGAGTTCATATACACTGAAATCTAGAGACAAAGTAGCTTCTGTACAGGCCCTAAGAATTTTTGCAAAATGTACATTAATATAAGACCAATTCAAGTTAATGATTTGGTAACTGAATTCTTCTTTTCTCAGTCACCTAGATTGTATGAATAGAACAGATTAGGCTTAGTTTTAACTATTAACCAGAAAGTAATCAGAGTGACATCATTGACCACAGGCATTTCTATTGAGTCCTCATTATGACTCAGCTAAAATTGCATATCTTGGTAAAACATGAAATCTGCTCTTATCAAATGTAGAACATTTCAAATCACTCTACTTGGCAAGACATTCTCTTTAAGCAAATATGGTTATAATTTGTAATTCTTTTTAAAAATGTATTTTCTTATTGACTCTTCCTTTATATATTACTTCCTGAGTGCAGTTTCCCTTCCCCACTCTCCTCCCAGTTCCTCCTCCACCTCTCCTCTCCCAATTTCTCCTCCTCTGTTTCCTTTCAGAGAAAAGTAGACCCCCCAGGGATATCAAACATATACATCATAATAAGTTACAATAAGACTAGACATATACCTCCATATTAAGACTGCATGAGAGAAACTATTAGGAGGGAAAGAATCCCCCAAACCAAGCAAAAGTGTCAGAGATAGCCCTGCTCCCACTGTTAGGAGCTCCACAAGAACACAAAGTTACACAACTAGAATATATATTAAGAGGACCTATGTCAGAGAGGTCAGAATAGATATCAGGAATTAATTAAATCGAGGGCTGAATTCAATACAATAGAAACAAAGATAACTATACAAGGAATCAATAAAATGAAGACTAGGTTCATTGAGAAAAATCAACACGATAGAAAAATCATTATTCAAACTACAAGACAGAGAATATATATATTAACAAAATCAGAAAAGGGAGCTTATTAACAGAAACTGGGGAAATCCCAAGAATCATTAGGTCATACATTAACTTATTATTCTTAATAGATTTCTATATCCATTTATGGACAGAAATATAAAAGTTAAGCTTTGTATTAATTGCAAATCTAGTTGATTTTGGGAAAGCCAGCTATCTTCCATTTAAATATGCACTCTCCCAAAGCAACCACTTATAAAAATGTAATCAACAGGAAGATTTATTATAAAGAAATCAGCAGGCCATTTACTTCGTTGAATATTTTTTCATGGTATCTAATTTACCATTTGCTATAAAATCATGTCAATTATTTTAAAGACATGTATATAATTACATCATAATGTTGGCCATGATACAAGTTGCAATTTAATAGTTATGAAATACTCACTTGAAGTAAGGCTGAAATTCAGTGGTATGGCATTTCTTCAGAAAAAGGATCAGAATTTGTTCTCTGAAATATCCTATATCTCAATTTTGTTAGTATCCTTTCTCATATAATAGTAACTTTTGTATGTCAGAATGTCTGCTTGATCAACTAAATGTATTTGTGGAAGAACTTGAAAAATATCTGTCTAGTATTGCATAGAACCACACCCTTACAGCATTAGGGCACTGCAGAAGATAAGCATAGACAACATTTGCTACAATGAGAAGTTCATGGATTGGCAGGATCAATATTGTAAAAATGGCCATCTTGCCAAAAGCAATCTACAGATTCAATACAATCACCATCAAAATCCCAATAAAATCTTCATAGATCTACAAAGGGCAATTTTCAAATTCATCTGGAATAACAAACAAACAAACAAAAACAAAAACAAACAAAAAAACACAGGATAGCAAAAACTATTCTCCACAATAAAAGATCTTCTAGAGGAATCACCATCTCTGACCTCAAGCTCTACTACAAAGCAATAATGATAAAAAACTGTTTGGTATTGGTATGCAGATAGGCAGGAAGATCAATGGAATAGAATTGAAGACCCAGAAAAGAACCCACACACATACAGTCGGTCACTTAATATTTGACAAAGGAGTTAAAAACATCCAGTGGGAAAAAGACAGCATTTTTAACAAATTAACTGGAGGTCTGCATGTAGAAAAATGCAAATCGACCCATTCTTATCTCCTTGTACAAAGCTCATGTCCAAGTGGATCAAGGATCTACCTACACATAAAACCAGACACACTGAAGCTTATAGAGGAGAAAGTGGGAACAAATCATGAACACATGGGCACAGGGAAAAATTTCCTAAACAGAACACCAATGACTTATGTTCTAAGAACAAAAATCGACAAATGGGACCTCATAAAATTGCAAAGCTTCTGTAAGGCAAAGGACATGGTCAATAGGACAAAACGGCAACCAACAAATTGGGAAAAGATCTTTACTAACCCTACATCTGTTAGAGGGATAATATCCAATGTATACAAAGAACTCAAGAAATTAGTTTCCAGGGAGTCAAATAACCCTATTAAAAAATGATGTACAGAGCTAAACAGGGAATTCTCAACTGAGGAAACTTGAATGGCTCTAAAGCACCTAAAACAATGTTCAGCATCCTTAGTTATCAGGGAAATGCAAATCAAAATGAGACTGAGATTTCACCTTATACCGGTCAGAATGGCTAAGATGAAAAACTCAGGGGACAGCAGATGCTGGAGAGGATGTGGGGGAAAGGAAACACTTTTCTATTGTTCATAGGATTGCAAGCTGGTAAAACCACCCTGGAAATCAGTTTGGCAATTCCTCAGAAAATTAGACATAGTACTACCTGCAGATCCAGCTATACCACTCCTGGGCATATACCCAGAAGATGTTCCTACATGTAATAAAGACACATGCTCCACTATGTTCATAGCTGCCTTATTTATAATAGCCAGAATATGGAAAGAACCCAGATGTCCCAAAACAGAGGAATAGATACAGAAACTGTGGTATATATAAACAATAGAGTACTATTCAGCTATTATAAACAATGAATTCATGAAATTCTTAGGCAAATGGATGGAACTAGAAAGTGTCTTCCTGTGTGAGGTAACCCAATCACAAAAGAACACATATGGTATGCACTCACTAATAAGCAGATGTTAGCCCAAAAGCTCAAAATAAACAAGTTACAATTCATCCAGCACAGGAAGCTCAAGAAGGAGGACTTAAGTGAGGGTGCTTTGGTTCCTCTGAGAAAGGGAACAAAATACTCACAGGAGTAATAAGGGAGACAATGTGTGGAGCAAAGACTGAAGTAAAGGACACCCAGAGACTGCGCTACCTGGGAATTCATCCTATAAACAGTCATCAAACACGACACTATGACAAGAAGTATATACCAAAAGGAGCATGCCATGGTTGTCTCTAGAGGGGCCCTACCAGAGCCTTGCAAATACAAAGGCAGAAGCTCGCAACCAAATATTGTACTGGGCATGGAGTCTCCAATGGAGGAGCTATAGGGTGGTCTGGAGGAGCTGAAGGGGTTTACAGCCCAATGGGAAGAACAATGATTTAGTTCACCCAGATGCCCCAGGACTCCCAGGGACTGAACCATCAACCAAGGGGCACACATGGTTCCAGCCAAAAATGTGGCAGAGGAATGCCTTGTTGGGCATCAGTGGGGAGGAGTGGTCCTCGGTCAGATAAAGGCTCAATAGAGGCCCCAACAAAGGGAAACCAATGGGGAGAGGTGGGAGTATGTTGGGTAGAGGGGCATACAAGTGGAGGCAGGGAGCAGGAGGAAGGGTTGGGGGTCTTTGAGGAGGGGGAAATCTGGAAATGTTTTACCATTGGCAATGTAAATGAAGATGGTATTCAATAAAAAAATAAAAACCTAATAAAAATACAAAAGAAGTAGAAATCAAGTTCAAGCAGGAGGATGAGTAAAAATAAGATCATGAAACATCAGAGAGAAGACCAGCATAGAACCAATATACCTTCTTCTACACTGTTTTAATTAATAATTTTAGAATTCAAGGTATTATGTTATTATGGGATTTTTTTTAAAACAAACTATTTATTAGTGATGCTCTAGTCCCCATAACTCTGATCATCCTGCAATCTCTGCTTCCCTTTTTGTCTCCAGCCTCATGCTCTTTTGCTTAGCATGCCCTGTGTACCTTTTGCCCAACCTCCCCTCCCACCTTTCTTATCTTTATCACCACTCCATTCTCTTTCCCTTCCTCCTTCCATCTTCTTTAATTTGCACATTACCTGCACCATTTGATATATGGCTTTAGTGTAGCTTCCTCTTGTTTTTAGCCCATATTCTGTGCTCAATAGTTCAATTATTAGAAGTTCCTACAAGATCTTCGGTTTGTTCATCAATGTAGCTAGAAGAAGCTCTTTTGCTTCTTTATAACACCTTCTGCCATTTTAAATGTGGTGAGCATAGTTTGTATTTGCTTAGACCAATTCTAGTTGAATGTATTCAATTCCATTGTCCTTTGCTTCATTACCTCACTATCACTGTCTCTGTGTCCTTTAATAATAACTTATTTGCTAGGTGGCCCACCTAACCTTAGTCTCCCCAAAAGCCTAAATCTCAGCATAGCTTCTATCTAAAACAAAGTGAAACAAACATTATTGCCTGTTTTAGAGTAAACTAATAAATGAATTGCCAACATCAAAATTGTGGAAGAAGGACAATTAATTATAGTTAAAATTATAGTTAAATTATAGTTAAAAATAATGAAATAACAAAAAGGAAAATTGTCATGATTGTGTCAGATTGCCTGAGACTAAGAGAAGATAAAGGAAGATTACTGTTTTCAATAGTTAGATAAAGTGGTCAGGGTTCTATAAAGAATTTCATACCAACAAATATAAAGTCATTAAAGTAAATTTTACTTTTGCAGTAAATGATAGTCTAGAGCGAGTTAAGTCAGATATAAGTTTGAAAATACTAAGATTAAAGTATTTCCTATGATACTTGCTTCTTAGCAATCTATTTGCTTATATGAAAACAGTCAATTTTATAAGGAAGCATTTTGCTTTTCTATGTCATCAATGTTGGATACAAATAGAAATCATTAAAATGTGCTTTTAACAAGTGAGAAATCAACCAAGAACTTGGCTTGGTTATTTTCGGCATAAAGGAACAAGATTTGATCAATTTTCTTAAATTGGAGGAATCTGACTTTATCATCATGGAGCTGTGGGGCACCCATATTAATGCCCTTCACCATATGGGTCCAAACCTGCATGAAAATGCAAAATAATGCATCTATCTATATTTGAATATATATATATATATGTATATATATATATTCATCCTATTTTGGTTAGTGTTATATATAACATAATAGAAACTACATGAAAATCTTATTTTAGTAGCATTTAAATAAATATTCATTTAGATATATACACATATGTCAGAGATACAGAGACAGAGTGAGAGCAAGAAAGAGAGAAAAAGAGAGAGATGGGAAGAGAGAAAGGGTCAGTCTGTGTGCACATGTGATAAGTGATCATTGCACCCAAGTGTGGTGACGCAGAGGTCAGAGCAGGAACCCATGTGTCTTCCCCTGTGAGTCTTTATTTTATTGACTTGAGACCAGGTCTCACTGTGACAGTTAGGCAAGCACGGATGCCTAGGATATTTTCCAAGTCCTGAGAAAATATTTTCAAATGGGAATGAACTGCACACAATATTTTGTTTCCTGAATTCTGTGTATTCTAAACTTCTTGCTTCTGGGTCCCTTTAAGATGAACGGACCTTTTGCATCTAGTGTTTGCCTTCCTCACAGGAGTGCTACTGTAGAAGATGAATACTGCAAGGTACTATTTTGATCTAGAGTCTACCAAGTAGAACACTGGATTTGTGTTGTTATTTCTTTGATGATGTTTAGTGTCACTTAAAAAGAGGCAGTGTCAGGAAGGCAAAGTCGGTATATTACCTTTCTTTCTGTTATCTCCTAAATGGCAACTGCTGGAAAAAGTATTCTTGTTCCAAGGTGGGATACTCCCCCTAACCCTACCAGGTGCAATGAGGCAAAATCATTGTTGAGTACACTTGTTGTATACTAATGTTATCATCAATAGACAGACAAAACTGAACTGCCTAGTCACATAAATGTTTCCGCCTAAGATACTCTTTTAGTTTGTATAAAGATGAAGTTGAAGTAGCCCTTGCCTACTATTGCACTTCACAGTTACTAAAATGTAGGTTTCCTTGTATGATTATAATATCTGAAGCAATGTGGCTCAGAATCACCTGAAAAGTTTACCCCCACCCTAGTCTCCCAGTCTGACCACATGTACTATGACAGATATGTGTACATTTTGCTTTATTTTCCCCATTATAGGTACCACATGCCAGCTTACTATCTAATAGACAAATACATGTAATCTTGTATTTATTTGTTCATCCTTCCCAGCTATTCATCTCTTCAGTCATCAATTATAATCTCCTTCAGACAGACATTGTTGTTCCATTATAAATAATGCCAGAGTCTGAAGCAATACATGGCATATTTCATGTGCTTTGTTACCAGCTGCAGGGCAAAAAAAATGGTTGCAAATAATTTTGAGCTACATTTCTGTAACCAGAGTATAAATAATACCGTACTTAGGCAATTATAATTTGTTAGCCGTAATGTTCTATTGGTTCTTACTTCAACACCTTTATTCATATTGTTTACTTGAAATGCCCTTCTGAACATACTTATGTTTTTAAATTGTCCCCATTTTCTGTTGAATCTTTCTCTAAAATATATTTCTTAAATGAGACTTGGGATTCAACCTCGATTTTACCCTGTTATAGACAACATATGTAACATCTATCTATTAGGTGTTAGTTTGCTATGTATTATAGATTTCTCCTGAATATTGGTTATTGTGATAAACTGCATGGTCCATCAATTGTTATTGAATATATTAGGAAGCAAACTCACTTAGTGAGGCATAAATCCAAATTAACAATTAAGTAGCTGTACTAATTGGCATTTTAAAATATTAGGTACTTTATTGCATAAAAAGCTGTGGGATTATCCCCTGGATGCTGGAAGTATAGAATATTTTATATTTTATGATTGCCTGTGATGTTCCTTTTTAATCAGCTCCTAATACAATTTTAAGTCATCAATATATGTGTCGAATAAACCACACTAAAACTTTATAAGATTATGTTGCCCCTAAATGAACATGGGACACAGCACAAGAATGTCATTAACTTAAACATCTATTCCATCATCTCGATTGGTAAATATTGCCTCCAACAAAGGCATTGCCAAGTGCCCTGACTGCTCATAACTATGATGAATGCATTACGAATAAACCTGCAGCTGCACACTGTGTTTTCTAAAGCTATTCATGTAAAACATGCATTCCATAATAGATACAGTACACAGATATCAAGGAAGCAGGGAAGTGGAAAACATTCAGAACAAACCCGGGATAATGCCACTTCTGTGCATGAACACCAGAGTAAAAATAAAAACATGTACATGTAGTTCAAAGAGAGTGATTACATTCATTTTAAGACCTTTTAATAACCCTTGAAAAGTGTCATAGGCTGAGCTATTGAATAGAGTTCGACATGGGGAGCTTTCAGCAATTATTTGAACAGTGGAGTATTTGATGAGAAGTTCTTTAGTTGACAGATTCAGAAATTAGGAGCCCTTCTTGAATTTCTTGCCTTTTCTGTTTCCTGTTTCTCTGCTGACAGATATAATGGGTTTACCTTTGTACCCTCATCAGGCATCTGCCTCTGTATCCCTGACTCAGAATACAAGTGCCTAAAAATCAAGGATATAAGCCTAATTGATAATGACAGAGCATATATTAGGTGATCATTAAATACTATGAAAAACATAATTATTAGTATTTCAGGGCCATTAATAGATTAATCCTATATAGAAAAATTGCCTCACAAATTGTTATAATCCAACAATGAAGAGTGTCAAAATTGAAGGTATAATAAAATGAACAGAATAATACTCCAAGACTGAAGAATAAATGTTGCTATAACAATTTGTGAAAATGATAATTAAGTGCTCTTACAATAGAGACATTGCTATTATTTCTAGAAACATCTACCTATTGAAGCCATGTAGAAACCTTTATTTTTGTGTGTGAATTTCTCACTATCCCTTTATGGCATCTCGCCTTTCACTTAAGCACTTATACAGCCTGGGCACAGATTTGATGGGCACTATCTGAGCTGCTCCTCTTTCTGATATTGAAATTCTGACATTCAGATGAGACCACTACTGAAGACCCTCTTCCCCTCATATCACCTGTATATCAGGGTCATATTATATAAATCTCAGAACAACCTGGACTTAGGGACCATATATTTTTATTAAACTTGAAAATCGTCTATTAAAGAAAAGAATGGAGAAATAATTTACATACAATCTGTTTTGAATATAGGCACCCAAGAGAGAAGAAAACACTATTGCTATTTTCCAACAGGTCCCAGATACATCATAAAGAATTTCCTTTCAAAAGGCAACGTAAATTGAAACATAAAAGCTATCTTGTTAAAAATCTTATAATCTGTAACAAATGGTTACAGGGTTTCTTTACTACTATTATATGTAAATATATACTATGTAATAATGACCTATTCATTATTACACTTAATATTAAGTGTAAGATTGATCCACAACTAAATAGGGTATTGTGATTTAAACTGATACTAATTATTTCATATGTTCTTTTATTTTCAATTTTCCTGTAAGCAAGAGAGATGTACAAGAAGGATAAAAGTACATATTGACACACAGGCATACACAGTGCAGATATAGCTATAGCTATAGATTATCTATCTAGCTATATATTAGAGATAGATAGATAGATAGATAGATAGATAGATGATATATAGATAGATAGATAGATAGTGATAGAGATAGAGATATACTGTTGCTTTGTTAACCTTATTTCAGGTGCTTTAATTTTTCCAAAATTTTAATGTGCTTTAGCTGTATTTTTGCTTCTACAGCTTCTAAATATAAATGTTCATTTTTCTATATGTGCACATAATTAAATATACAATCTGTAGTCTGAAATAATGTACAGTCACTCATCTGTAATCTTATGGGTCCATCATTCATGAAATTATCATGGTTGATGTCTATGGGCAAGAAGGACAGCTAATTACATGCAGGGGAAGTCTCTGGGTATATGCCCAGGAGTGGTATGATGGGGTCCTCTGGCAGTATCATGCCCATTTTTCTGAGGAACCACCAAAATGATTTCCAGAGTGGTTGTACCAGCTTGCAATCCCATCAGCAGTGGAGGAGTGTTCCTCTTTCTCCACAATTTCTCCATCCAGCACCTGCTGTCTTCTGAGTATTTTATCTTAGCCACTCTGACCAGTGTGAGGTGAAAACTCAGGGTTGTTTTGATTTGTATTTCCCTGATGACCAAGGGTGTTGAACATTTCATTAGGTGCTTCTCAGCCATTTGATATTCCTCAGGTGAATATTCTTGTTTAGTTCTGTACCCCATTTTTAATAGGATTATTTGATTCTCTGGAGTCTAGCTTCTTGAGTTCTTTGTATATATTGAATATTAGTCCTCTGTCGGATGTAGGGTTGGTAAAGATCTTTTCCAAATTTGTTGGTTGCTGTTTTATCCTTTTGACAGTGTCCTTTGCCTTACAGACACTTTGTAATTTTATGAGGTCCCATTTGTCAGTTCTTGATCTTAGAGCATAAACTATTGTTCTGTTCAGGAAATTTTCCCCTGTGCACATGTGCTAAAGGCTCTTCCCCAGTTTCTTTTCTATTAGTTTCAGTGTGTCTGGTTTTATGTGGAGGTCCTTGATCCCCTCCACTATGTTCATAGCAGCCCTATTTATAATAGCCAGAAGCTGGAAAGAACCCAGATGTCCCTCAACAGAGAATGGATACAGAAAATGTGGTATATATAAACAGTGAAGTACTATTCAACCATTAAAAACAATGAATTCATGAATTCCTTAGACAAATGGGTAGAACTGGAGAATCTCATACTGAGTGAGGTAGCCCAAACACAAAAGAACACTCATGGTATGCACTCACTGATAAGAGTATATTAGCCTAGAAGCTTGGAATACCCAAGATACAATTCATATATCAAATGATGTCCAAGAAGCAGGAAGAACAAAGTATGGATCCGTGGGTCCTTTGTAGAAAGGGAAAAAAATACCCACAGAAGGAGCTACAAAGACAAAAGATTGAGCAGTGTCTGGGGGAAAGACCATGCAAATACTACCCCACCCATATTCTTTATTAGGTAAATAAAGAATATACCTAATTAAAAATAATAATAAAAAAGGACAGCTAATGGGCTTTATCTTTTAAGTTTTTTGTCCTTCCCTCGTGTTTGTAGTTATCCCTGGATTCAGTTGCTACTGCTGAAATCCCCTTCACATCCAAGTCCGATTTTGTTTGATCAATTTATAAATTCTATTATTTCTTACATCTCACTAATAATTTCTTAGTAAGGGGTAATTACTGTTAGATACAGAATCCATAGACACATAATTTCACCTGCTGTCTAATTAGATGCCTAATTATTCCTGAAAAACTTTGGGTTAGCAGTTCAAGCGTGAAATTCCACATTAAGAGTTCAAGGCCTTGGGTATATTGCAATGCTGAAGATGTTAAGTTATGCCTTACACAGAGAAATACTTCATAGGTTCAAATGCAAATAAAATTTAAATGAACTAAATTGCTCAGCCATAATAAAAAAAAACTCCCACTGTAGTAGAATGAAATATATATAAGTACATACATCCTGTAGAGATTTGAAGACCTTGCGACATCTAGTTTAAATATGATGTCACTATCAAACATCACCCTTGAGGCTCAAGGAATTTTGCAGGAGAGGAGGTGAAAACATTGTATGTGTGGGTTTCATGGCTTGGATTAAAGGTCCATTGATTCAACATTATGGTTTCTGATTGTATGTTTTTAATGGGATTTTTTTCTGTATGTTTATGTGTGTGTATGAATGGGTATGTTTTTCTTTTGACACTTCTATGCTCATTTGTTTATGCTTTTAGTCTTTGATTTGCATGCTAGAGAGAGGTGGGGAGAGAGGGACACACACACACACACGCACACAGAGATAGAGAGAGAGAGAGAAAGAGAGAGAGAGAACATGGACTTGGATTAGTGGGGAGGTGGGGTGGGTCTGGAGGACAATAGGAGAGGAGAACTGTAGTCAGAATGTATTGTATAAAAGATCTGTTTTCAATATAAAAGAAAAGATGAGAAATATCAGTGAATCAAAAAATCAATAGAAAAATTAAAAAAGTTGGAAATGCCAAGCATCCTAAAGGTGGTGCTTGACAAAAATCTGGTGCTTGGATAACTTGGACTGACCCTTCACTGCTCTTGATGGATTTTTGCCGCACACCCTTTGTTAAACTTCTTACTGCTAAAGGCTCTCTCCACAAGATAGAGCTCTGAAATTATGCAGAAAATTGAGTCTTTCCTAAGAACTTATTACTTAAATAATCATTTGTGTCATTAATGAGTGTTGTTAGTTAACATGAGATAGATGGTTTGAGAAGAGATATTAAAAAATAGAAACTTAGAGAAAATTTAGAAGCTAACAAATTGCTATTGGATTGCTAGAATTTTAATGTTCGATTTTAGAAACAAGGAATTTGAATTATAGGAAGAGATTTTGACCATGCAAATTTATGACGAGGCCGGGTGCCTTCCTGAAGGCAAAAGGTATGAAGTTTTAGGAAGCTTTTTCTTCTCGCATTCTATACAGGTTTGTAATAAAGATAGGAATCCTATTGGAATAAAGGTTCAAAACAGAGAAGCAGAAGAAGACATCCTGGCTCAGTGACCTTCCTGCCTTCCTGAACAGACTTCTTAAACCAGAACTTTACTGATACAGCATCCTCGCTTAAGCAAATGGGCTGAACAATAATTTTAAGAATCATAGAAAAAGGACAATGGTCTTATGTCAAATATAAGACAAATACAGAAGAAGAAAATGAAGAATTAAATAAGGCTTAAAGACTGAACTTCTTTAGAAAGTCAAGTTTGATATAATAGGAAGTGGAAAATAACTTTCATCTATTAAATCTTATGCTAAACTTGAAAACAATTAAATTCAATAGAGTCATCCTGTCTAGTATTTCTGTAACCAAAAGAATTTATGACACTAATCTGAAGGAAGAAGATATTGAGTTTAGAGACAACTGAGATTTATTTATTTTTATTTATATGAGTACACTGTAGCTGTCTTCAGACACATAGCAAAAGAGTGCAATGTATCCCATTACAGATGGTTGTGAGCCACCATGTGGGTGCTGGGAATTGAACTCAGGACCTCTGGAAGAACAGTCAGTGCTCTTTATGGCTGAAGCCTCTCCAGCCTCATGATGTTAATTTTTAATTCTTATAAAATTGTTTGTTCACTTTGTTCCTCTTTCAATAGTCTTATGCAACCAAGGAAGTCATTAGAATAAATTATATTTTGAAAAGCTATGTAATCAATGAATAAGATTTCTGAGGAAATGATTTTATGTATAAATAAAGCTTGAAAGAGGCAAAAGTTGTCAGAGTAGGAAAAACCAAGCTTAAATGTGCTTCCTCCCTGTCCTGTCTGCCATGAAGGGAATGAAGTCCCATGCTGATCCCCAGCAAAAGTGTGTATACTGTTCTTGCAGATGGTAAGGGTTCAGTTCCAATCTCAGACTCACAAATGCCTGTAACTCCAGCTGCAGTGGGATCAAATGCTTGTGGGATCCTCAGGCACACATACAGACATTTATTTACAAATAAATAAATAAATACATACATACATACATACATACATACATAAATAAATAAATTTCTACTTGGTTAATCCTTCCCTTGATCAGATAAGCTTATGGGTTCTGTAGGCACACATACACACATATAACTACAAATAAATAAATGAATAAATAAACAAACACGTAAATAAATACCCATGGGAGAAGATTCAGAGACAAATTTTGGAGCAGAAACTGAAGGAAAGACCATCCAGAGACTGACCCACCTAGGGATCCATCCCATATACAGTTACCAAACCCAGACACTGTTGTAGATGGCAACAAGTGCTTGCATGGAGAGGGGAGAGGAGATAGGGTGTTTTCAGAGGGGAAACTTAGAAAGGAGATAACATTTGAAATGTAAATAAAGTATCTAATAAAATAAATAAAATAAGTAAATGTTTTCTTGTTTAATTCTTCCCTTGATCAGATAAAAATGTCTTTCTTTTTCTGTCTACTACTTTTGCTTTGAAGTCCATTTTGTGAGATATACAGATAGATCCCTGTTTCTTACACTATCTTGGTCTGCTTACAGTGCTGATCCTTGATGATAACACCAAGTCCTTGTTAACAATAAAAACGTGCTTTTATTTTATGATTTGTTGTTAATTAATCCATTCAACTAACCTGTATCTCTTGATTGAAGAGTTGAGAAGTAACGTTTAAACTTATTTTTGGAAAATGTGTGTCGGTTTCAGCCATATCTTTTGCTTTTGCTTATTTGTTTTCCTTATTGCTATTTGTGTTTTAATAATTAAAAATATGTTTTTTCTTCTTCTATTCTCTTGGATATACCTATATTTATTTTAATTCTGAAGTACTTCTTTTTCTTTTCTTTTTTATTGAATATTTTTACATTTCAAATGTTATCCCCTTTCCTGTTCCCCCCACCCCCAGAAATCCCCTATCATATCCCCCTCCCTCTGATTCTATGAAGAGTGTTCCCTAACCACTCACCCACTCCTGTCTCACTGCCCTCGAATTCCCCCACACTGGGGCATCCACTGAACATTCACAGGACCTGGGCCTTTCCTCCCATTGATGGCTAACAAGGCCATCCTCAGGTACATGTGCTGCTGGAGCCATGGTTCCCTCCATGTGTACTCCTTGGTTGGTTGTTTAGTTCCTGGGAGCTCTGGGGGGGTCTGGTAGGTTGATATTGTTGTAAACTCCTTCAGCTCCATCAGTCCTTTCTATAACTATTCGATTGGGCACCTCATGCTCAGTTCAATGGTTGTCTGAGAGCATCCACCTCTGTATTTGTCAGGCACTGGCAGGGCCTCTCAGGAGACAGCCATACCAGGCTCCTGTCAGCAAGCAATTCGTGGCTGTCAAAATAGTGTCTGCATTTGGTGACTGTGTTTGGTATGGATCCCCAGGTAGGGCAGTCTCTGAATTGCCTTTCCTTCAGTCTCTGCTCTACACTTTGTCCATATTTGCTCATGTGAGTGTTTTGTTCTGCTTTCTAAGAAGGACTGAAGCATCCATGCTTGGTCTTCTTTCTTCTGGAGCATCATGTAGTCTGTGAATTGTATCTTGGGTATTCTGAAGTTTTGGACTAATATCCTCTTATCAGTGAATGAATACTATGTGTGTTCTTTTGTGACTGGGTTACCACATTCAGGAAAATATTTTCTAGTTCCATTCATTTGCCTAAGAATTTCATGAACTCATCATTTTTTATAGCTGAGTAGTACTCCACTGTGTAAATGTACCACATTTTCTGTACCCACTCTTCTGTTGAGGGTCTTCTGCGTTCTTTCCAGCTTCTTGCTATTATAAATAAGGATTCTATGAACATAGTGGAGCATGTATCCCTGTCATATGCTGGAGAAACTTTAGGTATATGCCTAGGAGTGGTTTAGCTGGGTCCTCAGGTAATACTATGTCCAGTTTTCTGAGGAACTACCAGACTGATTTCCAGAGTGGCTGTATCAACTTGTAATCGCATCAACAATGGAGGAGTGTTCCTCTTTCTCTACATCCACACCAGCATTTGCTGTCACCTAAGTTTTTGTTCTCAGCCATTCTGATTGGTTTGAGGTGGAATGTTAGGGTTATTTTGATTTGCATTTCCCTGATGACTAAGGATGCTGAACATTTGTTTAGGTGCTTCCTGGCCATTCAATATTCCTCAGTTGAGAATTCTTTGTTTAGTTCAGTACCCCAGTTTTAATAGGATTATCTGAATCTCTGTAGTCTACCTTCTTGAGTTCTTTTTATATATTGAATATTAGCCCATTGTAGGATGTAAGATTAGTAAAGATCTTTTGCAAATCTATTGGTTGCCATTTTATCATATTGACAGTGTCCTTTGCAATTTTATGAGGTCCCATTTGACGATTCTTGATATTAAAGCATAAGTCATTGGTGTTCTGTTCAGAAAAATTTCCCCTGTTCTCATGAATTCGAGACTCTTCCCCACTTCCTCCTCTATAAGTTTCAGTGCATGAGGTTTTCTGTGGAGGTCCTTGATCTACTTGGACTTGAGCTTTGTACAAGGAGATAAGAATGTGTCAATTTGCATTCTTGTAAATGCTGACCTCCAGTTGAACCAGCACCATTTGTTAAAAATGCTGCCTTTTTTCCACTGGATGCTTTTAGCTCCTTTGTCAAATATCAAGCTACTGTAAGTGTGTGGGTTCATTTCTGGGTCTTCAATTCTATTCCATTGATGTTCTTGTCTGTCTTTATACTAATATCATACAGTTTTTATCACTATTGCTCTATAATGCAATTTGAGGTCAAGGATGGTGATTCATTGCCCCAGAAGTTCTTTTATTATTGAGAATAGTTTTCAATATCCTGGGTTTTTGTTATTTCAAATCAACTTGCAAATTGCTCTTTTTAAATTTATGAAGAATTGAGTTCAAATTTTGATGGTGATTGCACTGAATCTGCAGTTGGCTTTCAGAATGATGGCCATTTTTACTATATTAATCTTGCCAATCTATGAGCATGGAAGATCATTCCATCTTCTGAGATCTTCTTCAATTCCTGTCTTTAGAGACTTGAAGTTCTTGTCATACAAATCTTTCACTTGCTTGGTTAGAGTCACACCAAGTTATTTTATATTATTTGTGACTATTGTAAAGGGAGTCATTTCCTTAATTTCTCAGTATGTTTGTCCTTTGAGTAAAGGAAGACTATTGATTTGTTTGAGTTAATTTTATATCCAGCCACTTTGCTGAAGTTGTTTATCAGGTTTAGGAGCTCTCTGGTGGTATTTTGGGGGGGGATGTCAATTAAGCATTTTATCATATCATCTCCAGATAATGATATTGGGACTTCTTCCTTTAGAATTTTTGTTCCTTTGACCTCCTTTTGTTGTCTAATTTCTCTAGCTAGTACTTCAAGTACTACATTGAATAGATAGGGAGACAGTGGACACCCTTCTCTAGTTCCTGATTTTAGTGGCATTGTTTCAAGTTTCTCTCCATTTAGTTTTATTTTGGTTACTGGTTTGCTGTATATTGCTTTTACTATGATTAAGTATTGGCCTTGAATTCCTGATCTTTCCAAGATGTTTAACATTAAAATATGTTGAAATTTGTCAAATGCTTTTTCAGCATCTAATGAAGTGACTATGTGTTTTTTTTTTTTCTTTGAGTTCATTCATCCCTGGAATGAAACCTACTTGATCGTGATGAATGAAAGATAGATTCAGTCTGTGAGAATTTTATTGAGTATTTTTGCTTTGATGTTCATAAGAAAAATTGGTCTCAATTTCTCTTTCTTTGTTTGGTCTTTGTGTGGTTTAGGTACAAGAGTAATTGTGGCTTCATAGGACAAATTGGGTAGTGTTCCTTATGTTTCTACTTTGTGGCATAATTTGAAGACTATTGGTATTAGATTTTCTTTGAAGGTCTGATAGAATTCTCCACTAAACCCATCTGGTCCTGGGCATTTTTTAATGACTGTTTGTATTTATTTAGGGTTTATGCAATACAGGGATTGTTTGATATTTGGGAAATGCATAAATATAATCCACAGTTAGTATTCTCTGAAGTACTTGTTTGATGAATCTTTTTGACTATTTATGATACTGAAACTTTCTATTCCTCCTTTCATTATGACAAATAGTTTTTTGGTTGTTTACTTTTGTTTTGGTAAAACTATATTGGCTTGGCATATGCAATCTTTTGAATATACTGCACTAGGGTTTTCTGGCATTGAAAGTTTATATCAACTGTTAAGAAATCAACTGTTATTCTGATGTGCTTTCTTTGATACATGACTAGTGTTTTTTGTCTCACCAGTTCTGATTACCCAATACTTTTTCTGTGTTCTATATATTTTATGCTTTACTAATATATGTCATGGAAAATGTCTTTTATATCCCTGTCTGTTTTATGTTCTGTTTGATTCTTGTAGCTGTATAAACATGTCTACTTAATTTGGGGAATTTCTTCTGTTATGGTATTGAAAAACTTGGGATGCTACTCTTTCCTTTTTCCTTAATTTCAGTATTATTTTCATTTAAGCTGTATTTTTGTTTAGTAATTCTATCTCTTTACTTGATTCTTTCAAATTCTATGTTTTACTTTTAATTTTATTCAGTTGTTTATATTTTATGGATATTAGAATTTCATTTCTGCCTAATTTAAGTTAATTCAGGTATTTTTAATATCCTGTTAGAATTCCTGAAATTCTTTGACTATGAGGATAATTATCCTTTTATTGATAAGTCCTGAGTTTTGTCTAGGTAGTTCCCTTTGGAGAACACCTAGGTCCAGTGATCTTTGCAGGGGTCTTAATGTCTTGGTCTTTCTTATTACTTCTGTTTTTACAATAGGGCTTGGGCTTGTGATTTATTTCATTTTTGTGCATCTGATATGGATTCCATCTTGGCCTTTGTCTGGCACTCTAAAGGAAGTAAGTATGTAACAGTGGACCAGCTAGACTGTAACAAAATACATAAATGTGTCTATTTCTAGACTTGGGCCTAGAAGACAGCACAGGTCTAGAGACCTGGGTCAGACTTAGTAAAGATCAGGCAAATGTGAATCCATCTGGTCCTGGGAGAATACAAGGCACAGATGTAGCTACTCCCTGTGTCTGGGAGGGGACAGTGTTGATAGGAGGTGTAGGGTAAGAAAAATATAAATCCTATTGCTATTAGTCAATGCATTATAACTATGTGTAAATTAATCCTGTTTTGTGCTGAGATTTTTCTAGCAAAAAATTAAGTTGTCTCTGGGGACAGAATTAGAGACATGTGGAATGAATTGATCATTTGTTATTTATTTATTTTTTAGGTTCTAATTGTGGTCATTTTTTAAAAGGAACATTCACTTCATGATTCAAATTTGTTTCTTATAACTTCGATTTGTGGTTTTCACAAGAGCAAATACCTCTGGCATCTCAGGGTACCTTCCAGAAGTTTATCCCACAAATTTTAACGATCTTTAACTTAAAGCCCAGACTATGTTCTTTCACATCCCATCCAATAAACAACACATAATGATTTCTTGCTAGGTTAGATATTAACATTCATGGAGAGTCTATTACTGGAGTTGATTACCTTGTGTATCAAAGTGACAGATCTACAGCCGTGATGACAGTATTTCAGCTCACAAGCACCCATGGCCAATTAATCCCTTATGAATCTGACCAGAGTTAGCCAGTTGTGACAGCTTTGGAAGTGTGACAGCTCTCCTTGATAAAGGACACCGCAGTATTTAAACTCACATTAGTATCTGTGGGGAGGCTTTTGCACTATGATTTTAATGCTGATTATTTTAAAAAAAGGAAGAAAGGTCAGAGCACACAATTCTGTAGGTCTCAGAATCAAAGGAGCATAAAACTTGGCTCCAAAGCAAATGCCATTTTCACTTAAAAACATGTAATTATAAATGCCTTTCACTGAAAATCTATAACAATCAAATTATGTTTTAGTAGTAGCAGCAGAGACTGTATATGCCACCAATGCACAACATCCCTAGAGGTCTCTGTTTCTATAGCAACTACCGTTACCTAAAATTGAGCAGATTCTACTCAATTTTTGCTTCAAAATTTCATATCTGTCACAGGAATGAATGATTCTTCTGCCTTGAAACAATAGTATTGACTACAGTTGTTTTCTTCTGCTTTAGAAAATAACTAATGTACAATAAGTTATTACCTGCATGCTTTTTTCACTCAATAAATAAATAAATAAATAAATAAGGAAGTCATTAAACAAAATTATTTTATAAATAATTTATTGGTGTTTTCAGTGAACAACTTAGGCAGGGATAGAGAGGTCATGGGTCGTGGATCTGAGAATGCTACTTTACAGAAGTGGCATAATTTCTAAATGTATTCTAAATATTTATCATTATACCCACAGGAAAGTGTAGGTCTCACTCTCGTTGAATAATTTCTCTTTGCAATAATTGACATCATTATAGAAAACCAAAATTCATTACAATACACAGTTGTGGAGCCCAGTCCTAGTGGAAATATCTATGACACAACTCCTGTACCTAAGGCTAAGAAATCATTGCAGAAGAGAAGGAGTAAATATTTTCCCAGAGGCAGAGAAACAGTAAGATTACTGTGAGATTGTGTCTCCTAAAAATGTCAGAAATTACACTCATTAAGTCTGGCTAACTACACATGAACCAAACAAGGATAAGAACAATAGACATGTTACCTAGAATGTAAGGCATACAGCTCAAGAGTGTCCATTCCTACAAAATATCCATAGCCAACTATTGGATGCAGAGAACAGGTCAAATATGTTCTAGCTGATATATCAGCATTTAACATAATGTGAAAGGATTCATTACAGAATTAATTATTTTTTAACATCCAGAGTGATATTTTTATGAAAAACAATTATTCCAAAAAGCCCTGTAGGAGAATACAATGTCACATTTTGACCCATCTATACATTGTCTCTACCAAAATGCAGCTGTTTTTAATCCAGAAACTTTTCTAACATATCAGCCTAGAAGAACATCTGTAGTTATCCTACGGTGTCTGACACTCCAGCTACCCAATGTCAGCATTCACTGATTTCACCAATTCATAAAGTCACTTCTGGAAACACTGTTTTCTGTAGTGATAACAATAATGGAATTTTCCTCAGAGACCTGATGGGGTAAGTAAATGACAAATAGATGTGAAGGTCTGAATGACAAGGAATCTAAACATCCTTGAATCCCAGATGAAACAATTCAATGTATAACCATTGTGTATATGCATATTCATACTGAATGTTTGGCCCTTTTGACTATTGAAAATAGCCGAAAATAGAAAATCATAGGACTACAATTTATTAAGAACAATATATTAAAAGGACGTGCATGAATTGCAAGGATGGAAATGGAGAGGAGCCTGAGGAAAAGAAGATCCAGTGACAGGTCCAAAGTGGAATCCAGCTCAAAGTGAGGTCCTAATGCCTGATACTATTACTGAGGCTATGGAGCACTCACAAAAAGGCACCTAGCATGACTGCACTTTGGAAGACCCATCAGGCAGCTGGAAGAATCAGATGCAGATGTTTGCACCCAACCAATGGACAGAAGCAACTGACCCCTGATATTGAATTAGAGAAAACCTGGAAGAAGCTGAGGAGGAGGGTGACCCTGTAGGAGGACCAGGAGGTCCCAATTAACTTGGACCCCTGAGAGTTCTCAAACACTGGACCACTAATCAGGGAACACACACCAGCTGATATGAGGCCCACAACATACATACAGTAGAGGACTTTCAAGTTTGTGTTCATTCAGAGATGATGCACCTAACCCTCAAGAGATTGGAGGCCCCAGGAGTTTATAAGTCAGGTGGGGTGGGGGTGGGGACATCCACGTGAAGACAGAGATTGGGGAGGAGGTATGGAATGTGGAACAGTTGGAGGATGGATGCGGGTGGGGGAATAAAGTAGGGAGTGTAAAAAATAAATTCATTAATTTACAAAAAGAACAAGATATCAAATTAGCAACAATTCTATGAGTGTATGCATTCCTCTGTACAGAAGAATAACTAAACCCATCAAATTTGTGATCTATTACCTTATTCTTTACAAATGATATGCACACTCAAGAGCTGTTGTTTAGATCAGAGAATGTGAAATCCATGAATAAAGTTACTAATATAGGGAAGCAGTGGGAAAAAAAGATTTAACAATCTTTCCTTCTGTTTTGTATCAGAGACTGATATATTTTGTTGTATGATACATAGTCAAAGATGCTAATATAGTCAAACATACAGGCTTGAGAGCCTACACAGGGTCTCCTCCAGGACAAGAACTGTTTCATATAAACTATAAATGGAAAGCATATTCTTAACAGCCAGAAGATTGCTTAAAACCCTTCTAGCCTTACACACTCAAGACCTAATTTTTATCCCAGAGCCTACATAAAAGTTAGGCATGGTGGTGAGCACATATAAGATTGGCAGTTGCTGAGAATCACTGGCCAGTCATTCTAGCCTACTTGTTGAGGTTCTGGTAAATGAAATAGTCAGACTTTAAGAAGAAATGTGGACAATACTTGAGAAATGATACTCAAAGTTGCTCTATGCCTTTCCTGTCCAAAACATGTTCACCTGCATACACACATGCCCCCACACATCATACAGCAAACTCACAGTGCATTTGGCAAAGCAAACAGCTCATTTTGCATTAATAGTACTTCACAAGATGATGTAAAAAAGTAATTTTAAATCTTTTTTAGAACTTAGGTTCTGTAATTTTATATTAATATCTTCATTGGATACAAGTTTCATCTCCAATATCAAGTATATTTTCACTGTTATCAGTAGAATATGCAAATGTCTTGTTTATAGATAGCTCCTA
This sequence comes from Apodemus sylvaticus, assembly GCF_947179515.1. Taxonomy (NCBI): domain Eukaryota; kingdom Metazoa; phylum Chordata; class Mammalia; order Rodentia; family Muridae; genus Apodemus; species Apodemus sylvaticus. The sequence goes on from NC_067489.1 coordinate 35,650,876, forward strand.
CACAATATATCAGAATGTAATGCCATGAGAAATTGTAGAAACCATGGATTATGAAGTGATGTTCCATATGGCATATATGTGCAAATTGAGGTAATTAGCATATTAAAGCCCTAAAAACTTTCCTTGTCTTCTTGTGAGGGCTATTCAGAATAATATTTTCTAGTTACATTTATTCCTGGAATGTAGTTATGCTATTAGAAAATAAAACATCAAAACTGACTTTCTTATCTAAATACAGCAATACATTTCTCTACAAACCCCTTGTCATTCTGCCCTTACTACTGCTGCCAGCCATTAGCAACCGCTGATCCTTAATGTCTTTGATACTTAATACTTCTTCATATGAATAATACCAGGAGAAAGGTAAATTTCTGTGACACAAGTTCACTTAAACTATTCTCTACCTTGTGTTTATTTCAGTACTGTTTGTGATTGCTAAGGTATGGAATCAACCTAGATATTCACCAAAGAATGAAAGAATAAAAAGCCAATAATATAAGTATAATTATATATATATATATATATATATATATATATATATATATATATATGAGATAGTGTATTATATGGTCATGATATATAAACCAAGCCATGTCACTATAAAGATAAACACAAGACTGAAAATTATTCACCAACATACTGGTTTCATTATCTATGAACATACAACTTCTAATAAGATTGTTAGATCACATAATATTCTATTTTTATTTTTCTTAGGAAACTATACCAATTCCAAAAATAGAAGTATGAACTTGAACTCTACTTACTATATCTAAAGTTTCTTGCTGCACTACATCCTCACAACACTTTTTATTTTATCTTATGTGAAACAACAAAATTTGGTAATTAACTGTAAATCTCAACAAATTCAAAACAAACCAAAACATTTATATAATATTCTACTATATGCTGCTTTATATACACATATCTTACATATACATAAAGTGCATATACTAAAACTACAAATGAGTTTTTCAAGCCTCTGACTAATTGAACTGTGTATTTTCACTGTCTCCTAAATCTCATTATATATAGTGAATATGATAATGCTAAAAATTGGGCCTCTGGCAAAAATATAGCAGAGACCTTTTTTGTTCAGACCTCAGTGGGAGAAGATGCACCTAATATTTGAGAGACTTGAGGTCCCAAGGAAAGGGAGACATGGCGAGGGAGCACCCTCTCTTAGGCAAGGAGGAGGAGGAATGGGATCAGGAACTGTGAGAGGGGAAACAAGAGGGGCAATGAATGGAATGTAAATAACAAAGTAATTTTTAAAATGTGAAAAATCCCTATGGTAATAGTTATTATTGTTTACTTATCTCATATAATTAATATGTGTGAATAGCATTTGTATCCAGTTTAAATGGAGCCTGAAAGATTTCAGCTACTTATCTAATTCATAGCAAAACACTGATTTTACAATTCTTAGAATAATTCCACAAACCTTTGAGATGCTATGCACTGCAGTCAACTGTGTATAAAGAAGCAACTCAGTACCTTTCCAACAGAGCTAGCCAAGACGAATCTCAGGGATTGTCAACACCAGTCACAAATGCCAACATTACTCAAAGGTCCTGATACCCACAGGTCTTACTGAATGCTTAGCTCCTTCTTAGCCTTCATGCTAGCTTTGAGGTCTGAGATCTAGAAGTGCCAGATTCCAAGAACTTTCTTCAATGAAGATACATAATGTCTTTGATTATCTGAAGAACATGTGCCTTTCTGTAGAACCAAATATTTTTGCAGTGTAGTGATCTTCATTAAATAATCTTTAACAATCCTTAGTAATCTTTTCTTAGGTCTCTCTATATACTTCCTTATTCGAAAAGTTTTTGCAAAGAATTCTACTAAGGCAATTTGACAAATGTCCTTTCAGATTCATACTTGGTGATTTTGAAAATTTCATAATGTTCAGCCAGTTCGCCCAACCCTGGGTTGATCTAATCACTTTGACTTATTTCTAATAATAATCCTGTGAAGTCTGTTTGTCTTGAATCCCCATACCAATAATGTTTTCGTTTTAGGATTTTTTTTATCTATTAACTGTTAACCTGCTTCTTTGTTCTAACATATTCTTGTCTGCCCTGTATCTGGAGTTGAGTTTAGTCTCTTCATCTCACTCAAAAAACGTGCTATATTACTTCTAGATATACATTATGCCCTAAACAAACAAACAAAAACCCAACAACTAATGTTCATTACAAGTTTTAAAGAGTAATAATGAATAATTAATCTCTAAGAATAATTCTCAATTTCTAATTAAGTATAACACAACAACTTTGGAACCCTGGGTACATGGTGATATACAACTACCATGAAAGTACTCACCAGGACCATAAATGCTAAATACAAACTGAGCATGATTTAAACAATAAAACAAATCATTACCTGGTTACTCTATGTCATGTGGGACTGTGTGTATATGGCAACCTAAAACCTATGACACCAAGAAGAATTTCTGAGTAGATAACAATCAAAAAATAATTGGAAACCAAACAAATCAAAACGTAATGAATTTGAGGTGTTCTGAACCATTGCTCATTCTGTCTAATAGGACTCCAGTGTATTTTGTGATGTCATTGATGCCTTGGTGCTAAACAGACAATATGAAAACTCCAAGTTTCAAATATCAATGATTCATGCAATATCATTAGATATTACCCATAGACCTCTACTTACCCTTAATAGTATTGTTTGCTAAGAATTGATTTGTAGCACAACATACCCAAATCTATGGGACACAATGAAAGCAGTGCTAAGAGGAAGACTCATAGCACTGAGTGCCTCCAAAAAGAAAATGGAGAGAGCATATATTAGAAGCTTAATGACACAACTGAAAGCCTTGGAACAAAAAAAGCTAATCCACCCAGGAGGAGAAGAAGAGAGAAAATCATCAAATTCAGGGCTGAAATCAATCAAGTAGAAACAAAGAGAACCATACAAAGAATCAACAAAACCAGGAGCTTGTTTTTGAAAAAAATTAACAAGATAGATAAATCCTTAGCCAGACTAGCCAAAGGTACAGAGACAGTATCCAAATTAACAAAATTAGAAAGGAAAAGGGAGATATAACAACAGAAACTGAGAAAATTAAAAAAATTATAAGATCCTACTACAAAAGCCTATACTCAACACAACTGGAGAATCTGGAGGAAATGGACAATTTCTCAAAAAGATACCAAATACCAAAATTAAATCAGGATCAAATAGATTATCTAAATAGTCCCATAACTCCTAAAGAAATAGAAGGGGTCATAAAAATGCCTTCCAACCAAAAAAAAAAAAATGCACAGGACCAGATGGTTTAAGTGCAGAATTCTATCAGACCTTCGAAGAAGACTTAAAACCAATACTCTTCAAACTATTCCACAAAAGAGAAACAGAAGGAACACTACCCAACTCCTTCTACAAAGTCACAATTACACGGATACCAAAACCACAAAAAGATCCAACAAAGAAAGAGAACTTCAGGACAATTTCCCTTATGAATATCGATGCAAAAAATACTCAATAAAATTCTTTCCCACTGAACCCAAGAACACATCAAAATGATCATCCACCATGATCAAGTAGGCTTCATCCCAGGGATGCAGGGATGGTATAAGGATCCATTCTTCTCTCCTTGTACTAAGCTCAACTCCAAGTGGATCAAGGATCTCCACATCAAACCTGACACACTGAAACTAATACAAAAGAAACTGGGGAAAACCCTTGAGCACATGGGCACAGGGGTAAAGTTCCTGAACAGAACTTTAGCTTATACTTTGAGATCAAGAATTGACAAGTGGGACCTCATAAAATTACAAAGTTTCTGTAAGGTAAAGGACACTGTCAAAAGGACAAATCGGCAACCAACAGATTGGGAAAGGATCTTCACGAACCCCAAATCCAAAAGAGGGCTAATATCCAATATATACAAAGACCTCAAGAAGTTAGACCCCAGAAAACCAAATAACCCTATTAAAAATGGAGTACACAGCTAAACAAAGAATTTTCTCCTGAAGAACTTCAGATGGCTGAGAAGCACCTGAAGAAATGATCAATATCACTAATCAATCATTGGATGCTGAAAAAGCATTCGAAAAAATTCAGCATCCCTTCATGCTTAAAGTCTTGGAAAGAACAGGAATTCAAAGCCCATACCTAAACATAATAAAAGCAATGTACAGCAAACCGGTAGCCAGCATCAAACTAAAAGGAGAGAAATTGAAGCAATCCCACTAAAATCAGGGACTAAACAGGGCTGCCCCCTTTCTCCTTATCTTTTCAATATTGTACTTGAGGTACTAGCTCGGGCAATTAGGCAACATAAGGAGGTCAAAGGGATACAA